>NC_090440.1:1915394868-1915766534 GCF_031143425.1 Pleurodeles waltl | reverse complement strand
TAATCAGAAATGTATCCAGGACACAGGGGAGGACCCCTCCAAATATCCAGTGGAGTGCACTAGGCAACTAGAAAGTGTAGCTAGGAATATGCTGCATCTTGGGGATATAGATGTTCCCCAGACCTTTTGGGGTACCATCTAGGTGGCCATGTATCAGCACGTATCTGCCCTCTGTGTCAATGATAGTAGAGTCAGGCTGGAATGGAGTTCCAGTCTGCATCAAAACTGGTGCCTCTGGGGGAAAAGACACCAGGCCCCGCCAGTGCCGCTAAAGTCACTGCATTACGGATTGTGTAAAGTATGACTCATGCAACATCTCTGTGCATGTTTCTGTTTCAGGTAAGCAAAGACCAACATTTAGCGGCAGTGCACATACCCCGAACGTCCCATGTAACAGTGTTAAACTCAGCTGGGGGACTTGGCCCTCCGGAAACCATGTGGCAGTGAGGAGACCACCGCGAAATACAATGAGGAACTAGACCAACAGTAAAGCCCCCACCACCGCATCAAGGGCAATAAAGTAAAATCCACCCAGAACCTACTGGCCATTCTCAACAATATGTAACGCTGAGGTCAGGAACAAAATCGATCTACGTCCAAACTGGGAGCAACTATCAGCAAATACATCTCACGGAGGCCAAAGCGGGTGCACTTTTGTGACAGGTACCCTATTGCCCTATAACAGTGCAATAGCCATGTGAGTGCATTTCAGAGTATGAACTATAATCTCTGCTCGACAACTGCTGCAGGAAAGTTAAAGTGAGAAAGCATGGGATGTTGCCACTGGCAGTCCAGTTTAAAACACATGCTCCAACTTCTGAGGGGTTTACAATCAGCATGTTATTTATCTCCGAGGCTGAGTGCTGAGGGGTGGCAGAGTCAACATTACTAGTGGATTCTTCCAGGGTGTTGTGCAGTGGCTCGTTGAAGATGAAAAGCAGTTGGCTATCGCTAACTTCTTGTCCTCTCCTGCTTGGTGTCCCAAAGGGAGGGGTACACCACACGTGATTCAGGTTCGGAGACATCCAGAGCGTTGGTGACGACTCCTCTTTAAGTGATCCCAGCCCCCTGCAGTGACAGCCTTGCTCCTGGGAGAGCATCTCAGTAGCGTAATCAAAAAACTGGCTTTTTAGGCATCAATGATTTTCAGTGTAGCTGCAAAGAGCTATTTTGGTACTGGGCTACAATGGCTTTGTCCGGAAATAACATGATACTTTGGTTGTCAATTTTCAGGAAGGAGACCTCCCGGACTTCAAGGACTATCTCATTTCAATCCTTGTATTGAAGAATGCTGGCAACCATGGGAAAGGGCATGAAGCCAGGGAGAGGACACCTGTTTGGGCCCCGAGAGTCCTTTCTTTGGAAAAGAAAGGAGTACATTTGGCTGGAGGTATAAATCTCTTGATCCAGGTCTCAAGGTATGGGACAGGGTCTTAACCCGCTGCACCCTTCCGCAGACTCACTATTCTGAGATTATTCCTGGAGCTGGGCCTTCCATGTTCTCAGCCCTGCCCTCCAGTAGCAGCACCCTGTCCATAAGATCTGTATGGGTTTTCTAAACCTCAGCCATCAGTGGCTTTATGTCTGATAACGCACTTTCAGTGTGGGACACTCAATCAGGCGCTTGCAGTGATCGTGGAGAAGGTAAGCTTGATGGACGTGGCAACAATTTTGGACTCTAACGAGGAGTGTGTTCCTTCTATAGCTTTCAGGATGGAGTCCAGCTTGTCAACGGCCTCCATGGAGTGCATAGTAATGGTTTCAGTACCCTAGGGACCCTCATGGGTAATGATCTGATGGACAGCTGCTCCAGTGAAGGGTTTGTCTTATTGCCACAGTGAAAAGATGAGCAGGCAGCTGAGTGTTCAGTTAGTTTGTCAGGCTGCTGGGCTGTGGATCTTCTTAAAGGGATCAGATCACCTCCATGGTAAGGGGGTGAGAGAGATAGAGGGACCCTTGTAGCACGAACATCCCGCTCACTCCTCTGTAGATGAATGTGCTGCACTGATTGTCACAGCATTAGAGCTGAAAATCTGCAGCATCATTTCAGGGTGAAGTGAGGAGTGCTGGTGTTAGTTGATGACTTCAGGAGAGCTGGCCGTCCCCTTGCCGCCCTTGTTGATCCTACAGCCAACGTCCCCAACCCAGGTGAAGAAAGGAAACTGTGGTCAACAGTCCAGAGAACAATACTCAGGTCTGCAAGGAGTCTAAAGCGAGTCTAAAGCGAAGTGAAAGGTGAAGACTGCATTCCGCTCAAAAGATGGCAAAGTGTATGGAGAGACACTGAGATCGCAGCTCGTCTTATGAAACTCGTCACTGGTGCGTCTGGCCCACCCCTCACCAGGAGGCCATAAAGGAAATCATTGTGGGTCCAGAACTAGTCCAGAACCAGTCCATGGGACCAAGCAGAACTCTGTGAAAGACAGGAGTGCCCACAGAGCCCAGGCACAACAGGTGTGACTCTGAGTATCAGCGTTAGACAGTCACAACAGAAGGGGGAGACTAGTTAATGATGGGGAATGAATGCAACAGCCAAGAAAGGGAGCAGCATGAGGGGACGAGAGGGTGCCAAGGGGTGCCTGACTTCTCCGATGGTTGGGGATCCTGTGCCGCACCTGTCTTTGTGGGCAACACTGGGCCACAGAGTTCCTGGTAGGCAGAATCCACAACAATGCAGGACACCAA
Organism: Pleurodeles waltl; assembly: GCF_031143425.1. Classification (NCBI taxonomy): domain Eukaryota; kingdom Metazoa; phylum Chordata; class Amphibia; order Caudata; family Salamandridae; genus Pleurodeles; species Pleurodeles waltl. The sequence goes on along the minus strand of NC_090440.1, from coordinate 1,915,763,849 downwards.
CAGAGAACTGCTCCAGGCAGCCTCCATAGCTAAACGACACTACTGATAACTGCTCTGCTCAGTCAGTTCAACTTATACACCGAGCATAATGATATCTTCCTGGAATATTGCAGGCTTAGACCGATGCTTAAAAAAAGAGTGATTCGGAGTTTACAAATTTTTAATACCTAAATGTAAGAATTAGGGTTATCATTCAGAGGAGACTACACATCTCAGGAAACAATCTCTACCATTGTCAGCGTAAATCCTCAAGATCACTAAATTAACCTGAGTTCAACCCTCTGGCAGCCAGGGGTAGAGCAGACAAGCTTAACTTAGGGATATGTGGAAAGTAGTTATGCAGTACCCAAACAGGAATGTAGTCAAAATGTGAAACACTATAAATCCCAAACCAAATTAGCAAAAGGAAAATTTAATAAACACAATGACAAAAATTGAATGAGGGGAACAGGCGTAAAGTTGCAAGTAGACTTGGACCTACGTACAATTTGAGGCTGACTGCGATGGAGTGTGGGGTGGATACACCAACCCGGTTCATCCAGGTCAATGATTTTACCTTCTGATTTAGTATTTTAAGTCCCAATCCACCACAGGAGTACACTTCTAAATCCCCTCAGTACCTCACAGGGAAGGTACTTAGAGACTTTTCGGATGTCAGGCAGCAGTCAGCAGCAGGGTCCACTCCAGGTCCAGTTGCCACTAGTCAGCTGGGTACTTTCAGGAAAAGGCCTCTTGCAGCTTGTTGTCTCTATGTAGCCACACAGGAGTTCAGCCAGATGACTCTTAGAATCCACTTCTTTGGCTATTATAAGAGGGGACAGTTCCAGCCTTTCAGGGCTCCTCTCGAGTCACAGGCAGCACATCTAGATCTCTTCTGATCTTCCGCAGATCCAGAATGTGTTATGAAGAGGGTACCTAGAGATGCCACAATAATGATTGGTGCAAGCTACTGGGTGGGATGACCCCTGTCCCCTTCTTATCCAATGGGATGAAAGTCCCTGGGGGCCAACTCTACCCACTTTTTCAGTAGTTCATGTTTGCCTAATGGCAAAGCAGCTCAACAAGCAATGTGTCAGGACATTTTAAAGACGGTGAAAGTCTTTGACCAGACTAAATGTGGGTTCTGATGGGTGTGTGTGTGTATATATTTATATATATATATATATATATATATATATATACTCAATGGTAATCCTAGTGTCATACCACGTCTAACACTAAAATCCAGTTTAAGGCAGGCAGTGTACCCACAACAAACCTATAGACAGATGTTTGGTACAACAAAGGCAGGGACCTTCAGCAACCAGACAGTTGATACAACTGTATTGCCTTGGAATGCTGCTCTCTCCCTTTCGAATGTGCCCCAACTATACATATCGTTCAACAGACCTGGGAAGCAGATTTTGACACTGCTGTCATAAGGAGGCCCACAGCTTCCTCCCTGCACATTCTGCTGAACTCAGAGGAGTCATCTCAGCCCATTTAAGTTAGCCTATTGTTTGTTCCTGAAAGTATTTCACACATCTACAATGCTGATTTCTGGCTGTGAAAAGCTGGAGAGCAGGGAAAAAGTAATTTTTAAAAGTTCCTTTTTTTAATATTTATTAAAATTACGACTTTGCCATGGAATTGGATTTTTAATGACTATTTAAATTTGTGTTTAGTTATTTTTCTAGCTGGTTCCATTCCTAAGATACAGTACTAATTTTAATATTGCCTCCCAGTGATATTAAATATTATATCCCAAGTACTTATTATCTCTTTGATGCAGCCAGCCTCCATACGGTGAAAATAGCTTTTGGGTGCAATTCACTGTAAAGACATGTTAATGCTACATTTCTTTAAGTCCTAATTTTAAATACAATGCATCTGCATTGAGGCCTATAAGACTTACCAGTATTTATAAAGAAGACTTTTACATGACAAAAAGGGTTTATTTTGACAGGTTACGGTGCATATTGGCAGTCTTACAGTCAGGCTATAGTGGCAGGCCTGAAGTCATGTTCTCACTGCCACTATAGTGGATGGTACTAAAGGTGCTGCAATCCACTAGTGGCATTTAACTTCCAGGCCCTGAGTACAACTTGTACCATACATTAGAGACTTAGAGGCAAGATTAATGTACCAAATAAGTATATTTAACTTGCATGTTGAAAGGTGGAGCACAGGCACTTTACTGCTAGTTAGCAGGGGAAATGTGCACAGAGTTCTAAATCCAGCAAAAATATTGGGTCCAGCAGAGGGTGAAAAATCCAGGGTGACCATGCAGAAATGTAGGGTTTCCCACACTTCATTCAATCCATCAATATTAATTAAAAACAAACTAGAGTTAAAGAAATATAGTTACCTCTAATTCTAACAAGTTGAATGGAGTTCTAATGGATTTATGTGACAAAACTAACCTGCATTTGATAATTCCACAAATATCAAAAGTTAGATTAAAATTCAACAGGAAAATGCAGTAATGTTAAGGCATGTTTCAGATCACATAGTAACAAATTGAGAGTGCCATCTTGTGGCACACTAACAAACTGTACAGATGTGATCACCAGAAGACTGGAGGCAGAAGCTTTGACTGAGTTCTGTGTAGCCCATGCTACTTGTTATTTGTATTTTTAGGGTTGAGCGCGCAAGCGCTCTGACCTGTTGTAATCTCTCTGTGGGCTTTTAACCACGCCCACTCTTGCTATAAATTCTTTGTTGTGCTTGTCTTAAATGCTTCATGTTTATTGGTGCATTTTGTGAAATGTCCCTCCTTTGTGTGCTGAGTTCCCTCCCAGGCGATTTCACTAAATGAAAAAAATTTTGCCCATCACACTACGTCACGCTTCCTCCTGTTACAGCATGTCAAGGCCCCTCCTCCGGTTTTGGTTTGCGTTTCATCCCAGCTGAGATCCTTTCTAGACATTCACGCAGGGAGCCAATAACTCTCATGCTCGTGTTGGACTTGGCGCTTTGAATTGACTTGCTTACGTCAACTGTTTTACTTTTCATTTTCAATTTATGTGGCAAGGAAAGTCCAGTTAGGAATTTACAACACTAATAGCTCTAACTGAAGCAAACGTCAGACCCATTGCTTGTTGTGTCTAGTTACCTGATTATAGGGTAAAATGGACAGTAGTCTGCTTGTCTACTGAGCTGCTTTAAAGCACTCCAACAGTGTGTGCTGTGTTGAATGTATTATATTTTCCTTGAATAACGAAAGTTTACTATTTTAAGACAGCCTTATCTTGGTTTCTGCATATTAATTCCCACACGTTTCTCTTTAGCCCTGCCTAGTTTCACTCATGAGGGGTTGCTCTAACGCTAATGTGGTAGTTTCCCCGCTCTTGAAGTAAATTGCCACACAAACGTTGCTGCCTCATTACTTAGCTCTGTGAGTCGTGGCAGAGTGCGGGACACATTGGCAGGACAAGATGCTGATTGTCGCAACGTGTGTCATCAATAGCTGCTCTGAGTAGATTCTGCCTTAAGCTGCTGTCCAGACTTCGGGGTCATCGGTTATGCCCCAGAGTTACCATTCTACGATGAGCTCTCCTCTGCCTGTACAGCGAGAACTCATGACTGTGGGAAGACAAAGGACAGTGCTGGATTACCAAATAGGCAAAGTAGGCACTGGCCTATGGGCCCCACTCCTTTCAGGGGATAATGGATCAAAATAATATTAACTTGAGCTTGAAAAAAAATGACAATCAAGCTTTCTTAAATTGTTTCCAAATGTTAGAAAAAAAAAAGAATCAACTCAAAGAAACGAAAACTTTACATTAAAGACTCTATAGAGAAAATACTGTATTAATGTAACATACCTATTAACAACTTAAAGTACATGGACCATAGACATCAGATTCACATAACAGATTGTCTCTTAAAAGCTCATCTATCAGTTTGTAAAAAAAAAAAAAAAAAAAAAATTCTGGCAAACTACATACGTTTAATGTTTAGTTTTGTGCAATAGAACTGGCTTATTAAAATTGTTGGTTGATAAAATTAAAAACGTATTTGGAGGTCATTTTCGAGGGAGGGCCGAAAACTTTGACTACCTAGGGGCCTCCACGGGGTTTAATGCAGCACTGACAAAAGGGCATATTTAAGAGCCCTTTTGCGTTGCTCTTGAACCATGCAACGTGGTGCAAGAGCCACACAACTGAAAAATGAGATTTTATGAGGCCACGCAAGGCCACCTTGTGTGTCCCTGAGTGGCTTCATACATCTCTAGAAATGCGATGGAGTGCAAATTGCTGCGTTGCATTACTCTGCGCTAGGGAGGTGTTTCCATGGGTGTTTCATGGGTGTTCCCACGCAACATCCATGGATTTTGACGCATTCCCCTATTTACCTGAAGTGGTAGACTTGGAAATGCGCCAACAACCTACTCCTCAGGCGAGGCGTAACAAGGAGAAATATATTTATTTCTCCTAGTTTTTTCCTCTTTCCATGTGCGCTGCAAAGGAAAAAGCCTTAGTGGATTGTTTTTGTGCAGGAAGGTATTCCTTCCTGCACAAAAACAATCCTGCATGCAACAGAGGCACCCTTGTACCATCATAGGCTATTGACAAATATGGCGCATTCCTGTCCTTTAACTGTCACGCAGTGCAGCACAGCAAGGTGACTTGCTGCAGCTGCACTACGTGACAATCTCAGAAATATGCCCCAAAATATCGATGCACTCGCGTTTAGCATTCACTGGACAAGGGTCTTCTTCCAGGGAGTGTCACTGCATGAGCCTAGCCAGCAGAACTGCTCTGCTGTACGGGGGTTTCACAGGCGAGAATAGGGAGCCAAGAGGTAAAACACAATTTTAAATGCTTCCCATGATCTGAAAAAAGTAGCCGTCCACGGTGTTCTAGCAGACAGATGTTAAAGTGTCTTTGTGACTGCAGGTGAAGGGTACAGCTAGACTCGCAGTGCTTAATTTGTGCTTGTTGTTTCACTTGTTGTTGAGGGCCGGCGCTTATTCTTCGCCCTCAAGCATTTGCTGCGGGCAAAAGACACACATGGGAAAGACGGAGGAAGAGAAAAACGAAAAAGCTTCACAATCGGCGAAAGCAGAAAGCTGTAAGAGTGAGCTGAAGTGGCAGGGAGCGGTTTTAAATGAAATGAAGTGGCCCGAGATGGCTTCAGGATTACGCTACCTCAATATTCCCTTTTCCCACATTTAATTGCAGCAGCCGCGTGTTTTAGAGGAGAGCTTTGAGCACCGGCACCTTGTTATTTACAAATTAAGCACTGAACTAGATTAAGCCTTACTTAGAACAAACATTACATCACAGGGGACCAACAATTGTGGTTCTTTCTCCCAAGGAAAATGTTTCTACTCCCTGTGCCAAACTAACCTCGGGGGTCTAAGAGTGGAAGCAGGAGGAGCGAAGTAAATGATGCTGTGCTGTGGTGGTCAGATGCACAAACCACACCATAATAATCAACTCTCTGCATGGATCTGCTTAGTAACACTGCCTTCAGCCCAGCTCAGCAGCGTTCTCATTGTCAAGGGGAATACGCATTATGCAATAACCAGTGCTTTAAATGGGCCGGTACTCTCCGGTACTGAGTACCGGCACTTTTTTATTTTGAGAGGGAGAGTACCGGCTTATCTCAAGAAAAATGTAATACTTTTAATTGGAGAGTACCGGCACTTCTGAGAAACAAGCAGGTACTCTATTACAGAGTACCTGCACTTCTATTTTTCCATTTAAAGCACTGGAAATAACACACAGATGTTGGCATGTTTAGTTTCAACTGTTTTTATTCAGGTTAAGGCTGCACATACCGTCGCCTACAACGTTCTGGCCTGTTCGAAAATTAAAGCAGAACATTTTCTGTAAATTAAACAACCCCTTCCCTCACCTTGCCTCCCTCCGTAGCATCTTGGGAAATATTGCCTGGAATGCGCCAAACCACCTTCATATAAGTAGAACAAATTAACTTCTCGTGTTCTTAAGTCACAACCTTTATAGAAGGGTCCCAGCTCCTCCCACATGCTTTAAGCTGGTTATCTACCCAAAGGGCGATCTTCTCCATGGCCAATATATCCCGTAGCTTATTGAACAAGGCCTGAAGCGCCAGTGAGTGTTTTTCCCCATAGAACCAAGATACTTGGATCACTGCTACTAATGTCATAACTAGTTGATTCCCTCTCAAGGATATGAGGGATCTGGCTTAAGGAAAGATCCGCCCCAGACAAATTACCTCCACATTCATCAGCAATTGGACTGAAAAAGCTCTATTGAGCTCTAGTATGACCCCCTCCTAATGCCTACCTGGTTTAGGACACAACCACATTAGGTGGAGCAAAATACCCATGGCCCTCATCCATGTTAGCAGTGGTCTCTCCAAGCCTCGTCCTTTTCTGCTATTTCATCAGGTGTCCTATACTAAACGGTTAGGAGTTTGTATTGGGTTTCCCTTGCCTGTGTATTTTGTGCAAAGTGATTTGCCCTATTGCGCAATCTCCACAGGTCTCTATTAAGAGGTTTTTCTCCAGTTCGTTCTCCTCCCACATTGTTATAGTGTCCAGTTTGGATGTCATAATATAAAAAGGGACTGACACCAATTCTTCTTATAACTATATTTGTAGTATACTGACACTTACATCATCGTGAGGAGCAGAGAAACGGGCAACCACCTTCGTACGACTCCTCACATAGATTCTTCACACAACAATCTAAATGCACGATTACAGGAGGTCGTATGGTGCCCTACTTGGCACAAGCTACTTTTATATCAACATTTATAAACACCACACATTCCCCCCCCTCTTTTAACGTGAGTATATGACTAATAAATATCTATACAAATAATAAATAAATAAGTACATGTTAGAAATGGGGTCTCTAGTTGGCAGTCGGTTTGCACCCTGTCCAAGTAGGGACCCTCACTCTAGTCAGAATAAGGGAGATACCCGCTCAGATAACCCCTGCCCACCCCCTTGGTAGCTTGGCACGAGCTGTCAGGCTTATCTCAGGAGCAATGTGTAAAGCATTTGCACATAACACACAGTAATAAGTGAAAACACTACAAAAGGACACCACACCAGTTTTAGAAAAATAGCCAATATTTATTTGTGTAAAACAAGACCAAAACGATAAAAATCCAACATACAGTGTTAAAGATATACATTTTTTACAAGGTTTACTCAAAAAAATACAGTTCTTTGAAGTCGATAGCTCCACCTGGGGCTATCACGGCGTTGTGATCAACAAAACCAACAGTTGAGGCCAACTGCGGCGTCGCGGGCCCGCTACAGTGTCGGTGAGACCTGTAAACAGTACCTTGGGAACTGCAGGACGTAGTGATCCTGGCAGTGAGTTCCGGAGAGCGGCGCCGCTGTTGTTGCGGTGTGGGTTCTGGGGTCGGTGCAGGAGTCGTCGGGTCATTGAAGTCACACAGGTTGCAGATCGAACTCCGGGCTGATGAAGTCAGGAGCGCTGGCGTGGATGGCGTCAGGGCTGTGGTGCGAAACAGGACGGTACGACGTGCAGTGCTCACAGTTCACGGTTCAGGCAGCGGTTCGGTGTCGGTGAGACCAAGGCTGCGGTGTGAAGCGGGTGGTGCGATGTGCGATGTCCACAGGTCATGGTGCAGGCAGCGGCGTCTTCGTTGCTGAATAGCTGTTGTTGGTAGGCCCAAGCTAGAGGTGCAGGACGGGACGGTGCTTCGTGTCCACAGGCCACGGTGCAGGCAGGGATGCCTGGTGACGACACTGGAGTCGATGGTGCTGGCTTCGGTGGACCGGGGCTGCGGTGCAAGGCGGGACGGTGCTTTGTGCTCCTCACGAGCGGTTGCCACAGGCCACAGTGCAGGCAGTTGCGCTGGTGTTAGCAAGAGCGGTGTGGTCGGGGATGTCCAGGCTGCAGTATGAGCAGGTGATGCTGGAGTGCGGGGCCCACAAGCTGCTGTGCGAGCAGCGGCTCGGTGAAGCCATCCGATGATGGCGTCGGTGAGACCAGGGTTGCAGTGCAAAGTGGGGCAATGCTACTCCGTGCAGCGTCGGCAGGTCACGGGGCAGGCCTGCGGCGTTGTTGCCAGCATTGCAGTGGTTTCTCCTCTTGAACAGCACAAAACACACAGTTCCCAGTGGTGCAGGTCGAGGAAACTGAAGTCTTTGGTGTTCCTGAGATGTCCACCACGGAGGCAAGCTCTACTCCAAGCCCTTGGACAACTTTCTCAAGCAGGACACACAGCAAAGTTCACCCTTTGCACTCTTTTCAGGCAGAAGCAGCAACTGCAGACCAGTCGAGCAAAGTAACACAGCAAAGGGACAGTACTCCTCCTTCAGCTCTTCTCCTGGGCAGAGGTTCCTCTTGATTCCAGAAAGATTGTAAAAGTCTGAAATTTGGGGTCTTCTTCTTATACCCCTTTCTGCCTTTGAAGTTGGCAAACTTCAAATCAAAGTCTCAAGTGTTTGTGAGATCCTTCCTTGTCCAGGCCAGGTCCCAGACACACACCAGGGGGTTGGAGACTACATTGTGTGAGGGCAGGCACAGTCCTTTCAGGTGCGAATGACCACTCCTCCCTCCCCTCTAGCTCAGAAGGCTCATCAGGATATGCAGGCTGCACCCCGCCCCCTTTGTGTCACTGTCTAGAGAGAGGTGTAAAACAGCCCAACTGTCAAACTGACCCAGACAGACAATCCACAAACAGGCAGAGTCAAGGAATAGCTTAAACAAGAAAATGCCTACTTTCTTAAAGTAGCATTTTCAAACAGACAATTTAAAAACCAACTTCACTAAAAGATGTATTTTTAAATAGTGAGTTCAGAGACTCTAAACTCCACATTCTTATCTGCTCTCAAAGGGAATCTGCGCTTTAAGGATATTTAAAGGCAGCCCCCATGCTAACCTATGAGAGGGATAGGCCTTGCACAGTGAAAACCGAATTTGGCAGTATTTCACTGTTAGTACATACTGCCCATGGGGCTACATAGGGCCTACCATAGGGGTGCCTTACATGTAGTAAAAGGAAGGTTGAGGTCTGGCAAGTGGGTACACTTGCCAAGTCAAATTGTCAGTTTAAAGCTGCACATACAGACACTGACTGCAGTGACAGGTCTGAGCCATGTAGGTGGCACAACCAGTGCTGCAGGCCCACTGGTAGCATTTGATTTACAGGCTCTGGGCACCTCTAGTGCACTTTACTAGGTACTTACAAGTAAATCAAATATGCTAATCACAGATAAACCAATCAACAGTACAATTTACGCAGAGAGCATATGCACGTTAGCACTGTTTTAGCAGTGGTAAAGTGCACAGAGTCCTAAAGCCAACAAAAACTGGTCAGAAAAATTAGGAGGATGGAGGCAAAAAGACTGGGGAGCCTGCAAAAAGGGCCAGGTGCAGTGGTACATAAATAAATATTTAAATAATTCTACATTTTTCATAATAACATGCCTACAATTAATGGTACACCAACTTACATTTACTATCTAATCGACAATACTACATAAGTCAATTGAATCTAATTGATTCTATAGGATTTGTTTACAAGAATATAACCCAATGATAGTTCTACTCACAGATATAGTTCTACTAACAGATATAGTCACTTAGGGCCGTATTTATACTTTTTGGCGCACAACTGCGCCAACGCAGTTGTGCGTCAAAAAATTTAACGCCGGCTAACGCCATTCCAAAGCGCCATGCAGGCACCTTATTTATGGAATGACGTTAGCCGGCGGAGCTGACTGGTGTGCGTAAAAAAAAATGACCCACACCATGCAGCGCCGGCGTAGGGGAAAATGGAGCTTGGGCGTCAAAGAATGGGGCAAGTCGGTCTGAGGCAAAAAATCTGCCTCAACCCGATTTGCGCCATTTTTTTGACTCCCACCCTCCATTGACATGACTCCTGTCTTAGCAAAGACAGGAGTCATGCCCCCTTGCCCAATGGCCATGCCCAGGGGACTTCTGTCCCCTGGGCATGGTCATTGGGCATAGTGGCATGTAGGGGGGCACAAATCAGGCCCCCCTATGCCAAAAAAAATAAAAAAATAAAATACTTACCTGAACTTACCTTAAATTCCCTGGGATGGGTCCCTCCATCCTTGGGCGTCCTCCTGGGGTGGGCAAGGGTGGCAGGGGGTGTCCCAGGGGGCTTGGGAGGGCACCTCTGGGCTCCTTCCGAGCCCACAGGTCCCTTAACGCCTGCCCTGACCAGGCGCTAAAAAATTACGCTAAAGCGGCTGGACGTCATTTTTTTTGACCCGCCCACTCCCGGGCGTCATTTTTGCCCGGGAGTATAAATACGGCGCACATGCCTCGGAGTCATTTTTTAGACGGGAACGCCTACCTTGCATATCATTAACGCAAGGAAGGTGTCCACGCTAAAAAAGGACGCAAACTCCAAGATCTTTGGCGCTAGACGGGTCTAACGCCAAAGTATAAATATGGAGTTAGTTTTGCGTCGGATTTGCGTAAAAAAAAACGACGCAAATCTGGCGCAAACAGAGTATAAATATGCCCCTTAATTTACAAGGTGTATGGAGTATTCTGCCAAACCTTCCCACTCTCCCTTCTATAGGAATACCCTGGTTCCCACCTGACTTATAGGTGAGCTTTGAACCACCTCTCTTTGGCCATCTCTGTTTTGGTGGCCTCCTAACAACTGGATGTAAAATCTCTACAATATCCTCCTCCATCATCCAGTTGTAATTCCACGATTTAGAAGAGATTAATTCAAAGGCTTTATATGCTCATCTTTGTTACCACTGGTGCATTTGGCCAATGACCCAAAATGTCTCACTTTCCCATTGCTTAACAAAGCAGAATTGCATCTCCTCTGAGTGGATTTGAAAATCTGCTTTGCCCTCTCCTTAGAACTCCAGACCATTTTACTTTCACCATGTCACTCCCTTTCAAATCAAAACTTTTACATCCATGTTTTTGATCATGATATTCTTTATACACATTCTGGGCTTTGGTAATTCTACCTTTCACCACTTCCGGCTTCCACTGCACTCTCCTGGCCTTGGGCATCCAACTGTTATCTTCTGATAATGGTGTTCTCCCTCTCATATGCTCAAATGGACAATGGCCAGTGGCAGTGCAGGGTGCAACCCTAAATGTCCAAATTGTTGGTAATAATTCTATTTTCCAATCTAAATTGTTGTTTTTCACCAACTGAATTGCCCCCAGGATGACCCGGTTAAACCTCTCCACTGCACCATTACCTGCCAGGTGGTAAACCAAATTGGTCTTGTATTTCATACTGTTTCTCTTCATGAACTTCTCAAATGTGTCAGATGTAAACTGTCGTCCATTGTCTGTAATTCTACATCCGGGAAATCCTTCCTTCAGAAATAGTCTATCTAGAAACTGTACTATGGACATGGATCCAGCATGTTCCACAATTTCAACTTCAGGCCATTTTGAGAAATGAGTGATGACAACCCCATCTAAAAGAGGACTTGTCACATCAAGACTAATCTTTTCCCATGGCATATTAGGGGTGCTGATAGGAAATAACAGTGGTCTGGAGGTCATCTGCGTCTTCCTCGAGTTTTCACACATTAGACAATCCCTGATCTGTTTTTCAATAGCAGCATCTATTCCAGGACACAAATATAGGGCCAGATTTATGAAAAGTGGTGCACACCAAGTGCACCACCACTTTTCTTGCGCGCCTTAGTGCCCCCCCTAACGCCATCATGTGTGTGCCGTATTTAAAATCCGGCGCACAATGGTGGTAATCAGGGTGACTAGCATCACAATTGTTTACATTAGTCCGGCGCTTTGCAGGACTAGTGTCAAAAATGTTGACGTTAATCCTTCAAAGCACCCAGAGGCCCATTGAACACAGTGGGAACCTCTTTTTAATGCCTGCACTTAGCAGGCGTTCACAAATGCTGATAGAAAGGCGCAAAGAGATCTCAAAGATTCCATTGTGCCATTTTTACAGCCCCCCTAGCACCAGAACGCCCCCTTTGCATACATTATGCCAGGTGCAGCCATAGTGTGGTGCAAGGTGTTACAAAGTGGCAATGCGAGCATTGCGCCACTTTGTAACTATGGCGCAGCGTTTTTGCCCATCCAATGCCACATTAGCATTAAAAAAATGACACTAATAAGGCGCTGGAATGGTGCAAGGCCACCATAAATCTGGCCCCTCATGCCTTCATTCTACATTTTGACTTATAGATTCCCAAGTGTCCTTCAAAGCATAATTAGATCAGTTTGACTCTTAAACCTTCTGGTGAAATTATTCGCCCACTCCTCCAAATCGTACTCTCCTCCACTGATAACTCATGCCTTAAGTCCCAAAATATTTTCATTTTATCACTAAATGTCCTTTTTTTAGGCCAACCATTAGTTATTTTGCTGCTGAGATTTAGTAAAACCTGGTCCTTATCATAAGCTTCAACCCACTCTTCTTTCAAAATGCTTTCACCACAATTATCAGTGTTCACTACACACAATTGTAAATTATCCACTACAGGTACTTTGTCTAACAGTAGTGGAAGTCTACTAAAAAAATCTGCCACTCTATTTTTAAGACCTAATACATTCTGCACCACATATTTATAGTATAAGAGTTTTATGGACATCCTTGTTAAGTGTGGTGAAACATTGTATAATCTTTTGTGGTTAAAACCTTAGTGAGGGGTTTGGGATCACTTATTATTATTACTGAACCCCATATAAACTGTAATGTTGCATTCCCCATACACACGCTAAAGCCTTGTGTTCAAAAACTGAATTCTTTTATTCAGTAGGAGTTAATGAACGTGAAGCAAATGCCACTACACACTACTTCCCACTTTCACTTCTTTGACTCAAAACTGCACTGATGCCTTTCCCAATTGCATCTATTGTGATGATAGATTTTACATTTGGATTGATTCCTTGCAATGGTACTACATTACAAATATCATTTGTGATCCTTTCAAAATCCTTTTGACGTGTAGGGGACCACTCAAACATATTCTTAATTTTCAAAAAGTGCCTGATGTTGTAGGTTTTGCTCAAAATGTTTTCAACAAACTTTGAATAAAACTCTGTGAAGCTTAAAAAGGGCTTCACCTCATCTTTGTTACTTGGACTCGGGGAATTCCTAATCGCCACTTCTTTAGGTTTCATCTCCTCTACAGATACCTCATGTCATAAATAAGTTCCGCTTGGTTTGGCAAATTTACATTTTGTGAATTCTGCAGTCAGCCCACTCCTTTTCAAAATTCTCATTACCTTCTCAAGACTGTGGTCATTTTCCTTTCTTGAGCTTCCCATAATCAAGATGTCATCCTGAAAAAAATGTACATTCTTTAAACCCTTAAACAATTCAAACATCAGCCTTTGAAACACTCATATATACAGGAAACACCCAAAAGTAGTAATAAAGGTTTTCAAACTCCAACTCTCTGGGTGTAGGGGGATTTGGTGGTATGCTGGTGTAAAATCTATTGTGGTGAACCATTCAACTCTCTTAGCTGCAGACAGCATTTTGTATATTTTAGACAGAGGAAATTGATCCACCACAATATTCTTATTAAGATCTCTTAAATCCATGTATAGTCTAAGTTTACCATTAGCTTTTTTTTTTTTTACAATCACCATTGAACACACCCACTGTGACGATTCCACATGCTCCACGAATCCTGCTGTACATAATTTCTCTAATTCACTGGCCTCTTTTCTCTCAGGGTCAAAGGTATATTCCTTGCTTTGTGCAAACATGGTTCCACATCAGACTTTCAGACAATTTTGTGCTGGAACCCTTTAAGTTGGCATGCAGTTCCTGAAATTACTTTTAGGTAAGACTTTAAAGTAGGCTGTTCATACTCATTACTTGGTTGCAATGATAACACAGGCTCAGGACTGTTAGGGTCCAGGATAATCTCTAACTCTCCTGGTCACGCCACCCTAACACTGAGGAACCCATGACTGAGAGATACAATTTGCATCTTGCTTCTCTATTCTTAAGTGTGAAAAGCAGCCTCTTTACTCCAACCATATCAGTGCTTTCACTTGTAAATGTTTTAGGCTTAATGTCACCAAGATCTAATACATGACTATTAATATCCTTATTGACAGTTGTGTAAGGTGACCCTGAGTCTGCTACATTGGAAATGTTTACCCCTCCGATGGACATTCAACAACCTTTTTTCTTTTGATTCCCAATATTTTGTACTTCCTCCTCAATACCAAGTATACATATATTCATATCATTTTCCTCTCCCCTTTCCAATTCTGTGTCAGAGATAGGGTTAACTAATTTCCTTCCTTCTTCTACATTCCTTGTCAAAATGTCCTAGTAACCCACACTCTGAGCATCTTGGCGAACGTGCAGGACATTTCCTGTCATTTACTAAATGACCTATATTGTCACACCTGTAACATCTCCCTTTAAAAGCTCCTTGGTCTGAACCATCCTTATGTTTCCTTATAGTGGTCTGGGATTCTTTTTTACTGCTATCTTTATGGTTAGTAGATTATATTTTCTTGGCACGAATTTTAGCAACAAGTCCCTCATCTCTTTCTCTGTCCTCCTCTACTTTATCTTTGCCTTCTGCATTTACAGCTTTACCACACCCTCCGATCAGCTCTGCCCTTTTCACAATATCAACTACTTCTTGCAGTGTTGCTTCTCCTTTTGCCTTCTGAATGATCACATTAGCTGCATGCATCACTGCTTGGTCACAAGTCAACTCATCATGAAGATACAGCTAAGTTTTTTAAGTGATGCAATATAGTCTGCAACATTTTCATCTCTCCTTGTTTCTTATGGAAAGTCTACTGCCAAACATACTGTTGGGTCATAATATGTATCTAAGTACTCTAATGCATTAACAAACACATCCCCTTGTCCTAGAAGTCTGTTTTTTTGTATGCGGTTATTAACTTTCAACTGCTCAGGACCCAAACAATGCAATCAAATTTTCTTTTTTTTTCTCTGTTGTAAGGTTCTGATCATCCTCATAGGTGGATATATAGTTTATAAAGTACTCTTTCCATTCACTCTACTTCAATAACGGCTTCCCTGTTGCCTGTAAAACGGCTTGTGGTGGAGTGAGAGTCAATATGTTCCCTGTAGCCATGTTCAGTCTTCTACTCTATTTAGGACTGCCCACTAGGTAATATATCACACTTGAAGGATTGCACAACAGTTGACCAAAAGCTACAATCTTCAGTCAGTAGATATGTCTAAATTAACACCAACAAAAGAATTTGTGCTCTTCACTTTTTACTGCATGAGGTAAAAATGTGTACTGTTTACGAATATTGACAGCACTCCTGCATGAAGGAGATACGACTTCCGCTTTACAAATCAATGCAACGCATTACTAAGTATCGCCTACAGTCCTTGCGGTGTTCCTGCACTTCTAAGAATACAGCTTCTGTGTTCCTGCATTCACCCAGTGTCTCCAGTACAGTGCATCTAATCAGGACACAGAACCACATACACGTATTGTGACATGAACTGATCAGTAGTTATTCAATAAGGTTCAGCTCTCACTGTGACTTATGCTCGTGTGCATGTCTAGGTCGCAAGGCAAGTAGACTAGTGCGCGTCTAACTAACGGTCGTTTATAACTGTAAGTTAATGATTCCAAAACTGTGCACTGATAATAATGATTCTGCAATGCACTTAGAAGGTATTTCTACCCAAGCAAGTGTACAATTTACTTATGGGCACAAATCCAAATGAGACACCAGTAGGAACACCTGAGTTAGGTACATTGATGATGTATGCTTCTACTTAAATTCACAGCTCACACACACATTTGGATTCAAGTGCCAGGTCACCACCAAATCTGTAAAAAGGGTCCGACATTTATTCTTTTTTCAACTTTATTCATAGTATCCTGGCACTTACATCAACTTGAGGAGCGGAGAACGGGCAACCGCCTTTGTACAACTCCTCATATAGAGTTCTCACACAACATTCTAAATGACCTAATACTGGAGGTCATGTGGTGCCCTACTTGGCACAAACTACTGGTATATCAAAATGTTAAACACCACACATAAGATATTTATTGTATATTGATTACGTTTTTTATCATGGTGAGCGTCCATTATCAAAAATCACTTTGTTTCATCGTAGTGTGAATCACCCAGTGCCTAACATGTGTGAATGTAAATCTCTCTTTTTCAAGGAGGTTATATGGTCTTTGCAAGTCTTCAAAAGGTAGACTTTCCTCAGACAGGTGTTGCTGAAGGTCTGGATTTTGTTGGTGTTGGTCACTGCTGTCCTCCAAGTTTCTGCTCCATGCAGGAGGACTGTTTGTACATTGGTATTAAAAGGCTTGATCCTGGCTTGTAGCATTAGGTCCTTGATTCTCCAGATCTTCTTTAGCTGAATGAAGGCAGCCCTTGCTATGACAATTCTTGCCATGACATTGGTGTCTGTGCTGTGTAACTCTTCCCAAGTAGGTGTAGGACTCGACTTCTTCCAGTGCATTGTCTGCAAGAGCAACTGCAGTTGTGCTGGCCATGTTACCCTTCAGGATCTTGGTTTGTTCCCTTTGGATGTTGAGGCCAAGTTGTGCTGATGTGGCTGCCACATTGTCGGTCTTCTCTTGCATCTGCAGATGGGTATGAGAGAGTAGGGCCAGGTTGCCGGCAAACTCCAGCTGTGTCCAAGGTGTGCATTGGATACCATTTCTTCTACTGGCTGTGGATGTCTTCATGATGCTGTCTAAGGCCAGCAAGAAGAGAAAAGGTGAGAGCAAACAACCCTGGTGGACTCCAGCCCTCACTTGGAAGGCTTACATGAGTTGCCCTCCAAGGACTATCTTGCTGATCATTGCCTCTTAAGAGTGCCAGATAACTGTTACATGTTTATCTGGCACACCATTGTCGCGGAGGAATTTCCATAGGGTCTTTCTGTCTACGCTGTTGAATGCCTTCTCATAGTCGATGAAGTTGACTTAAAGGAAGGAGTTCCAATCCATTGACTACTCCATAATAATGCACATTGTTGCACTCTGGTCTGTGCAGGATCTATCTTTGAGGAAGTCAGCACACTAGTCTCCCACCTGAGCGTTGGCTAACAGAATCCCATGTATTATATTCTGTATTTCTTTGTAAGTCTTGGTTGTTTTGTTTGGTTCAATAGCTGAAGAAGGATGCACAGAAGAAACATTCATAATAGTGTATCCTCACTCATTGCCAAAGAGACATATGTTGGATTGTGTGAGATGGCTGAAATAACTGGAGCAGCACACAAAAAAGTAGCCTCCTATTTTTGTTTTCCTGCACCTATGGGAAAACGCTTACCCAGCTGTGTTTTTGGCTTGCAATTTGCTAAGCCACTTCATGGATTTGAGGTATGTTTTACCCTAGGTTGCTGTGTCACTGGTACTGAAGTGGGGATTTTTGGAAGTTACTTATTCCTCATAGTTCTGGAGCTTGTCTACACTACATTACTCTTCAGATTTAATGTAATCAGTTTGTTTCAACGGTGGAACAATGGGATTATGGTTGCTCGGAGTGCTTATTAAAGACTGTCCTGCAGTTCTTATTTTGAGTTTTATGTAACTGTCTAGACAACTGGGCCATACCATAATGACGACAATCTTTGGTATCAAAGGGGCTGGGGTAGGCCTTTTGGATAAAAAAAAAACACCAGCTGAAACTATTGGCTTGTGTACTGTTGCTGCCAGTCAATCTGCAATTGACTGAAAAAACTTTGATGAATCCTTAGAAACTAGAGGAGGACATTTTTCCTTCCTAGCAATTTATATGTCAACAGCACTTTATTGAACATCTTTAATTTGGCATTTTTCGTGTTCCCTTGTCTGTATAATTAGATCTTATATATGATCGAGTAGTGATTGTGATTCTGAAGTAGTCACACAGTTGATACTCCAGTCCCAAAATCAGCCTTTGTTTATATCATCGGGACATGAACAAGAGTTACCCTAGCTTTAGGTTTTTCCACTGTTCCAGAATTTGCCACTGACAAGAGGGCTGGGTTTGACGATTATATTTTTTCTTTCCTACTGCTAAATGAGATTCTGCTAAAAGAGATTCTATCTCTTCAGTTCAAGTTTTGTTAAGAGTGCCATCACCTTCCTTCCTCTTGCTGTTTTACTCAATCAATTCCTTTGCCAGCAAGAATAGTCGCTATACGTTTACCTCTGTTCTCCATGTTTGTGTTTATGACCCCCAAAAGCACTGAAGAAAAAAAATCAAAAGCAAAGTAGAACACTTTCAATTAAAAAGCAAGACATGTAACACAAAGAGGGGTCCAAGCTCAGCCTCCTCTGTCCTCTGACAGGACCGCCATTGCTCCCAGCTTTGTCTGGGCTAAGCCCGGCAGTGCACCTGCGCTGCCCGCTCAGGTCTTTTGAATTTATTTAATTTTTTTCTTCCAGTTTCCTTTTTTCCATTCTGAACGATCCTCTCTGTTTGATTGTTACCTGGTCGCCTGTGACTGAGAGGCCACCAACATGCCAGCTCCGTGGTGTAATAAAAAGCAGCGTTCGAGACTTTGGCTGAAGAACTCCAAATGCACTGTATTGTTCCTTTTCACAGAGGGAAACCCCATTGTATCACTTCCTCGTTGGGCAGCAATACAGAAAAAGACACCCGCCTGTTCAAATATTAGCTAAAAAAATGTTTACATATTCAGATGTATGATTCATTTGTACATAACACTTTACGTATGCTTCTTGCATCACTCTTCAGAGAACACTGAAAATGGTGGCTTCCATAGTTGAGAGATGTTATACATTGGTTTGTTCCTTCTAATTTATGATTTAAACAGTTTAGTTTTACCCTCCACAAGATACTATGGCCCATATTTATACTTTTTTAGCTCCGCATTTGCATCATTTTTTGGGTGCAAAAGTGGCACAAACTTACAAAATACAATTATATTTTGTAAGTTTGCGCCACTTTTTGCGTCAAAAAATAATGCAAACGTGGCACAAAAAAGTATAAATATGGGCCTATATGTATAGAACTAATCATTCAAAATATATAGCATGAGCACCACAGTGAAAAAGGTGCATGAAAATTGATTGGTTTTAGAAATGAGCCTAGACCACAGGTAATATTACAGAACACATTTCCTTTGTATTCACAGGACAGTATACAAAAGCAAGAGGACAAACTTCTAATTTGTAGAGAAACAAGGCTAAAAAAAAGTACCTAGAAAATGGGTGTCCAATTGTGCGTAGTCTTGAATATGAAATAGATAAAACGTCCTTATCACTACAGTATTCCCCTTTCTTTCTAACCAGGGGGAACTGAAAGTGCAATGCAGTGGAGATTTTGTGGCAACTCATATTTACTCAAATGCCCGGTGTTTGTGTGTCTTCTTCAATTTGCAGTCTTTCTTAGATTATGTTGATGTGTTTCGACCTTTAGTTTAAAAGCCCTTCCATAGGCGAGATCTATTGGCTTTGCCAATGCTTCTTTATTTTGTCCTAAGCACTTCACAAGAGTGCATGTCTTGTCCAGGTGTAGCCATACTGTGCTTCTTTATCCTCCCCTCTATGCGATCTGCGTTGCGCTCTCACACCTGTGTACATCTCTCTTAACTGCTCCATGATGCTCTTCCCCACCTCA
The DNA here is from genome assembly GCF_031143425.1 of Pleurodeles waltl. Classification (NCBI taxonomy): domain Eukaryota; kingdom Metazoa; phylum Chordata; class Amphibia; order Caudata; family Salamandridae; genus Pleurodeles; species Pleurodeles waltl. The sequence goes on along the minus strand of NC_090440.1, from coordinate 1,915,744,344 downwards.
CCCGTTGCTTCTTTTCCCCACTCCCAACCTAACCTCCATGTTCCATCCACCACCATGCCCTCCTCTCTCACCCGTTGCTTCTCCTCCCAAGCTTAGGGTGACCACCTGTCCATAAATTTCACAGACCGTCCATTATTTGGCCTCACCTCCATTGTCTGTGAAGAGCCCTTTCACAGACACCTTTTGTCCATAATTCTGAACATTGCTGGGAGATAAGCTGTGCCCCTGCGAGAAGCCTCATTTCTTAAATACTCACGGGGCCAGCTCATACTCCCCCTGTGAACTCCAGGGTCTGCAGCAGCCCCTCCCCAACATAGCACAGACTTCTATCGCCCATCATCAATCTGTTTGCCAGCAATTTAACATACAGAATGATAATTATCCTCTGTCTGCATTCACAGCATGTGCTGGGCCTCTTAGTGGCCTTCATAGGGCATGGTATTATGATTTTGTTCAGAGGCTGGTGCCACAGCATCAGGGGCCAAAGTCTGGGAAGTGCTGCATTTTGACACTTCTTTTGCAGGGTTAAAGGCACAGACTGAAGAGTCCCTCTGTGCTTCAGTTTTAACAAATGTAAGAATCAGAAAATAATTAAGTAATATTATCACAAAATAAGCTGCATTATGCAGTATTATTTGTCTTTTCTTCCCACATAATTTAGACAAACCTGCCACATAATTTGGCCCTCTCCTTCCACATAATTGCAGGGGCCCTGGCTATGAACAAAAATCAAAAAGCAGCATGGAACCTGCAAGGCATGGGTTTTCAATCTTATTGTTTTTCCCTTAGTTTTTCATTATTCTAAGGTTGCTAAATATGGATCTTTTGAATAATAATAAGTTCTTATTAGAAAAAAACAAAACACACCACTATGTTATGTTTTAAATATTGCATTAGTATTTCACCAGACTAGGCACCCTTTTCAAATAATGCCTGCCAGTATGGATGACAAGTGGCTCCTACATGTTGTAGTCCTCATTATCTTATGCAGGGCCACTGGAATTATGCTGCAGGGGTGGGCCAAATTATGCAGCAGGGTTGAGCAAATCAAGCAACAAGAAAACCTAAACTATGCCTTGTAAATGCAGCACATTTTCTGATAGTATTACTTAATTATTTTGTCATTTTTAAACATGTCAAGACTGTCTGGGTATCAGTTGCACCTCATTAGCACCAGTTTAACACCCAAATATCGCAATAAGCAACAGAAAGGTGACCAGTCAACCTTCACAAAGGAACCGTTTGAGCTAAACTCTACGTATTATGCAACAGATGATGGATTATGTGGCAAATGCGGCAAATCTATGGTTATGCAAAAAAAGTCACAGCTGCACAATGGCATAATTCCAGTGGCCATGGTCTTAAGTATAATTTCCAATACACTGAAATACCACACCATTGTCTCTGTATAATATGTGTGTGATATAACTCACTCTGGCACCCTACTCTACTTTGCCTACTTGGGATGAGTGGCACTGTAAAAGGAATTACATGCATGTGAGAGCGGGTCTATGTAGGGATGAGGGACAGCATCATGCACGTCAATTCACCAAAATGCTGGGGGTAGTGGAAGTGACATCATGTGCCCCTGGACCTCCACTTTCACTCACACACACACACACAAATTCACACTTACACACTCTCACATAAACACATTCTCACCGCCAAGCACGCAGCAACATACATTTAAAAGCATTTTTACTTACCACAGCTGCCATGGAAGGGGATATTCCCAGCTAATTGTACTCCATTGTAATTACACTAATAGTGAATATTATGCTATTATTATTCACTATTAGTGGTATACAAATTGGCAGGAAACTAAGAGTGGAGTACCAGCTGACATCCTGGATGAGCTGCCACTATGTTCTTGGCACTGAATATGCCACTTCAGAAGGCAGGGGGGTGTAAGGGGCAAGCCAGAGGTAGCAGCTGTGAACCCTGGTGTCCCCTAAATGACGTCCTTGGACAGCATTGGAGGATTGAATCTTTGGAGAAGGAGGTCGTTGGGAGGGGGCGGCAAAGCAAATATTCTCACACCATCTGGCACCAGCACTAAAGCCAGCCCTATCAGGGACGTAGCTATTATTCCTGCATCCCTTGCATTGCCCCAGACTCCAATGTAAAAGCACTTCAGCTGATTGTGGGATAGACTGGTAGGAAGCCACTATGAACGTAAGGATTTAATTTAATTTTAATCTGTATTTCTGTAAAGTTTTTATTTGAACATTTCCAGTTAATGGATGATGAAGAGCACAAGTAGAAATACCTGCATATCAAGACCGAAGTGCTCTAATCCCAGAGTCTTCTCGTGTCATACTGTAACCTGCCAGACAAATTCTCCGGGCTGGAACCTAGGATGGATTTCTCCCTCATTCTTTGAAAAATACCATTCAGTGATTTTCTGTCTGTATGCCAAACGGCAGCCGAGCACGTACATGGTCCAAAACAAGTCTGGGCACCTGTGCCAAACCTTTGAGGGATATATTTACTAACATTTCAAGCAACAAACACAGCAAGTGAAGTTGCTGTGCTGCGTTGCATGAAAAGGAAAGAGCAGAGCAACACCATATTTTAAAAGATGTGGTGCATTCGAAATGGGATTGAAAGGTCTGAGATGCAAGATCATCTCTGTTCATCCTTATTTAACCTCTTTGTCTCTCGGTTCTCTTTTCACCCTCCGTCCCCTCCCCTTTCCTACCTTACGCTACCCCACATGCTTTCTAACAGTTCCTTATACCTTCCATTTCATATGCCCCCTCTACCTTTTGCTCTCTTCAACCTTCTCTCTGTCACCCTCAGCATCTTTCTGTATCAGTTTTTGCTCCTTTCTGTGCCCCATCTTATGTTGCCTTCTTTTCTTCTTTTCACCATCTGCTCTTTCTTTGTTTGCAGATCCTCGTCTGCTTTCTTCTCACTGTACAAAACGTCTTTCTCTCCCTCTAAGTATATAGCCCTCTCCTCCTTTCTCACCATCATTTCTCTCTCTTTTTCACACACTGTAGTAATGCTGTTGCCTATGAACCCTAAGCCTATGTTCAGTAACAGAGCGCTACCTCTACTATTATCATGCATGGTACTGGGGAAGAATTGTGAAAACTGCCCTGAATGTTTGCTTCTTGGAGTGTATATGTTTACTAGTTTTTTCATCTTTAACCTGTCCAGCTATGTGTGAAAGCTTGCTCAACACTTTAATCAATATTAAAAAATAAACTAAACATAAAACAACTTTGGGTTGCACTTCTGTGAGCTGTGTATTTTATAATCGTGCAACATCCTCCGGTGTGTCTGTAAAAATGATTTTTTGTCCTGAATTTTGATCCGTTGTCCTGAATTTTTACTGTCACCGTCCTGAATTTGCCTTCCTATCAGGTGGTCACTCTACCCCAGCTCTGACCTCCATGTTTCTTCAGTCTCCACCCTGCGGTGTTGCTCCCCCTAACCAGGCCCTCCATGTTGCTTTGTCCCCCTCTCACTCTAGTCCTTTTTGTTGCTTACCCCCACCAGCAATTAACTAAAAAATAAAAATCGCTTGTGTCATTTTTAAATGCTTGCACCTACATGGTGCGCAGAAAAGGACAACTGTCTTGTTGCTCAGTTTTTTGTTTTGTTTTTTTATTTCATACATCCATGGTGCACAGCATCGGGATCGGGGTGCTGTACAATATCGATAATAACGCTTGACAACGCCAAAAGGTTCAAACGGCGAGACCTCTTAACTTTGCCAATTATTGTTTACTATTGATTTCCGACATAACCCCAGACGTTACCTGCAGCTAGCACAAATGCATGCAGCCTTGCATACCTCGCAAAAGCATTTGTGTAGCTTGCCTTTACGAGTTCAAAACTGCCCCGATTTGCAGATGTGGGCCTTTTTTTTTTAAGCTAGCTGATTCGCTAATGGGAGCCTTTTTTATTTTGGTGCTGGGCCTATTTTCTATCCCAAGCCGACCCTGGCAGCGGTGCCCTTGAAGGACAGTTTGTTACTTCCATCCGCAAAGACCGGAATCCTCCCCAGAAAGAATGTGACTTTTCACAATAGCAGCTATTCGTGGCGCCACGTGGGTGTCGGAGCCCTGGCGCACTGCACCAGGACGCCTCTCATGAGACGCGTTACATAGTGAACAAGAAGGGAACACTGCCCTTCCCGCCACCTGCCAGCCCCAACCTATGCCGCCCACACAGCCCGTGACAAGAAGGTCCTTGAGAGCTGCAAGAGAGACGTTCTTGGAATGAGACTGGTTGTATGCGTGAACGTTTGAATATCGGAAACGATTTAAACAAACGCAAATTTCCAGGCCTGGCAATTGTCATTGTGCAATGCTACTCGTTGTAAAAACTCGGTGAAGTGTACATCACTCCAGCAACAAAAATTGCCACAAATGACTCAGGGACGTAGCTTCAGGGGGTGGTTGTAGGTGGTAAAACCCCCATTAATGTATTTTCTGATGAATAGTTTGGTACAGGTGCTTTCAGTCTGGTATGGTGAAGTGCCGTCGGATTCCACCGGGAATTTTTACATACACTATGACACAAATGCACACACACTCTCTCCCTGTTTTGAAAGTCTTCAAAAATGTTGGTTATTTTTCAAACTATTGAGTTTTGTCCACATTCGTCTCCCTTTCCACTGCCCTTGCCTCGGAGCCCGCTGGTCCTATGCTGTCTTGTAGCGTTACATGCCAGCTGTTGTTGGAAACTCTGAAGCTCACACACTCCCACGTTCACTGACCAGGCTACGCTCCTGATGACAGTATTTGGAACAACTTTTCACAAGGTGCAATTACAAGTCATGGTCTGTGCTTCAGACCTTCTTCGGAAACAGGGTGCCCGTAAAGTCATAGAGGCAGGAGGTAGCCTCTTCGTGTAAATTAGAAAAGGCAAGGGTCTCTGGGATCCTAGAACAGTGCTGGGCTCGCATGGAGGGTATAGGATACAATGGTAACACAGGGCAGACCAATTCATACTTGTGGTGTCAGGGCAGAACCTACCGTGTGCTTTGATTCCCACCCTGGCAATGGCAGGGCACGAGTCTGACTAGGGCCTGAGCCACAACTCAACTAGGACTCATCCACCGGTGCTCGACCGACTTTGAGAGGGTTCTGGACCCTCAGATGAACTTGAGGCACAAATCCCTGCTCAAGATTTGGCCTCCTTTAGCCTAGCATGAGTAGATGAAATATGGACTTTTAGCAATTGTGTAGTTTCTACTTCACCTGTCAAGCTTGGTTGCTCTTCCACTTCTTATCCTGTTCATAACATAAGGTGTATCTGTACAGCAATTTGCCTGAACTGTGCATGGCTACTGCTTATGTTACCAGCCCCCACTTTGCCCTCATTTTATTATTTTGACAGATTCTCTGCCTTGCACCTTTTACATTACTGGGCCTTTTCTGATTAACCCCCTTCATGGGGGTCTACATAACACCAGATCTGTAGAGTAAATTATATTCACCTGCTAATTCCAATTATATTTTGCTCACTTTTGTCACTCCTCTTCCATCATACGGGTAGGTGTTGGGCCTCAGGTCAAGATAAGAGCACCTCTCTTGTTGGTCATGCATGAAACTAAAAAACTTCCCACATAGGATCACAGCAAATATAACATTTTGTTTCCGATGCCCTCCTCCATGACGCAGCACGTTACCCGTTTGAAAATGAGCTTTGGCGTTCCAGTAGCACTATATCGATCCTAAAATACAACTAGAGATGGGTTTTAAGAGCGACCGTATACATCTGTCTTGCAGCTGGGCATGGCAGTACGAGGGCACTCTAGGCATAGAGCATCTATGTCACAGCTGCTAAAAATTGTGATACTCTGTGTCATTTCATTACATGTGGCTAAACATTTGCTATTCAGGAGTGTCACATCTAGCAATAGATGTTGTGTTCGAGAGTAGCAGCACATGTGGCATTCAGGAGTGTCTCACACCTGGCAGTACATATGGCATTCAGGAATATCTCACACCTGGCAGTGCATGTGGCATTTAGGAGTGTCTCACACCTGGAGGCAGTAGTTGTTCCATTCCAAACTATCTCACACGTGGCAGGACACGTGCCATTCTCGAGTGTCCCACCTGGCTGTCAAGAGCTTAGTTTCCATTGGAGCCACATGTGCAGTGGCACTGGGGCTCAGAGACCTGAGTGGCCCACTGAACCCTGATTATTGCTGTACTTTGTAATTCAGACAGCAGCCAGGAAGTCTATTTCCTTCCTTGCTCTAGGCCCCATGACACACTGGCCACACTATTGCTCGCTATACATGTGCTGTTCAGGACTATCTTACACATGACAGTATAATAACATATGAACAGCCCAATGGTACTGTAATAATGTATGCAATATGGAGATTTAGGGCCATATTTATACTTGTTGACGCACAACTGCGCCAACGCAGTTGTGCGTCAAAAATTTTAAGGCCGGCTAACGCCATTCCAATGCGCCATGCGGGCGCCTTATTTATGGAATGACGTTAGCCGGCGCAGCTGACTGGTGTGCGTCAAAAAAAATGACCCACACCAGGCAGCGCCGGCGTAGGGGAAAATGGAGCTTGGGCGTCAAAAAATGGGGCAAGTCAGGTCTGAGGCAAAATATTGGCCTCAACCCGATTTGCGCCATTTTTTTTTACTCCCAACCCCCATTGAAATGACTCCTGTCTTAGCACAGACAGGAGTCATGCCCCCTTGCCCAATGGCCATGCCCAGGGGACTTATGTCCCCTGGGCATGGCCATTGGGCCCAGTGGCATGTAGGGGGGCACAAATCAGGCCCCCCTATGCCACAAATTCTTTTTTTTTTAAATACTTACCTGAACTTACCTTAAGTTCCCTGGGATGGGTCCCTCCATCCTTGGGCGTCCTCCTGGGGTGGGCAAGGGTGGCAGGGGGTGTCCCTGGGGGCATGGGAGGGCACCTCTGGGCTCCTTCCGAGCCCACAGGTCCCTTAACGCCTGCCCTGAACAGGCGTTAAAAAATGACGCAAAAGCGTCTGGACGTCATTTTTTTTGACCCGCCCACTCCTGTGCGTCATTTTTGCACAGGAGTTTAAATAAGGCGCACATGCCTTGGAGTCATTTTTTAGACGGGAACGCCTACCTTGCATATCATTAACGCAAGGTAGGTGTCCACGCTAAAAAATGACGCAAACTCCAAGATCTTTGGCGCTAGACGGGTCTAACGCCAAAGTATAAATATGGAGTTAGCTTTGCGTCGGATTTGCGTTAAAAAAAACGACGCAATCCCGGCGCAAACAGAGTATAAGTATGCCCCATATTGTCTTAAATATGGGTGTAAACATCTAACAGGATACATACACCGATGCTGGCTTTCTTCCACTCCCAGCTTTAGCCACTATTTGTTAGCTCCGGCTGACCAAACTAGACCTTCTCAAGCTTCACATTCCACTGCATCTTGTATCACTGACTCAGACATAACTCTGGTAGCTCTTTGGGATATAATAGTTACCACCTAGATAGTCACATTTTCATGTTCTCCCAGAAGCCATATGATGTTCATGAGAGGAGTTACATGAACCGAGAATCATCAGCTTCCAGGACCGGGGTTCTTGGACCCTTAGTTGAGTTGAGTGGCTGAGCATAGTGCCACGCAGCGACATATGCAATTAGCCTACACTTTAGGAACATTAAACCATTAAGATTGAAGACTTTGCTAGAAAATCAGACTTGAATTGTGTCGCTTTCGATATGCACAAAGGTGTGAGGGCGTGGCTGGGAAAATGTGTTTCAAAGAAGATGGTATATAGAGGCGGTAACTACAGAGTTCTGATTCATATGGAGGCATCTATGGACCATGTATACAGTCATGAATAAGGAAACAAGGACGATTTGGCTGAACCAGTTGGGGAGGAATGTGTGCAAGGATGTCCAGAAACCTATGAGGTCAGATAGTGCACTGGCTGCATTTCAGACCTATGTTATGGAAAGGTGTGCGCGAAAAAAGATTTTCACAGTCTCTGTAGAGCTAGGGCATATTTGGTTCAACCTAATCGGGACTGGGTATCAGCCATGAGATTAAGTGCCAGAAGGTGTAATTCCTCTAGGATTGAACAGTTGGCGTAGAGCTGGTAAAGGGTTCTGAGCAAAAGAAAGTTGAAAGTTTTAAATGAAAATAAATCTGAGGTAAAATTAGGGAGGCGATCGTGCAGCTGCAGTCTGGAAAGCCCCTCGCCCGAATGGCCTCCCTGCAGAATTTTTTTAGGCTTATGTTGACTTGCTGATTCCCATGCTGGTCAAGGTGTATGATGAGTTCAAGGAGGCAGGTGTACTCCCGCTGACCATGGGGGAAGCACTGATACTTGCCTTGCTGAAACCACGAAAACCACAAGAAGAATGTGACTCTTATAGGCCTTTGTCACGTATAAACTGCAACGTTAAAATCCTGGCCAAAGTACTCGTCAGTTGCCTCTCTCTACTTCTCCCCTTCCTGGTTCGACTGGACCAATTTGGGTTTGTTCCAGGAAGATCAACTTCGAAACATTTGCATACACTTTTTGCAGTGATAAATGACTTTGATCCAACACTGGAAGCAGTAGCCATATTCCTTGACGCTACTAAGGCGTTTGATTCCCTTGAGTGGGATTATCTGATGGCGGTGCCCGAAGGATGGGGCTCCCGGAAGGATTCTTACGATGGGTAGCCCCTTTTATAGCCCCAGCCCGTAGCCAGGGTGTGCATAAATGGATCACACACAGAACCAATCATCATATCTAGGGGCACAATATGGGGTACCTACTGTCACCACTTCCATTTGCGCTAGCTGTCGAACCGTTGGTAGCTAAGCTGAGACAGCGGCACCAGAACTATGCTCTCTGATACCACTCTAGACACTTGCTCATGTCTATGTATGCGGATGACATTGCACTATATCTGAAGGAATCAAAACAAAGTCTGAACCCCATACTACGAGAGTTTATCTATTTTGGAGGGCTATTGAGTGTGCGGATAAATTGGGGGAAGTCATATATCTTTCCGTTGACATCACAGGCGCTGCCTGTTGAGCAGAACTATCCATTGCAGTGGTGTCCTGTGGAGGATAAATACCTAGGTATTAGGGTTACAATGGAAAAAAACAAAACTGTAAGATCAAACTATGGCAGGGCTATAACAGAAATAGAAGACAAAGTGACAAGATGGATATCCCTATCTTTGTCTCTGGCAGACCACATAAGTCTAATAAAGATGATTGTACTCCCTAAATTGCTACATTTATTCCTTAATATACCATATCGACCCAGGTGTGCTTTTTTCTCAATATACCATATCGACCCAGGCATGCTTTTTTCTGTGCACTACACACGCAGATGATTAGGCTGCTGTGTGTGGGGAAACAATCCTATGTAAGCTGGGAAACTCTCACTCTCTCCTTCTCACAGGGAGGCTTTGAAGCATCGAACTTTGAGCTATATTACCACTGTGCACAGGCCCACTACACAATATATTGGTTTAGGCCTGACCCGTACCTGCCACACTTAGCGATGAAGGAGGGCTATATGGCTCCCATCCCCACAACATCATATCTGGGAGCGTCACCTCAGTTCCCAAGCTTTAGGGATTTCACAGTGGCTTGCACCACAGCCACATGGAAAGCCCTGGCGTGATACGCAGACAAGCCCATGCTGTACTCTCTCCTGTGTTTGCTCTCGCATTCTCCTATACTTCCAGTCACGCAAGAAAGAGCATGTAGAAGGGTACTAGATAGGTTAAACTATAACACATGGGGTGATCTTTATGTGAATGGCACATTCAGAACTAGCGAGCAGTTTTGTGCAGAATCCCCTCCCTCTGCCTTGAATGTATTCCTCTATACCAGACTTCGCATCAACATGCGGGTGGCAACTCCAGGGTTCCCTGACGAGCTCCCTGTGCTGAATGCTTTACATACACTGATGCAAGCGCAGGCGCTGAAGCGGCTGATATCTACGCTATACTACACTATACAAACAGAAATACCTGTTGGTACCCTTGAGGTTGGTCAGAGATGGCAGGCTGAGCTGGGGATAGACATGACGGACAACTTGTGGAGGGAATGTTGCACTCATACTGGGCGGGTTTCGTCCAACAGTCGACTTCGCATTGTCCAGTATAAATTTCTGCACAGAGTCTATTACACATAGCGTAGAATGTACAGATATGGGTTGAGGGAGGACGATGGGTGCCAGAGATGCAACATGGCAGGAGCAGACTTTCTGCATGTGGCTTAGGAGTGTGGCTGCATAGGCAAATACTGGCATGATGTAGAACAGGTGTTAAAGGAAATGCTAGAGCCCTCATTTCAGCTTACACCCTTAGCAGCTCTATTGGGGTACACACAGCAGATTAAGCCACAATACAGGAGATTTACAGCCCTGGCACAATTGCTGGCTACACGTAGAATAGCTTGTCAATGAAGGGGCGTGCCCCAAAATTCAAGGAGTGGCTGGCAGATCTAATTTGCTCTGATGAGCAGTTATCAGTGTATGCAGAAACCCTGCCTGTGAGTTTCAGGCCACAAGACATTTGGGGGCCATTACACCACTATCTGTCAGCACACTCGGATGACCCCTCAATCCCTCTGATGACCAACTTCCAGCCCCTGTGCTGGACATGATGGTTTGGGGAGACTTAGTGCTGTAAAACTGGGTAGCTCTGTAGGAGAACTGGACAGCATCTTGCTGGTATGGCTGCTTTTCAAACTGCTATACTATGGGAGACCCATGTGATCGACTCCAGGATGCTGAGAAAAATAGTTGCAAACTGGTAGGCTGCGCTGGTGGCGGCTGCATGCAATACCTGCATTAAGCTGTGATATGTTGGTGAAAGACATGACTTGCCAATTCACATCTGATCATACTTATGTCAAAAGTAATGCTGCTAATGGTAATTAATATTTAATATCAAATTGCTTGTATGATTATACGTTTGTTGTTTTTATGTTGTTATTGCAACTAATAAAAAGCAATAAAAAAATAAATAATAAATCTGAGGGCCTGAATCACTACTACTTTTCAGCATTCACAAATTCCACATGTAAGTTACCACTATAAAAAAACAGTAGAAAGTCCATCACTACACATACCCATCCTCTGGTATTGTAACTCCCTCCCATAGAAAATAATGGAGGTTGAAATACCAGTGGCTGACCATGTGTAGAGCTGGACTTACTACAAAAGTGAAAGTTACATCAAAACTGTAATGGCCCGATTCACAAAGGGACTTATGACTCGTAAAGTTACGACTGCAGAGTCTGCATTCGTGGCAGAATCTCTGCAGTGAGCACTGCGGTGCGGTGATTCCACCCAGAGTGCAGAGGTTCCGCCATGAGTGCGCACTCTTAACTTTAAAAGTAGTAAGTCCCTTTGCGAATAGGTTCCCAACTTACTACAAAGTGCCATTTATGAATACCAGAAAGCAGTAAACGAACTCAAAAGTGTAAACTTACTGAAAAGTGTAGTTTGTGAACTAGACCATCCGTGTGCGGTGCTAAGTCATGTTAGAGCCCGGGCCGGGAGGCAAATCCGGGCCTTAGAGAGGCCCACAGCGAACGCATCCCGGTGGCGGAAACCAGGAGGCGGGCCAGTAAGCCTGCGAAAAAGCCCACAAAAAGGCTTATTGGAAATTGGTGGAAGGTTTTGAACCCAACAATCAAAGGCAGGCATATGGGCCCAGGCCCAAAGTTTAACAGGGTGCCAGCCCGAGGCAGAAGCATTAGGAAGTCGGCAACATCGGGAGGAAAGGAGACTGGGAAGTTGTTGCCGCACTGCGAGGCAGACAGGAGCAACGGCGCGCTAAAGCAGCAGGCGACGTAAGTGACACCACCGAAGGGCCATTCCAAAGCCGGATCCCGGAGGATTTTGTCGGGCAGTGCGTAGAGCATCAGCGGGCATAGAAGGCAGCTCGCAGCCGGATATCGAGCAAACACGAGGGAGAGCGCGCCTCTTAGGAGCTGGCTTGGGAGAAGAGGCTATCGGGGGGAGAGCGTGCCGAAAATTAATAACAGCGAACGGCAGCAAGAGGGGCCCGAGAAACAAAAATGGCTAATTCCCTCCCTTGGATCTCCCTTCCGGTAGCAGCAGACCCACTTTCTAAGCATGGCTTCTGAGCTCGCCTTACCACACCCAGCCATGAGGCTCAGGAGCACGGAAGGACACGCGGTGAGTCGGTGCGGGGACAAAGAAGGGTGGGGCATTGGGGGGAAAAGGCCAGAAGCCCCTGAGTTTGCCAATCGCATTTGGCCCAGAGGCTCATCAGGCAGAAACACATGCGGTGAGTCATAGTCCCACAGTGTCACAGACTCGCATGCTGGAAGTTGAGGGCTCTACTCCAAGTGCGTCCATTGGCAATTCTCACTTCTCAGTTAAGCGAGTGAGGGAAAAGAGACCCAAGAGTTACTTAAGAGGCCCAGGGAATGTTACATTGCAGTTCCCAAGAAAGAAGTGCGATTGTGAGTGTCCACAAGCACTGCCCTGGGACATTACACTAAGAAACTAATGGGCAGCAAAAGGCAATGGCATTCAACGGGCAACACAAAGGATGGCAAAATGCGAAAGGAAGCACCCAGCAAAGGTGGCAGACTATGACAGCAAGCCAACAAGAAAGCAAAAACCACAGGCTAAACCAAGGGTGACATTGTCGCCTGAATTAGATGACCACCTGCAGGTGATGTTGATGGCAGCAATGCAGCTGGTGGCCCAGAAAGGGAAGGTGTGGGTTGACATACAAGTTTCACAACCAAGGGAGCAAGAGCAGCGCCAAGGGAGATCCAGGCAACCTAGACAGAGGCCAGTGCATGAGAGTGACAGGCCAGTGCACACCCCTTCACGGAAGAGGCTTGCAGCCATAACGGCAGCCTCTGCAAGGAACAAAGGGCCACAAAGGGTGCAAAGTGGAGGTAATATAGCAAATCGGTTCAGGGAAGCAAGCAGGAGCGAGTCGCCAAAGGTTCACAAGGCACCCTTGGTGGCAGACAGCAGTGGAGAAGGGAGCAGCTCCAGTGAGGAGGATAAGCAACCCTCGTCACCTGTAGCCAGCATGACAGCGGCAGCGGAAACAGGAGGTGTCCAGCAAACCAATGGACACAGTGAGTTAATCGCGCAGTGTAAAAATGGCAAGCAAGCATGTGCAGGGAAGGCCAGTGGGTCAATGACAAACCTGGGGACACAGGTGGGGGTAGTGAACACGATACAGCAGGGGCCCCAAAGCGGCAGTGAGGCACAATATCGAACCCCACTCTAGCAAACTGGACGCTGGGCAGGGGGATGGGCCCCCTGACTTAGCTCAGCGCAAGGGAACCAGGGACCAGCAGGGCCTAATTGGTGGGCACGGCCTGGGTAAGGGAGAAACCTACCTATGGGATTTAACCCATTCTTTTGGCGTAGCATGCCAACTGGGGCAGGGTATTTGCAAGGGCCATCAGGGGGCAGCGGGACAGCAGCAACTACTACACAGGCAGAAACAAGGAGTAGCCCACCAGCAGGTAGCAGCCAAGGGAGGGCGCAGGCTCCCAGGAAGAGGGTGTAAGGGCTGAGCAGGAATCTGATAAGAATAGACAGTGACAAGGAAGTGAGGGCAAGAACAGAGAAAGAGAAGGAAGATCCCACCAGGACTTGGCCAAGGGGCCAAACCCTGCAGGAAAACAGAGTAAACCAGCAAGCTCATATATTCTGCCTTTGCCTGGGGATCCGCCAATAATGGCAAGGGAGACAGGCCTAGCTAGCCTCATCCCACTTTCAGTCAAGGAGAAGATTCGGAGGAATTAATTTATTTACATTTTTTCACTCCTGGAAGTGTGCAAAGCAGGGCTCGATTTGACAATACAGGATAGAAAAGAGGAAGAAAGAAGGAAAGGCACAGGTCTAGGGTTGAGAAAACCATTGAGAATTGGCTCAGGGCATTTAGAATAGTAGCCAGTGTATATGTTGAAAAATTCCCAGAGAGTGCAGCAGCGCTATTTTTGCACAAACAGCGAGTACATGCAGTCCAGCAATGATATCAGGGCGAGACATGACTGCGTTATGATGAGGGTTTTAGGGAAAAGATGCAAGTGTGGCCCACTATTGAATAGGATCAGCAAGATGTAGAAGGGTACACAAATCACATGGTAGCTGCCAGGGAAGGGGTGACCATTTGGGAATTCACTTTTCTCCCACAGGGAGAAAGAGAGAGATTTGAGGCTCAGCCGGCTGCAAGAAACAGGCCTGCAGCACCCAATAAAGGGTTTCGGAACGGGCCAGCAACAAATTGCTGGAAGGGTGACGAAGACGAGTGCAAGTGGGGGCAGGCTTGTAATTTTGGGTATTGCTGCAGCAATTGTGGGGGGGAGGCACCCGCTACTGGAATGCAAGAAACCAAAAAGGGGAGGTGACCATAAAGATGCCAGAAAACAACCAAACAGCCAACAGTGAGGAAGGCAAGATAAGTATAGCAGCCACGCCTCCCCTTACTACTCCTATTTCTGTCAGCGGGCTGCTGCAATTGTTGGCAGGATACCCAAAGACTAAAGACAAACAATTGTTAGCAGATGGTTTTATCATACACTCCCAGGTCCCCCCTGAGTTGCGCGTTTGTAGAAACTTGAAGTCAGTCAGGGACAACTTTGAGGCAGCCAAACAAAAGATAGACAAGGAGGTTTTACTGGGCAGAATGGCAGGCCCTCTCAGAGATCCCCACCCTAAAAAATCTCATAGTTTCCCCTCTCGGCCTAGTTCCAAAAAAGGAACAAGGTAAATTATAGCTGATACACCATCTATCATATCCACCAGGCGAATCAGTGAATGATGGGTTGGAGCATGGCAAGTGTTCCATCAATGGTGGATGATGCAGTTGAACTAATAAGAGCAGCAGGCAGAGGAGCATTGTTAGCAAAGGTGGATACTGAGCCCCTATTTCGTCTCCTGCCAGTCCACCCTAAAAGCTATCATTTGCTAGGTCTTAAGCTAAATGGCCAGTACTACTATGACAGATGTCTCCCCATGGGATGCGCCATCTCATGCGCTTATTTTGAGGCCTTCAGCAGTTTCTTGGAGTGGATTCTGAGGACCTGCAATCCACGAGGGCGGTGTACCCACTATCTGGATGATTTCCTGTTCATAGGGGCAAATAGCATGACAGGCTGGGAATCCTTAGTGCAATCGTTTAGCAAGTTGACTGAGGATCTAAGGGGGCCACTAGCTAAAGAGAAAACTGAAGGCCGAGTGATGACATTAGTGTTCCTGGGCATAGAGCTTGACAAAGTGGAAGGAGTGTGACGCTCCCTCAAACAAAGTTGGGAGACTTGAGAAGGTGGATTGAGATGCTCAGCAAAAAGAGGAAAGCGACTCTGGGTGAGATTCAGCAGCTATTGGGGAGACTTAATTTCGCCACCAGGGTGATCCTGGGAGGCAGGCCATTCGCCAGGCATCTAACATGGCTAACTAAAGGGCTAACGAAAAAGCATCATAGGGTCAGATTGACCAGAGTGGTGAAGGAAGACCTGACACAGCGGCTAGAATTTCTTACTAATTTCAACGGGAGGCTGATATGGAGAGGACCCTGGGTGCTGGCTAGCCAAAGAGAGCTATTCACAGACACAGCCGGGGGGGAGGCTTTGGCGCAATGCTAGGCTCGGCATGGACTGCGGCACGGTGGCCTATCATGTGGGAGTGCAAGGACATGACACATGATATTACATTACTGGAATAGTTCCCCGTTGTGGTGGCTTTTATGATATGTAGCGCACTTTTAGCTAACAGGCAGGTCACGCTGTGGTCGGACAACCATGCAGTGGTGCAGGCTATAAATTTAGGCACAGCACAGAACCCACCAGTGATGCTCCTTTTATGGCACCTGGTGGGGTGCCAATTAAAAAGGAACATAGGAATCAGGGCAAGGCATATACCAGGCTGTGAAAACAACATTGCTGTTGCCTTGTCTCATTTCCAATGGCAGAGATTCAGAGAAATGGCACTCGAGGCAGACAAGGAAGTGACGCAGATACCTGGCCACCTGTGGGAGTTGGTGGACCTGAGTTGTCAGCTTTAGTGGCTCATGCCCTAGCCCCGAAAACCAATGCAAGACATCGTAAGTGCTGGGAGACATTCAGTTGGGCAACAGGGACACAGGGGCCACATGCTGTAACCGTGCAGGATGCAGAAAGGTCTATTGCAGGGGCATATGCAAATAGCCAGAGCAGGAGTTGGAGTCAGGCTCATTTGAGCGCAGTAGCTTTTTACGCTAAGCTGGCTGGAAAGGAAGACCCTACTAATACTTTTTTGTGCAGGGTGGTCATGAAAGGTTGGGGCAGGTTGCAGCCCAAACAACAAGACAAGAGGCGCCCAATCAAGTTTGATATTCTGAAGCAGCTATTGGAAAAGCTTGCTGAGGTGTGTGTGGATGAGCATGAGCAACTGTTATTTAAGGCAGCATTTAGTTTGGACTTCTTTGGAGCATTTAGACTGGGCGAGCTAGTATCATCGGAAAGAGCAAAAGCTAGGGCAGCGTGCCTGCTGGGCAAGGATTGGGTGGTGATTCACCTTAGACAGTCAAAAATGGATCAGTTGGGCAAAGGGAAGAAGTCACAACTAAACTGCCTTGAGAATAGTGTTTTTTGCCCATTGTGTTTGTTGGGGGCATATGTAGGCAAGGGGCCCCCACCAGACAAGCCGTTATTCCAGCATAAAGATGGTTCCTACTTATGCAGGTTCCAATTTATCGTGGTCATGAGGATGACACTGGAGAGAATTGGCCTCAACCCCAGCAGCTATGGCTCTCACTCCCTCAGAGTAGGGGCTGCAACCACAACAGCGGACCATGGTCTAGACGAAAAGCACATCAAGCGCATAGGGCGCTGGGAATCAAGGGCTTTTAAGATGTACGTGAGGCCTTCCAGCTCCTAATCTTGCTTCTCTTCTGACAGTCCATGGTGGGGAATGCCGCACAGCATGGAGCGTGGACCACTCATTCATTTCCAGTGCACAAAAGTGGGCAGAAGCACGGAATGCTTATTGGGGGCTATTGTTACATAAGGTGGTTTGGCTAGGCCAACCAGGTATTAGGTGGGAGCAGTTGTTGCCAGCTGTGAAAAGGGCAATTACCTCGGAAAGCTTGCCAGACGCAGTAGTTATACATCTGGGTGGAAATGACCTAGCAGACCTGGGTAGAAGAGAGCTGCTGGGGGCTGTGCCAGCAGGACTGACAGCATTAGCACAGCTAGTGCACCCAGCTGAAGTAGTATGGTCAGAAGTCATAGCCAGGGAGACGTGGCAAGGGGTCCGGGATGCTGGGGCAGTGGAAAGGTCCAGGAGGAAACTAAACATTTCTATGTCCAAACTATGCAGAGCTAACCATGGGGGTTCGAGCAGCAGATGGGGTGCATCTGTCAGGTGTCAGCATTGACACGTTCTTGCCTAATGTAGTGGGGGAGCTGGAGTGCCTTAGGTTCTTGTGAAGTAAGAAGGGGGAGCTGCCTGCGGTCTTAAAACCGCAAGCAGCGTGATGGAGGGGTTCAGTCAGCCGTGAAACATAGTGCTCACAAGATGAGGAAGTACCCCAATAGCGCCTCTGGGATGCCTGACGGCAGGGGCGGCAAGGAGCAAACAAGACTTGGTAAAAAGGGGCAGGCGGGCACTGCACTTGCGGTCCAGGCAAGGTCAGGATCGCCCACAAAGACTTGGCAGCAAGGGAAGTCTAGCTGCCAGCACACGCTGGGACCCTGATGGGCAACATACAATAGTTTATGGAAGGACCGATTGCATGGGGTCATATGACTGACTGCCATAGCGTGTGTTGTTAACCTTGTATGTGTTTAATAAAACTGCGACTGTATTTAGCCAACAATGCCTCCAATATTATGTATTGAGAATGGGGGAAAAGGATGGCCTCAAGAGTTGTGGTTTCTCACACGTCTGGGAGGAGTTAAGTACCTGTTGGCACTGGTGTTTGATGCAAAGCCGAAGTTGGCATTGCAAGCCTTTGGTCGTCTTGACATTTTGCACATGAAAGCACCGAGCTTTGTTGCTAACTTGCTCTTAGCACAGAGAACTACTGGTTGTTCCAGTTCGTGTTGAGTGGTGCTGGATTACTCTTGACGCCACTGGTGCTCAGTGTCAGATCCTACTTGGCATGGAGAGCCACGGGAACTCTGTGTATTTGCTTCCAAACTGTGGAACAAGTCTGCCTATAAATTAGCTTTCTATACAAAGCATGTCTTAGACTTTCTGTAGCTTCCCCCTGCCTCCTTCCAGGCACACGTAATGTTTAAAGAATGAGCCTTTAGGAAAGATCCCAGCAAGTGCCTGTTGCTGAAAGCCCTGTGGCTGGTTTAGTTGCGTGCTAGGCTCTTTCTGATGCGTCTACCTTGATCTGTATTGCCTCATATATTCCATCCATGCCTGTCTCTTTTCAGTGTGAATCCAACCATCCATCCATCTTCACTATCTGGAAGAGCTGTATATCCTTAGTATTTAAATATGTCTCGTGACTATTTTTTCTTTTCACTATTAACATGTCTAAGAATTTCCTCTGTCTCCCTGTTAACGCGTCTTCCCAAAACAATTAGATAAAACGCCTTTCAGCTGGTGTTTTGTACTGTTCCGTTGAAGTCGCTTGATCATTTTGAGGGAAAGGGAGGGGCAGACGTTAGAGGAACACAGTAACATGGAGAGCCGGGCCTACTTGCCAGTTCTTACTTTATTATTGCTATCTCTCTGGCGATAAAGTCAAGTTCACTGCTGGTGTCATGGCAGCCCTCTCTGCTGCCTTCTCGGCACCTAGGTGGAGTCTGTTTCCTCGAGCCCCCGAAGGCGGGGTGCTGCATAACTTCCTGCAAGAGGGTGTCATGACGCACCCAGGGAGCCACGCGCGTGCGGGGCGTGAGATAAACTGGGTGCGTTGCTACTGCACGTGTGGCTTCTGCACAGCAGCGAGACCTGTATGTCTCTTCTCCGTTGCCTGTGGTGACGTTCGTGAGCCTCAGTTTCCTGCGCGACCCACATCGTGAACGTTGTAGACTCTTCCGGAAGACACGTAGCAAATAGGCCCACTGGAGGGGTTGTGGTTGGTGAGTGGTTCGGCCGATGCCAATGTGTCTAAGGTTATGAGCACATATACCTTACAGCAGTGCTTCAAGAGGGATGAAAAAGGTGGCTGAAGTAGGCGTGGCTTCAGAAGCTGGAAGTAATTAGCAGGTGAAATAGTATCCTGTGTTTGACAAATTCTTAAAGGTGTCCCACTTGACAAAGTATATAATCAAAACCAGCAGGATATTTTATTTATCAGTTTATAGAACTCCTTTATGTAGAGATAAAAGCAATTAAAACACACACACTCGTAGCAAATAGGCACACTGGAGGGGGTTGTGGTGGGTGACTGGTTCGGTCGATGTAAGTGGCAATACATTAGTTATTCAGTTGAAATTAAATAACGCTTTAGTTCCTATTACCCGAATGCTAAACAACAATAGCCAGCTGTCAGTGACTCCCCTGTCGCAAAAGGGACCTCTTGTGACCCTGTGTCGCAGCACTAACATGTGACAGGTAGAAAGATATGTTTTTTTTCCTTCAGCTGGTGAATGACCGAAATAGCGTCAACATTTTTTATACTATTCCTGCAAAGCCCATTGAGGCCCATTGTAACAATGGTGTGCCTCCTTCTAACGCCTGCCAGAGCAGGCGTTAAAAGTGCTGAAATAAATAACGCAAAGAAATCTTTTAGATTTCTTTGTGCCCTTTTTTCGGCCTCCCTGACAGGGAAATGCCCCCCTTGCATACGTTATGCCTGGCACAGGCATAATGTAGCGCAAAGGGTTACAAAGTTACGCAATGCATGCATTCTGTGACTTTGTGAATTTGGCGCGAAGATGTTGACCTTGTCGGGCCACATTAGCGTAAAAAAATGACGCTAATGTGGCGTACGGAGGAGCTGCTAGAGGCTCTTAAATCAGCCCCTTAATGGCATAAGTGCAGCCACTGGAAAAGAAGCAAGATATATATGAGTATATGGTAGTGTGTTCACCATCCGTGTAAAATGCCATTTCACCTTTTAGCATAATATGTGATGTCTGCAGAAAGGCCAGTGTTAGCCTGTACAGTCCAGGGGTCTTTAAACTAGGGGGTGGGCCCCCCTAGGAGGGCCTCAAGTGATCCCAGGGGGGGGTGCCAAGCTCTGGTCAAAACAGTCATTACACAAATAACAGTGTTTTGTTTTAAGCAAAAACATGTTATTGCATTTTTAAAAAGGTAACAGTACTTAACTGCAATGTTTAAATACATCTAGACATATTTAAACATTGCCATCTTTATAAAATAATTGTGAAAAATTCTGAAGGGGGGCAAATATTTTTATTTTTCAACTGGGGGGGTGCAGCATTAAAAGGTTTGGAGACCACTGGTGTGCACATACTCACTGCAAAGAAAATGCAGTGATTTCCATTAGCTGCACATACACATTGGGCATCTGGCTGTAAAGGTACAACACAGAAATGTTAGGGTCGAACAGTATACACTCAGCATAGCTAGGAAGTAAAGGAGGGTCTGTACGAACTGACTTACCCTACAAGGGTGCCTCAGTATGTGATGACGTAGGCGCAGTGGAAACGATAGGTGGTTTTCAAACTACAGCCATTTTACAGAGAGTATGGGTAATATGCCAGGTGCATACATTTCCCTTAAAAAATAGGATAGGAACACACTCAGAGATGCGACAGCAGATGTGTACATCTCAGCTGCGCTTGAGTTGCACATGGGACTTCCAATGACTTTTCGGCACCAGTGCAGATGCAACAGCTTTTTGAAACCGTTTATTCCCGACCGCATGCATTACTCTCTATTCAGGGAGCACAAATGACACAAGAACTTTCGTTTATTTTGGTGGTAGATCAGGAGTCTGACTTCCAGTCTCCTATTTAACTCTTTCTTCCAACATTTTCATAGAGCAGCTTACTCAGTCTTTTTACAAAAGTAGAGAAATTGCCATGACTGCGGGTTGTAGAAATGGTTTTCCGATTGAGGATAGTTACTTCAAGTCCAGATTTTGTGTTTTTCTTAACAATAAGATAGCCTTTTTTACGTTGTACTTTGTTTCCTTGGAGGAATTCAGCAGGGGCATAACTTTGGGGAGGAGGGGCTGTTTGGGGTGTTGCGCCCCCCTAATAATTGCATTTTCAGATGAATAGTTGCGTACAGATGCTTTAAGTCGGTATGGTGAAGTGTCTGTCAGATTTCCCCTGGGATTTCGCATGCACACATTTACAAAAAACACACACTCTCACAACCTGGTTTTGAAAGTTCTCAAAACCTTAGTTATTTTCCAAAACGTGTTTACCTCACTTAGTACTCCTACCAATTAGAATTCCTCTCCAGCGGTGGCCGCTGCTAAACTCAAGGGAAATGAGGGTGGGCGGGGACAATGGAGACGGAGGGGAAAAAAAAATAAGAAAATAAACTTACCTTACCGCCGTCACCGTCTCCTGCCGCCTCGCGCTCCTCTTCCCAACAATGTGGTGTCCCAACATTTGCTGGGACACCAGCACAGGCTCCCCAGCAAACTTGGCGCTGCTTTCATGCCCAACATAACATGAAAGCAGCGTCAAGATTGGTCTTGGTCTGAGCGGCAGTCACTGCTGCTCAGGCAGTGCCTTGGGGGTCTATGCAGTTTCTCCAGTTCGGCTGTTAAACACTGCTGGGTTGGAGAAACCTAAGTGCGCATGTGTTTTTTGCTGGCCTGAGACAGCCGGCCAAACGTCCATGTGCACGTAGGTGCACACTCTCTCCTCCTTCCCACCTCCCGTTGCCCTGCCTTGCCCCTCCCTGTATTGCTGGCTGAGCCAGCAGATGAAAAATAAAACAATAGTGCAACTATCATTTTATTTTTCAGCTCCTGGCTCTTGGCCAGGGGGGCGACTCTCCGTCGCCATAGCGAAGGAGCCGCCCCTGCTCCTCTCCCTTTCCAATGCCTCTTAAATCCCTCTCATGCACCCTGCTTGTCGTATAATGTATTTTAACATCATATGCCAGCATGATTGATGGGAACTCTGAAGCTCAACCCCGCCCCAACCTTACTGACCAAGCTACATCCTTGGAATTCGAGATCATCACTCTGGCACAAATGCTGGACTTCTTGCACATGGGTACTTGTTGTCTAACCATTATCTCCAGGATTAATACTTCCACAAATCGATTTAGCTGCAACACTAAGGTTCCTATGCTTTCTGGTTGTCATCTTTTGGCCCAGGTCTGCTCCCTGGGTTTCGACGAAGGCCATAGCTGCAGTTACAGCTTATTTGAATGATAAGGGAGATATACATCTGTCCCTACTTAGATGACTGGTATACTTAAATCGCATCATCCCAACAGTTTGGGAAACACCTGGCCAAGATCCACAGTCTTGTTCAGTTTTGCATATGGCCAGAATGCCTGCTTCTCAGATATACTAGCAAAGCCATGTGGTTCACACACCACATAGCACTTCTCATACACTCCGTGCAGACTTCACAAACATATACCTCACACATTAACAATACCAACTTCCTCAGTCACATACAACTCCCTAACCAGTACTTAGTTTGTCAAATATTAAGTGTGCCCCTTTCAGCACCTCCAGTGACAGAACCAACCAAACTTCATAAACATCCCAACCTACAAGTGTAACAGCTCAGCTAGTTTGAGGCCCCCAAAGCTATAAGAATGGCTTGGGCTGCAAGTTATAGTAAATTTCAATGTATATTCAAATATTAAATAACTGTTTTTGTGTTCATCTCTAATTTACATAAAAAGTACCACCATGTGGTGGACTGTCATAGGCGCCGGAGCTGACAATTAAGTGCCAGTGCTGAACACCGGAAACTACTGGCTCAATATAAGCACTGTCCTGAACACACACAATCCACCAAATGCACAAACCCTCCAACTCATGCTTATCAGCTCAAACTCGGCTGTCCTTCACACTCCTGACATAGACAGCATCACACAACACAACCTGGATCTGTCTTCATCACAGGGGCATGGTTCACAACCATTTCCTCACACATCCTCATCCCCACAAGGTGTCATATTCAGACAAGATACCAATCATCAACAAGTCTAAAGTGACCTGTACTCTTACCAACTCTCATCACGGAGATCCTCGCCTGCTGCTTCCTAATCTCATTTTCTCAAACAGCCACATTCAATCTGATCTATAGATCCCCTGGACCCAGCAAGAACTTCACCGAAGAAAGGTGACTCTCCTACCTTCTGCTTCCATTCAGCACTCTCCCCCAGATTTTATAGAGATTTGTACCTCCAAGGTGATTCAAGCAAGAAGGCTATGGATGAACCTGTGTACATTCTGCAGTGCTGTGTGCATCAAGCTGCAGATCACAAACCCACCATTTCTGAAGGCAACACCTTACATCTCATTCTGACTGCCTCACGCTCCATTCACTTCAAGGTGTCTATACGCGTGTATAAGTAGACTGGAGACACCACTGCACCACCCCTTCTCCTTTACAAAAGAATGATGCATCAAGATCAGCTGAAAAGGAAAAGTCAAAAACACACATTCCACTTCCTCAAGGACTACCCATGTATGCTCTCTGAGAAGAACTCATTAACCTTTCAAACTCCATGGAGTCTCATGTGATGCCAACCCATTACTGAAATTACAGCCCTGAAAACCACACACAATTGAAAACACAGGCCCATATTTAGGAGGGCCTAGCGCCTCCTTGTGCCACATTAGCTTAATTTTTGTACGCGAGTGTGGCCCAACGAGGCCAAAATTGTTGTGCCAAATTTACCAAGTGGCGCAATGCATGCATTGCGCCACTTTGTAACCCCTTGCACCAAATTATACCTGCGCCAGGCAAAATGTAAGTAAGGGGCCGTTCCCCCGTTAAGAGGGCTGAAAAAATGGCACACAGAAATCTAAAAGATTTCTGTGTGCCATTTTTTTGGCATTTTAAATGCCTGCTCAGAGCAGGCGTTAAAAGGGGGCAAAAGCGGCACAAATGCAGCACTAAAAAGTATAAATATGGGCCTTGGTCTCTAGTTGGCAGAGGTATGCACCCTGTCCAACTAGGGACCTCAATCCTAGTCAGGGCAAGTCAGATACACAACCTAAATTAACCTATGTTAGCTTGGGGCGCAGCAGGCAGTCTTAACTAAGAAGGCAATGTGTAAAGTTTTGGTGCAACACACACACAGTAATCACAATGGGTACACCACAAAAAAACTGCACGGATATAGAAAAATAAAGCTTGTTTATATAAATCAAGACCAAAACGACAAAAATACATTCAATATATTGAGTATTATTCACGTGATAATGCGTAAAAGCAGTGCTCGAAGCAAGGATAATTTTAGAGCCTTTACAGTACTTTTGGGAATATGTTATGAGTATCAGAATGAAAATAAATTGTCTGGGCCACTCAGGCGGGCTGGAGTAATCAGGCTCACAGGACAGGGATAGTTGGATGAAGCTCTTTACAGAGTCATCGGGACCCACCTAGTCCTGAGTGAAGCAATAGTATCCTAAGATGCGAGGGGGGCTGCGTAAGTCTGTAGCTTACCAGGGCTGGACAATCACGAAGTTGGTGCATCTCTTCAATGAGTCATAGGGTTCGACCGGGAACTCCACACATGGCACAAGTTTGAGTTAGCCGCTGTGGTGGAGAGTCATGACACCTATACAGAGATCGTGCTGATTCACCTCCACGTAATCCCAGGGCACTGTGGAGCAATTTTTGGATCAGCCAGCTGCCGTGAGGTGGGGGGCCCACCAGTATCAGATAAATGCATTTAGTACCTGGCAAACCCCCTGGTCTGACTCCTCAGGCTGGTGGGGGCTGCAAAACACAGGTTGGTCTGTTTGAGCTATCATCAGGGCAGGCTGGCACAGGGGAATGGTGCGCACTCCCAATCAGTGCTCGGACCACACAGGCGGGTCGGGGCTCTCAGTGTTACTTCGGCAAACAGCGCAGGTATCCGCCACTTCAGTAGGTGAGTTGGGACTCTGGTCTGATGGAGTTCACCAACCTGGAACAGCCCCGCAATGGAGAGGGAGAGCCACAAAGCTGTGCAGGGTACAATATAAGGTGCAGGCTCCCCAGCACTTGTCCAGCACAGTGGTTCCACAAAGGGGTGTGCAGTTCCTTAGCTTACAAGGTCTTTGATGTCCCTGAGACCTTTGGAGAGAACAGGGGGCAAGCCAGCAAGCCCTTGGAGACACTTTGGGGGTGATTGTTGGTCTTTGAGTTGCAGGGCAGAGATCAGCAGGCAGCAGTACAGCACAACAGGAAACAGTAGTAGTTCCTGGGAACAGTCCATTTTGGGAGAGTGGTGATCCAGGTGCACAGCAGTCTTTACTCCAGCAGAGTCTCTTTGAGTCCAGAAGCGTACTTAATTTTTGGGGTCAGAGACCCAGTACTTATATTAAAAAGTGCCTTTGATGCGGGGGATGACTTCAAAAGGTTTCTGTGAAGTGCAGGGATCCCCCTTTCAGCCCAGCCCCGGCTCCAGACTATCAGTGGGAGGTGATCAGCCACTTTGTGTGGGCTCTGGTCACTACCCTGCAAAGTGTAAGTGTGATTCCTTCCCGACCTTCTCCCCAGGAAGATACATCAGTATGCAGATGAATGATGATGCAGTTCAGTATCCTGTGTTGTGGGTGTCTGGAGGGAATGCGCAAGTGTAGCTGTCATCTAGCCCAGGTCAGATGTGTATTAGAGCCAAGCTGTGGGCACAATGGGCAGTGAGAACAGAGAAATGCCCAGTTTCTAAAAGTGGCATTTCTAAAATAGTAATAATAAATCCTACCCTACCAGTAAAGACGATTTATCATTGTCATTCCAATGATACTAAACATGATGGAGCTACCCCTCTCAGATCAGGAAGTACAGCTTAAAGTATTTTAAGGTACTTCCAATGCTGGACTATGAGAGGTGCAGTCCTTGCAGTAATGAAAAACAACTTTTGGAGTTTTTCATTATCAGGACATGAAAAAATTAAAGGTGCACATCCTGCCTTTTACTTACATGGCACCCTGCCCATTGGCCTACTTAGGGCCTACTATAGGGGTGACTGATATGCAAGAAAAGGGAAGTTTACGGCTTGGCAAGAGGTTTAAATGCCAAGGCAAACTTGCAGTGAGACTGCACACACAACTCTGCAGTGGCAGGCCTGAAACTTGTTTACAGGACTACTTAAGTGGGTGGGAGAAACATATGCACTTTAGCACTGCTTAGCTGTGGTACAGTGCTTAGAGTCCTAAGGCCAACAAAAAGATACAGCAACAAAACAGGAGGTGAAAGGCAAAAAGTCTGGAGTCAGACCACCCTACGGATGCCAGGTCTAACGAACATGTTGTTGACTGTAAATCCAAGAATTGCTGGATATTATTTTTTGCAAATACTGTGTGTTTCAGGGCTGATTACCCAGGTGGGATATCAGCCCTGTAAACAGAGTATTTGCAGAAAACAAGCAGAATAGCGCATGGGGGTTATTTGTAGATGGACCATTAGGCTCTTGGCTCTCAAATCCACAGGAGCTGCTGAGGGCTAACAGCATGAGCATGGATTTCTAACGGGGGAACCCCCAAAGATGAATATCTCTCGAATGTAAGATACAATCCAGAATGAAAGACAAACTTGGGGCCCTATTAAGAGTTTGGCAGTCCAAGGACCACCAAACTCACAGTGGCGGTCTGACAACCACACTCCTAGCAGTCAAACTGCCGGATTACAACCCTTGCCGTTGGACCTCCAGGGGACCGCCGCAACCGCCAGGATCATGGATCCCAGTGGTGTGGTGATGGTCGCAGTCATGGTCCACCACAGTGGTGCTAAGTTCAGCACTGCCTTGCTGATCACAAGTCCCCTATCTGCCAGCCTTTTCATGGCGCGGTCCCTGCCATGAAAAGGCTGGTGGAAAGGCAGCGCTGGGGGCCAGAGGGGGGCCCCTGCACTGCCCACGACCACGTTGTGGGCAGTGCAGGGCCCTCCCTGCCCAGCAGCCTTGGAATGCGCACTGCTACAGCAGACAGTGTGCATTTTGAGGGTGCTAGAGACCCCCTCTGTGCAACGTCATTGGCCTCGGCTCCATGAGGAAAAGTAATAAAACCTGTTATTATACCAAAAATATTTTAAATCTTATTTAATTAAATGGTACCTGTTTGTACATAAAAATGCCACCCAATCATTCCCCCAAATATATCCTAACAAATTTATAAAATAATACACATTATTAATAATGATCAAACAATAATATGAAAATATGAAACATAATGATAATCAAATATATGTTTTAAAAATAACAGTGCCCACCCAAAAAACGATACAAAGCACCATAGCAAATACACAAAGCACGGGTAGCTAACACTCTTATGAGGGAGTGAGAGAAGTTTAAGGACTATTGTATTCTCTCCCTAAAAAGACATAAACATACAAGAAGAACATAATTCCTGGAAGAAACAAACATTGTATGGAATTACCTTACAGTATGTTCTCACATAAGATAGTGACCTCTGGCCCATCATAGATCTGGTGTGCTATGCCATATTTATCGGTTCCCCATCTAGCACTCAGAAGCATCCAACAGTACTTCTGTTCTCGTGTTGTACAGTCTCCTAGGTATAGGTTCCCTAGTTTGGGTCATGTCAGCATCCTGAAAGTCCTACAGGTATCACGGGGAGACCTGCTGTCACTGATGAAACTCATTCTGTCATAACCTGTGGTTTTGCTGCTGCCACTTTCAGATCCAACTGCTGAAGTTCACTTGCACATGTGTCAATTCATTTTAGATCCCAAACCTTGGGTCTTTGCCATTCCCATGGATACCTTCCCTACTCGTTGTGTGAAGGGAGACTGAGGTAGAGGCATACACCAGGTATGGACATTTAATGACAAATACAAAAAATGCTTGTATGCTAATCTTTTGGTCTCCCACCACCATTTCTCTTTCTGTCTCCGTATTCCTCCTCTCTCTATTAGATATTTCCCTTCTCTCTCTATACAGTAGCTAGCTACATGAATTCCTCCTTCTCTTATTTTTCTGACTTGCTTTTTACTCTTCCTTCTCTCATGTTCACCTTTTCAGCTTAGATTTCTCAGTCTCTTCTCACTTCATCTTTCTGTCTTCTCACTTGTAGGAAACTGGCCCCTTATTGCTGTACTCCTCTCCCCTCCCTCCCCCCCCCCACACTTTGTATCTGATATTTAATGCTGACTTTACTGAGAGTGTACTGGGATCCTGCTAACCAGGCCCCAGCACCAGTGTTCTTTCCCTAAAGCTGTACCATTGTTTCCACAATTGGCACACCCCTGGCACACAGCTAAGTCCCTTGTAACAGGTACCAGTGGCACCAAAGGCCCTGTGGCCAGGGAAGGTATTTAAGGGCTGCAGCATGTATTGTTCCACCCTAAGGGATCCCTCACCAAACACTTGCACACTGCCATTGCAGAGTATGTGTGCTGGTAAGGGGAAAAAGTTAAAGTCGACATGGCATCCCTCTCTGGGTGCCATGCCCACCAACCACTGCCTGTGGCATACGGAAGTCAAGCCTCTAGCAGGCCTTACAGCCCTAAGGCAGGGTGCACTATACCACAGGTGAGGGCATAGCTGCATGAGCAATATGCCCCCCCCTCCCAGTACTGCATTGCTTCCCATGAGAAATTGCACTGTGTCTACTTTCGAAATTGAAAACTATAATACTTACCTGAAAACTGTCTTATCTTTAAATTCTTAACAAAGTGCATTTGATACTCGAAAGTGATACATTCTTGAAACTGTACTTACCTGCAACAAAGATCTTTTTGGTTCTAGAAATAAAGTAACAAAGTGTATTTTTTGACACATAAACATTGACCTGGAGTTAGTCACTGAGTGTGTGCCTCATTTCTTGACTGTGTGTACAGCAAATGCCTAGCACTACCCTGTGATAAACCTAACTGCTCGACCACACTACCACAAAAGAGAGCATAAATATTACCTACTTTAACCTCTGTAAAGCCTCTGGGGATCCACTAGACTCTGTGCTCACTATACCTTACTTTGGTATAGTATATACAGAGCCAGCTTCTTACATCACCCTTTTAAATTACACTCCACTGCTTTACATTCTTCACTCACACCTGCCTCTCTCTTGTCTTCTATTCCATGTTAATGTGTTATACCTATCTTCTGTAACACTCTTCTCACTTCCCAACTCTCTTGTTGCCTCTGGTGCTCACCTACCCCTTCTTCTTCCTCCCTCTTACTTCTGTCTCCTACTGTCCCACAAACGGCGGCTAGACACCATCCTAGTTCCAGGTACATTTTCTGTACCACCCACCCTAGCAGTGGTGCCACATTCACTGATTGTACTGGTAATGTGATACCCCAGGTGGTGGCAGCCTAGGCGTCCATTTAGGCATCTTCTCAAAATATGTCCTTTATTCTCTCCTGGGCCTTATACTGTCCTCTCTCTTCACACCTACCCTCTTGAACCTTTTTATCATTCGTCCTGCTTCCTCTTCCATACATAATCCTCCATCCTTTCTCTTCTCACTCCCACCTGCCTTTCTCAGTCACCCATACTCTCCTTTCTCACTTCTCTCACTTTTCATTCACACACCCATTTCTGCCCATCCACTGATACCCTGTGCTCTCTTTCTCACTTTCCTCAAGTATAGTACACACACACGCCACTCTTCTTGACAGCGATCTCTAGTATCTCATACATTCCTTTATCACTTCTTCCTTTGACATATCTTCTAGCGTCACCTTGTTCTCACATCCATCTCTCAAAGATCCTCTTTTCTGACCCACTCCTATTTATAGAGAGCCACCTGGGCTCTCCTACACTTTGTTGCCCTCTGAGGGCAAGAGGGTGGGCGCAAGCCCAAGTTGTGAAATAAAGGTTGGGCTGCCGACCCAAGCCGTCCGGTGTGAAACCAGCTACGAGTGAGGTGTGTTTTATGTGAAACGAACGAAGGAGGGCCACGCTACACTGGTGAAGAGCGTGGGATCCGCAAAACCGTGGAAAACGAAGAAAAAAAAAGAACAAACCAAACCCACAATAAATCTACAGTCACGCAGTGGTCCCCCTCGCTATTCGACTGCCCGAGTGAACACAGAAAAAAAATAATAATAAGCCCGCATTGTGGACTGCGAGATGAGTGCAGCACGTCATGAGCCCTGGTGCGACGCCATCCGATAGTTCCAACACTTACCTGCCCGCACCGCGAGACCCGGCCGCCTCCAACACAGAAGTAGGCGCGCTTGCTGATTTAGGCGAGGCGCGGATGTGCCGTAGCACGAGTGCTGTGCTGAAGGAGGCCCGAGTGTGCAGAGCCTCGCACAGCGTCTCGGTTTGACGCCAGGCCGGCTGCAAGGACCCCGGCAGGCGTCCACTATAGTGCCTGTTGGCACTGTGATCGGGAGCAAGGCAGGTTCGTCCTGCTCCCCAACACACGCTGACCACATGGTGCCAGCCACCTGGAAAACATCTAACTGCCCTGTTTTCCTTCTGCATCACGAAGAAAAAAAACCTAACATAATAAAGAACTAAGAAGCACATGCACCACACAGAGACAGGGCCTATGCACGGACATAACCAGTAGCACATAATAAATAGAGGACAAACCTGCATAAAGCACGGCAATTACTTCTTTCACCGTCAGGGGTGCCCAGCTTGCGACGAAGGATTGGGTGCACGTGGACTACTGGTGACCCCAGGAGGTGAGTGCAGAGTCACAACCCTGGAGAAGGCCTGTCAGCCTGTCGCACAGGTTGACCGCGTGCCACCCTTGCTGTCGAGTGCGCATCCTGTCATGTGTGTGAACTTGAGCGGACACCCCCAGACATTGTTTTTCAGAGGGACACTCAGCATCCAGTGGGGAAGATGAGCACGCCTCAACAGAGCCGTGAGCAACAACCTTCCCCTGCTCCCCCAAACATTCACTCTTCAGTGGCAGCGCTGCCCCCCTTCAGCCAGCTGATTGACCCCACCATGGCTGCGCCACGCTGGCGTCTCTGGCTCGGCTGTTTAGACATTTATTTCTACGCCACATGAGAAACGGATGGGGCGGTGTGCAGGTCGCTGATGCTCCACATGGGAGGTGATGAACTTCACAAATTGTTCGACACGCTCCCCAACACGGGGGATGCAAATGACTATGATGCTGCAGTCACGGCGTTGAAGCGGCACCTCGACCCCCAACTCATCCCAGACTATGAACGTTTCAAATTGCGCCAGGCTCAACAGACAGACGTCGAGTCAGTAGACATGTTCTACGCCAGACTTTGGAAACTCGCCAGCACGTGTGTAGGCCTGAACCAACACAAGGAGATTCGAGCACAAATCATCAAGGGGTGCCGGTCAAACATGCTGCGCAAATTAATCATGAGACAACCCGGCATCTCCCTTGATGAGATCCTAATCTTGGCCCGCTCCCACAAACTATCTGCTGTCCGAGCTGATGCCATGGCAGCTGTGAGAGGTCAGTCCATGGTGGCGGCTGTGAAAAAGGAGCAAGTCGACGCCATCCAGACCCTCCAGCCTCCCACACGTCGCCAAAGGTAGCTCAAGACAGGGAGAGGGAACATGTGGCAGCTGCGGCTACGAGCATAAGGCACAGGGAAGTTGCCAGGTGAGAGGAAAATCGTGCATTAAATGCAGCAAAGGTAACCATTTTGCCAGGATGTGCCGAATTGGTAAAGGAAAACAGTGGGAGCCCAGGGCGAAAGCGGCCACAGTCAGAAACATCTGTTCGGAAGAAAGCACACTGCATGGGCCCACTGACTCCAATGTGCAAACATACGAGGAGGACGATGAAGAAGACATCTTCGTCATCTCGTTCACAGGCTGAAGGCAACAGAAGAGACGACCACCCCCATGAGCACATTGTCAATAAATAACACTCCGGCAACGGTGCTCATCGACACAGGAGCTTCGGTTAATGTCATGCACAATGCTGTGTACCTGCAACTCTCGCCCAAACCGAGCTTAACTCCCAGCAAAACAAAGATCTACATGTATGGAGGACGTGACCCGCTTCCTTTGCAAGGCATCATCGATGTA
Organism: Pleurodeles waltl; assembly: GCF_031143425.1. NCBI lineage: Eukaryota > Metazoa > Chordata > Amphibia > Caudata > Salamandridae > Pleurodeles > Pleurodeles waltl. Next base: position 1,915,712,343 of record NC_090440.1, on the reverse strand, counting down.
TCCATAGCAAATGGACAACGCATCACCAATGCAAAGTTTTACGTCATCAAGGGAGACCGAGGCGCTCTGCTGGGGTGTCACACTGCAGAAGACCTAGAACTGGTATTCTTTGCGTGCCAGGTGAATGAATTGCACACAGAATCTTTCCTCAGTGAGTTCCCGCAGCTATTCTCAGGGCTAGGGAAGCTCAAAGGCAAGTGCGTTAAATTATACGTCGACCCAGATGTGACACCAATGGCACTGAGACACCGGCGAGTGCCCTTTCACCTCAGGCCTGCAGTGGAGAGAGAACTACAACTGTTGGAAGACCAAGGGTTGATCGAAAAAGTTGATGGGCCCACACCGTTTGCTGTAATTGCTCCCAAACCCAAACAGCCGAGAGCCATTCGCCTCTGCGTAGATGTGCGTCTACCCAATCGTGCCATCAAAAGAGAATGTCACATAACACCCACGATGGATGACATTATCGCGGACCTCAATGGGGCTCAGTGGTTCTCGAAACTAGACCTGAACTCTGGGTATCACCAGTTAGGACTAGACCCGGACAGTAGAAACATTACCACGTTCTCGACCCATGTGGGGTTGAGACGCTACAAGAGACTGAGCTTTGGGGTGTCATCGGCTGCGGAAGTGTTTCAGAACGCCATCAGGGAGACACTCTCTGGGCTGGCAGGAGTAATCAACTTGAGTGATGACATCCTGATCTTCTCCGAGACTCATGAGGAGCACCATCGCCGCCTGAGAGCCACTCTGCAGAGACTCGCTGATGCAGTTCTCACCCTTCACAGGAGGAAGTGTGTGTCCTACCAAACACCAGTTGACTTCTTTGGGTACATCTTTTCCAGGGAAGGGCTCAAGGTGGACCTGCGGAAGGCTGATGCCATTCGCCAGGCCCCCGTCCCGCGAAATGCGACAGAGGTCAGGAGCTTCCTGAGGATGGCGACGTACTGTGCCCGGTTCATACCCCAGTTTGCCACGATGGCAGAACCCCTGCGGCAGCTCACAAAAGCAAGTCACAAGTGGGAATGGAGCCCTGATGCCGACAAAGCGTTCCACTACGTGAAAAAGGCTTTACTGGACAAAGCAACTATTTCCTACTTTCATCCAAAAAGACGGACTGAGGTAGTGGTGGATGCTAGCCCCATTGGCCTGGGAGCCGTCCTCCTGCAGGAACAACGTCACCAGGAGTGGGCCCCGGTGGCGTACGCCAGCAGGGCATTGTCTGCCATAGAGACCCGGTATGCCCAGGTAGAGAGGGAGGCACTAGCGATCCAGTGGGCGTGTAAACACTTTCACTTGTACCTCTATGGGCATGAGTTCCCAGTGGTGACGGACCATAAGCCTTTGGTCTCACTGTTTGCAGGAACCATGCACCTGACTCCCCCACGGATTGAGCGTTGGGCTGTTCTACTCCAACCCTACCAGTTCACAGTCACCTACAGGCCCGGTGCAAACAACCAGGCAGACTACCTCTATAGGCATCCCTCACTGGACTCTCTGGATGCCTCTCAGGAGGGGGATGAGGAGAACACTGAGAATTTTGTGAACATGATCATCCAATCCACTTGCCCTGCAGCCCTAACAGTCAAAGACATTGCAGAGGCTGCAGAGGCCGACCAATTTCTCACCTGTGTCCGAGAAGCGCTTAGCAGAATACAGTGGAAACATTTCCTTGACGGCGTGCGAACACAGGACCCCGAGGAAAGAGCTACCATGCAGGGGATGTGGAAGGTAAAAGAAGAATTTCAATGGGATGTGATGGTCTTGTCCTTTGAGGGCAGAGGATAGTCCTCCCGCGGTGCCTATGGAATTGGGTGGTAGAGCTCGCCCATCAAGGTCACCAAGGCGCCGCCAAGACAAAAGCGCGGCTCAGAGCCAAAGTGTGGTTCCCAGGGATGGATGCGAAAGTGGACACTTTGGTTAGCAGCTGTCATTCATGCACCATCACCTCCATTGAACAACCTGTGCGCCCTATAATCACCGAACCTCCCAGTCAGAAGCCCTGGTCCAAAGTAAGCTTGGACTTCGGAAGTTTTGCCGATGGGCAGCTGACGGCAGTCCTGATAGACTCATACATGAGGTTTCCAGTGGTAGAGGTGATAGCCTCCACCGCTTTTGAAAACGTGAGACCGGTGCTGGACAGAACCTTTGCAGTTTTCAGGCTCCCAGATGAAGTCCGAAAGGACAATGGTCCACCCTTTCAGGGCCAAGACCTTAAAAAATATTTGGAGAGGTTTGCAATACATCACCGTAAGATCATGCCCTACTCGCTGCAGGCTAAAGGGGGGGTTTGGAGAGATTTATGAGGACTCTGAACCGTGCCCTGCGGATCGGGGTAGAGCGGAGCGAAGGCGTAGAGCATTGTTTGCACCAATTCCTCAGAGCCTACAGCCAGACACCTCATAGTACTATTAACTGTGCTCCGGCTGCTCTGATGTTCAAGGTGGCCCCGCAAGATTGCATCCCGGCTGACTCTCAGTGGGAATCTCCCGAGCTAAATGTGGAAGCCACTCAACGACGCCAGGTACGGACCAATCAGAGGGCAACCGAGGGCAGAAGAACGTGTCCCAGTGACTTCCATGTGGGTGACCGTGTGGTTGTGAAAAATCAACGCCCGGGAGGGAAGTTTCAGACACCGTTCGAGCCGGAACTGTGAGAAGTCGTAAAGGTCCACGGGTCCATGGTAACCGCCTGTCGAGGAGACAGACAGGTTACGAGGAATGCTTCACACTACAAGCGTGCCAGAGAATTGAGGACGACTCAGGAAGAAGATGAGGGCGGTGCCGTTGGAGAAGGCGAGTGTGAAGCGGAAGGGAGGACGGACACTCGAGAGGCTGTGCCATCGGAAGGGATGGATCAATCTGGCCAAGCTGAAGGGGAACTGCAGGTCGGGAGGAGTTAGAGGTATCATCTTCGTCCCAATCCTGCACCCAGCCAGAGGCTGAAAGACTTTGTTTGCTGAGTACTCCTTCAGATCCAGAGAACTCTGAAGCCCAAGAGTGCGTGGGACGCCTTGACCTAGAGGTCATCGACCAAATAAACTGTGTATGGAGTGGTCGCTCCATCGTTATATAGATGTATATTTTATGTTCTTCTGTTGATTTGGTTTCGTTTATTTCTCCTTGTTTTTTATTAAACCCTTGGAGGGATGTAGAGAGCCACCCAGGCCCTCCTATACTTTGTTGCCCTCTGAAGGCAAGAGGGCGGGCGCAAGCCGGAGTTGTGAAATAAAGGTTGGGCTGCTGACCCCAGCAGTCCGGTGTTAAACCAGCTACGAGTGAGGTGTGTTTTACGTGAAACGAACGAAGGAGAGCCACGCTACACTATTCAGGCTTATGCACCCTGTCATACCATCCCGTCAATTAAATGCTCTTCTCACAACCACACAGTCTCATCCATGGTGCTGCACCAAAGTGTGTATAGCCAAGCTATGCTGACATCTTAGCCACCTCCTCCTACATGCATCATTCTTGGGAATACTCCCATTAATGTGATTGAGGGGCCTGGAAAGTTAGTGATTACTAGTAACCTGCTGTATCACCTAGGCTACTCTTACTCCCCTAGCCCCTTCATTCATACAACCTGCTTTACATCCCCTCTGCACATCCCATGGGGAATCTTACTGTGCGGTACTGGGGAAAAGATGGGAGTTACCTGAGTAAGAGTGACGTTGTGATGATGGACCAGGGCGTGGTCAACGATGCTCATGCTTTCTCTTAAAGTGCTTTCAGTACACCTGCTTTTGTATCGTCCTATGGGTTTTGGTTCCGGTTCATTTGAGTAATGGAGGCGAAGGGCCATAAAGTGCAGAGTAACGTGTGCTGATCACTTCATGTATATGCCCTAAGCATGTCGTCATAAAGTCCAAGCAAGAGATAGTTTTAAAAAAATATATATTTTCTCTGTTGCGTGAGTTTATCGTAAGCAATTTTGAAAGTGTTGTGTTTGACATTTGTTTCAGATTTTTGATTCGTGTGAGTGTTGGCATTAATACGCTGGATTGGCTGCGGTAGATGCTTCGTGTTCTAGAAAGAACAAAACACTGAATAATATTAATAACGTGTGGCCCTATGTTTGACCCAAAAATGCCAGCCTTGTGTGCGTGTCCTCAGCGCCCATGGACTTTTGAGCAGCAGCTGTCTCCGGCTGCGTGTGCACTTGTGGGCGTTGGACATGACAAGCGAGCCCATCACCGTCCTTTGCTCGGTGCTCGAGTTACGGCCCATCTCCTGCATCACCGGCCCCATCTGCTGTTTTGATGATTGTTCCTGTCCATGGCCTCATTAGAGGCAATTAACAGGCCTCTGCACATCTCAGCACTTCAGTGAGCAAAGGAAGCACTTGATTATTTACTCTCCCCCTGTATTGAACCTATATGGATTCGTCCAGAGCACTTCTCCTTTTGTCGAGTGCCGCAAAAGGCCTCTCGTGCTCTGGCACCGTTTCAGCGCTTGTAGCGTCACTATTCGAACTCTGTCAGGGCTTTAGTGTCATAGTTACCATGGTCGTGGCCTCTAAAACCATGCTCCCGCTGAGTAGGCTAACAACGGCCTACTTTCCATAGCCACTCATAAACATGTGCATGGTGAACGCATTAGTCAATCTCGGCACTTCCTATGACCAGTTGCTTGAGGTTTCAGGTGTGCATAAAGTATATGGTATCTGAGTGTGCTGCTTAACAATCATATGACGCTGCTTCCTATATGAAGTACACAGAATGTTCAGGGCAGGTTAAGATATACATATGCACAGGCCGTGCCTTGTTTGTGATATTTGGGATCTGTCCCTTGCCAAATCCATAATGTAGGAAAGGACGTCTTTAGGTCAATAAGCTTAATATTAGAGGACTGCGCCTTTAAACATGAAGTTAAGAGTTTTATAAGCTTCTTATCAAAGGCCCGGTTTGTCAGAACAGATATGTATGTATGTTAAGGTAGGTATGTGTTAGTCACCATTTATTGGTCTTTTCTTTGCCCTTCCAGCTCAAGCTCTGTTTTATGGCCGAGCCCAGAATGCAGACAAGACAATCACTTTTGCATACACAGGAAATGCCATTTGATAGCTCTGTTTTTTGTTTCCTTTTTGTTTGTGTTTTTTCTATGTTAAAGTGGACATTTGATGTAGTAATTGTGTGCCCTATTCCAGACTTGTATTAGGCCAGAGATGCCAAACATAGGTCGTGAAGGGTCAGACTTATACCACATTTTAGGATATCCACATAAAATATAGAGTTCTGTTCACCAAAACATCTTTGACATATAAAGTAGTACTCGTATAGTACTGTAAATGCTGTTCGCTAGTGTCTGGCCAGAGGTCTCTGCCTACCCTATCTATTATTTGTGGAGTTATCCATCAAGAGTGCAGAGAACTCTGCACGCAGAGATATTCATTTTTAGTGTAAATGTGGGAGGTGAAAGGGATGTGGCTGGAAAATTTGAAATGTCTAGTATAAAATGGGTGGAGGAAGGGAAGAATTAAGGAGGGGATTTAGGAGTCACATTCAAACACTAAAACACTAAGGGCCTGATTTAGAACTCAGTGGACGGGTTACTCTGTCACACTTGTGACGGATATCCTATCCGCTGAAATCTAAATCCGATAGGATAGAATGGGATTTAGATTTCGGTGGACGGGATATCCGTCACCGTTGTGACAGAGTAACCCATCCGCTGAGTTCTAAATCAGGCCCTAAGGGTCTGATTCACAAAGGTAAACTTATACTTTTGTGCAAGTTTATGATTGTTTGCTATTCACACAGATATTTTACTAGCAGTATCTTTACGACTGTGGAATCGCGCACACAAAAATATAGGACAGTGCTAAGGTAAACTTATACTTTTGTGCAAGTTTATGATTGTTTGCTATTCACACAGATATTTTACTAGCAGTATCTTTACGACTCTGGAATCTCCGTACACAAAAGTATAGTACAGTGCTGGTCGAAAATCTTTATGAATAGCAAACAATCGCAAACTTACACAAAAAGTGTATGTTTACCGTAGTGAATAAGGCCCTAAAATACACAAACACACCCACATAAGAATAAAACAACTGCTATTCACCAATGTTAAAGCCACTCTAGTAGTACTACTGACTCTAGTCAGTACCACTGACCAAAGAGGGTCAAATTTACTACAGCCAAGCCTTGGAGTAAGTCACACACCACACATGACCAATCACTGCTACTGCAAGGTAGTCTCATAGAAATCAGTGGAGGAAATGAATAACATTTACAAAACATAGGGGCGATAGGACAATGAATGGAAAAATATTTTTATGTGTTAAAAGTGTATATTTCTCCTTTTAGTCAATAAAAAGTAAAGTGTAAATAATTGCAGATTCACAACTGTAAACATAGCTACTGTCAGTAGAGAATACATATTGCAAAATGGCTTCTACCACATTCAACACACCTGCTACTGCAAGGGTGGGAGTAAATATTGCTTTTTGAGTAACAATTACTTGAGGATTAGTGAGAGCATTTGCAGGCTGAAAATTTGCATCTTTGGGATGTCAAGAGAAGTAGTGAATATATAGCCTGTTTCCAGAAGTAATTTTTGACATGGCTGCAGACTGAGAGCAGGTGCTCATTTCACCTACAATGTGGTCCCTAGCCATCCTTGCTCATGCCAAATATTGACTGCAGTCCACTTCCTGGCTACTGCATCTTTCCATACAGTCAGTGGAGACACAGTGGGAATCACACAGACAAGCCAATCAAGGTGCTTGCGACAGTTACCAGATATATCATCAACCATGTGCGCCAGTTTGTTGCCATGCCACAGTCACTAGCAAAAAGGTAACGGGTAGCAGAGGAATTCTTTTCCTTTTCCTATATCCCTTAGGTATTAGGTGCCATTGATTGCACCCACATCAGTCACCCCCCACAAAGAATACAATTTCCACAACAGACACCATTGGAACTTCATCAGTGTCCAAGCTTTCTGCAGTGCCTGTGGCTGCTTCATTGATGTGTGTGCTGCCCTTCCTGGCTGCATACTCAGCAACTATGTTTTCGACAGTACACTATTGCATGTCAACTGATTGCTGGGGATTTCAGTTGCTGGTAAGTGTAACCAGATCACACAGGGATTATATGTATATCCAAGGAATGGCGTCACAAGCATGGTCACTCATAACATTACTGCATTACATTGGACACACATATCACTAGCACTGAAGACATACTTGTACAAAATGCCTTCTACATTCTCAAGATAACCACATCATAACAAATATCACATCTCGCCCCGTCAAACCACACATTCTCAAACGAGGTATAACATCACTCACAAGTATACAAGCCATTATTGGGTGCAATTTTAGAACCCTCAAGTTGCGCTTCATGTATCTTGGCCACATAGGCGGTAACAAAGGGGGCGCTCAGGTACTTCCCAGAAGCAGAGTGCAAGATTATTGTAGTCTTATGTGAGTTACATAACATCACCATGCCACGGGTCTTACCTGTACAGCATACCTCTGAACTTCACCCCAGTCCAGGTTCCCAGGGTGGGACACAGATTAGAGGTCAGGGTTTGAGGGACTCTGACCAACTAGTAGCCTCACATTTCACCTGTGGTGCTAGTTTAGTTGCTGCAGCAGAGTGAGTGAACAGTGTTGAGTCAAAGATGAATGGTGGACTATATCACCATACACATATACTATCATGAAACACCCACCTTGCTCTACTGTAATGTTATATCCAATCTTGCAAGTCTCAATGTAATGTGCAGCTACTAACACAACACTCACTCATGCAGCCACATATTCCATTTTACTACTATATTAATCATCCACACACACTTGGAATGTTCACCCCCATGTGTGCACATCATGTATAGTACACAGACAGTATGAAATAACATATGTACGACAACATCTAAATATCTTTGTATTCACATGCATCAACTTCTACACCTTAACAAATCACGACCATACACATTTCTTTCAGGTATCACTAGAGAGGCTTTTACTACCCCAGTCATGTCTTATCTTTCTTTTGCTATGTATATCTATGTGTCCACCTATTTAAAACAAAATCTCTACTACTGCTATGTAGGCAAGAATTCTGTAGAAGGGGAGAGCATTTTCTGCCAATAACGACAAACAGAATATGACATACAGGGACAGGAAGCTGGCCATTCCTGAGCCAGCCAATGACCACCACACAATTCCGCTTTATTCTGCCACTCTTTTTGGTAAATAAATACTCCAAATTGCCGAGAATCAGCAAGAGAGGGCCCATAGTTTCTCCAAGGAGGAATTGGAGATGATCAGGGAGGAGGACCTCCAGGAGTATCTCAGTCTTTACAGGAGACCTGAAACTTTGCTGGCAATGCAACGCTGAATGAAATCTAATAGGACATTGTTGTGTGCTCCTGTGCAGTGGGTATTCACATCAGAAGAGCCAGTGTGTGCTGCAAGCACTGGGAGGACCTCCAGTGCTGGGCAAAGTTGGAGGCAGAGAACCTGATGGGGGTATCCGTTCTGTACCATATTCTCTACTCCAGGCTGTCCCCATTGCACATGAGGGCCACAATCAGCAGCAAGGTACAATATGTAAAAAATGTAAATCTTCTTCGGTGGGTTGAAAGTTTTGTGGTGTCATGTCTCATGTTTAATTAATTTATATCCATGTTGTCAGTATTATATGTTATTGTTTAAAATGTAGCACTGAATGATTGTTATTAATGTAATGTAATTTTTAAATTCAATTATTTTAGCTTGTGTATTATTTTGAATTTTTAAAATTCATCTATTTTTTTTAGTGAAATAATAGCTTAGCTCATCATTTCTATATAGCTTTATTTATTACAATAAGTCACTTGCTAATGTTAAATGCACATAATACATATAACCTAAGTAAATTCTGTTATGTTGCGCACACATAATAGACAGTGTGCAAATCACAAGTCTTTGACATTGCCTGGGCATGGGTCCCTTGCTCACTGTGCCACTAAAATAAAGCTACACCCGACTGACAAGCCCCAATCAAGGCAAAACCAGCCTTAGGTTGCTTGTTTTTGGGTTGAGGGAGGACCTGACTTGGCAGTTCGGGCTGGACTGTTCCTAATGGAGCACAGACAAAACTGTTTTGCATATGGCTGGGTCCAAACTGCGGTGTCAAGGTCGGCAAAAGAATAATGGGCTACAATGCTACCACAAGTGATTGCAAGAGGTGAGATATATTGCAAGCATTCCTCCCATCACCTTTTGTGTGTTTGAAGTACTGCCCTAGTTGCCAAGGATATTCCCAGATGTGGGCCCTCTGCTTATTGTGCCACTGAAACCAAGCTACACCCGACTGACAAGCCCCAATCAGGGTGAAACCTGTATTGGGTTGCCTGTGTTTTGGTTCAGGAAGGACCTGGTTTGGTAGTTCGGGCTGGAAGGGTCTTATTGTAGCAAGGTTAAGCCTCATTTGCATATTGCAGGGCCTAAACTGAGGTAGCATGATGGATTAAAGAATGATGAGTTAGAAGATGCATCTCTTCCATCACCATTTGTGTGTTGATGTTTCTGTTTCTAGGTCGTGCATAAATAATAATGCTTACTTGGGAAACAACATGCGTCATCTGGACCTTTGGTAACAACCAGGTCTCCAACTTGTAAGAGTGGCATGTGGGAATTATAACCTTGTATGGAGAGTGGGTTATGCAACATCTTTCTGTATTACATGCAATACTTTAATATTGAAAGATAATTTTTATTTACATTAAGTTGTGGACATATTCACTAATGATTTATTTTTCCTTAAATTGCCTTCACAGCTTGCTGCCACGAACAATGTGAAAACAGCAGAATTAGTGGCAAAGACAAAGGGGGACTTTGCTTGCTAGGAAGGTGACCATGATTACATAGGAGAAAGAAGCATCCACAAGCAGGGCAGGTGCAGCCATTTGGACAGTCGCTCGCTCACAATCTCTGTGGAGGCTGGTCCCAAGGGGTTGGTCAATCTGGATACCATGTGCTAGAACAATGGGGTCTCCAGCTACACACCTGTTACACACCTTCTCCAACTGTAAGTGCCCACCAGGAACTTCTGCATCCAAGCATGATATCTCTGAAATCCCTAAGTCCTCGCCTAGTGGCACACCTCATACCCCTGAGCATGTGACCATGGCTTCTTTCCCGGACCAACTGCAATACTCAGCGAGTAGTTTATATGATTACATGCCCATTCAATTTACATTACATAGGAATGACTACCCGAAAATTCGCATCAGTGAACATTGTAGTAATTTGAGATGTGGCCGCGCCACCACAAAACTGTCCCCTCATTACATTAACAGTGCACACACAGTGGAGGATCACCGATGGGTTATCCTTGAACATCACAAGGAGGTTAAGAGCGAATCCTTCCTACTCGAAAGAGAACAGTGTTGGGTCTTTAAATTATGCACACACCAACGTGACCTTAATGAAAATATACCCTGGGGCCAGTTAATGCAACACTAACATCGGGTTTACCCTGACGAGCGGGACGCCATAACATTTAGCAGATCACCTTTTCCTCTGACAAGGCTAGTTATGCATCTAACCATCCCTCCTTACACCTTCTACAAGTCTATTACAGGGAGTCCTATTATTCCTACTCCCCAGAGATAGTAGAGCCACCTGTCACTTACACCTTTTACAAGACAATTACAGGGAGTCCTATTATTCTTACTCCCCAGAGACAGTAGAGCCACCTTTCACTTTTTCGAATTCCTCTTTTTTTCCTCCTGATTTCAGATGCCCGTGAAATATCAGGCATTTCTGAGGGACACCCACGAAAGGGGCCCTCACAGCCCCTCTTCGACACACCGACCGCCGCCATTTTGGATGGTCAGCAGTCTATTGCCATGTGTGTCCACCAGCTGGGTTGTGAGAGCAGCATTAAGCATAAATACAGTATCCCCACGGGGACCGCTGTGTTTCAGACCCCGGGCAGGTGAGCATTAGGCACAAAGCAGGAGTGCCACTTTGACGAAGTTAAGCTCGTTTAACACTTTTGACAACATGCAGCAGTTGCACACACCCCTCCTGGAGGATCTATGATGCAAAGGCGTAGACACTAAATAGTAGGTCACGCATGCACCACTTGTGTTTCTTAGAGGTGCTTCACGTGTTAAAGTGTGTTGATATGTTTTTCTAAATGTAGTATGTCTTGTATTTGTCTATTTTATGTTATTCGCCAGTGCCTTTTCTTACGAGCAGGGTGGTGGTTGTAAAAGCTCCACACCTATACGTAATACAAGTAGCAACCTTTATTCTTTCATTTTCCACAGTTTTTCCAGAAGGACATTGTTACCAATGGGTATTACTTTACTTCAGTTGTATGTACCACATCATACCACAGAGCATTTAATGTTAATGCTTTCACTATTGGTAGTAAATCAAGGAGAGACACTAGTGGGTCCACCTTGGTCCTGAAGAGGAGTCTAGGGGTAGACTCCGAAACTTGTAGACCGTTCAGGAGGTAAGGTGCATAATATACCCAACCTCCAACATCCCTCTTTTAACCATATCACCCCTGTGAGACATGTTAAATTAGCAATACCATCCACAGGCAGGTATTTTAACCCACCTAAGACCCCACCACTCCTATCCTTCTTAGTATTCACATTGATGAAACTATAACAGTACTCCCACATATTTTGTAGGTCGAAGCATGCCTCGTTCTGCAGCAGAACAGGAGGAAACCGAATGATGAAGCATGCCACCAAGGAGTAACCCTGGTGGGTGAGGGTTTTTCACAAAAAAAAATCTTTTTCCACCCTGTGGAAAGTTCCTTTGGGCTAGGCCTGTTTGTAAAATTATTCTTTCCAGGAAGTAATGAGGCAAATGATTGATGATCAATAGGCACTCTTTCGAGATGACATAGATGTGGTTGCAGAGGTGAGGGTACACTGAGAAGTGCAGGCTACCAGCACCTTGAGCTCAGCTGCCTGCTGTTTTATCCCTGGACTGTAGCCATTTCCACATATTCTGTCTCCCACTCTTCCCCTATCGGTGTTGTTGTGTTCCCCAGTATGTCTTCCCACTTTGTAACTACACCTATCCTAGTGTGTTCAGATTCTCAGTTGGTGTCTGGTTATGCCTTGCAAAACCAAATGCCTGCTGCTGTGGAGAAGATTCGGATGATCTTTCTGCCAAGCATGGATAATGGCCAGGAATTTTGTCAAACAAATCTGTCTTGAAGGGTGATTTACTTTCATTTTCTTTTGACTTTGAATAGTACTTTTGGACTTTTGAACTTTGGTTAGGACTATATATTTTTGTAGAATTGAATTCATTTTTTTGGCCCCTCCTGCCTCCCCCCTCCACCTCACTGTTCCGTTCCCTTTGTTCCTCCTCAGCTTCCCCAGCCGCTGCTTCCCCTGCGGCCCCTCCCGCCTCCCCCCTCCACCTCACCATTCCGTTCCCTTTGTTCCTCTTCAGCTTTCCCAGCCGCTGCGTCCCCTGCGGCCCCTCCCGCCTCCCCCCTCTACCTCACCGTTCCGTTCCCTTTGTTCCTCTTCAGCTTCCCCAGCCGCTGCGTCCCCTGCGGCCCCTCCTGCCTCCCCCCTCCACCTCACTGTTCCGTTCCCTTTGTTCCTCTTCAGCTTCCCCAGCCGCTGCTTCCCCTGCGGCCCCTCCCCCCCCATAAACAACTAAAGAGTACACTGTTCCTAAGGCAAGCAAAACGGTCTAGGGAACCTGTTAATTCAGGAGCAAAAGCCCTCACGCATCATCATTGGGAATTGCTCCACGTCAGGCCGGCACTGCAATGCCTGACGTGCTCCCAGAATGGGAGCTGTCACCTGTATTACTATTGTGATGACTGGTGGAAGAGGGAAACAAACCACCAATCCGAAACCAGGAGAGCAAAGAAAGTAATTAAAATTGGTTATTCATTTCAAACTCACATCATTAATTTAATCAGAATTAGAGAAATGAAGACCAAGGTTAAAAACAAAAAGGAAAGTAAGAAATTAGTGCAATGCTCAATAACTTTCAAAACACTACTAGAGGACCCCTAAATATGTGGTACCTCTAACTCAGGGTCGACATGTTTCGCGTCCAATGGTCCATATGGATCCGTTGACGTTTCATCAGGACCAAAACTAGCTTCTCCAATTAACGTTAGGAAAAAACAGTCACTTACATTTAGTCAACTGTTGAATATCATCAGAAAGGTCACCCTAGAAAACACCAATAAAAACAAAACACCAAATTGAAAAACCAAATGTGCATATTAATACAATGTGTGAACAAAGGAACCCTATAGACAGAAATGTGCTAACCATCCCCAACTAGGAGGTGTGGCACCATAGGAAGCGCGAAATCCAGGACTGCAACGGACGCTTTAAACATTGTGAAAAAAACGGATGTATAAATCACATCAATCACCTTAAGTTCAAGTTGCAGCTTGGAAAAAATGTTTAATGAAGAATAATCAACAGCGGTTACAAAGGAAAAGATATGGGCCCTTGTACTGAAACGAATTATCAAACCATGTAGCCCAGGGTGAAGCGCCAGCCCCGCACAAAAGTGATAGGGCATACACACTCACCAGTCTCAGTAAGAAAAACAAAGTATATTTGTCAAAGGATGCTAGCGAGTAGCGCGGGGTCCTTATAAAAATGCAGTCTGGTACTTACAAGTGTATCCGAGGTCCTACATGAAGCACCTACCCTCCGATTTGCGTTCCCGTCAAGTGACTGGGGACTCCGACGGAGAAAGGTTTAAGAACGTGCAGTGAACACGGAAGCAGTCATCTTCCGGTTTGCGCGTCATCAAAAGAGGGGTATAGGCACAGAGGAAGGACAACGAGCAAAGCACTTCCAAAGGGGACTAAAAATAGAAGAAGGGCTTCTAAATACTACAAGCTACGGAAACGAGCTTGAAAGAAGAAAATCACAATGCACCTTCTCAGAAAATCAAAAGGACAAAGATAATAGTGCATAACAAAATGTGTAATAATAAAGAGAACAACTGATAAAAATTTGAAAGTAAATTAAACAATACCCAAACGGGTAAAAAGCCAAAAAATCAAGGCACAATAAGGCTGAGCAATGTCTAGGTAAAAATCATGTCAGCCGAGCCCAGGGTATCTCATCATTTAAACCCCGTAAGTGAGTCTATAATTTAAAGACCCATCTTTGTTCAGTCCTGAATAGGAATGTTGGATCGTCAGATCGAACTTTGGGTGCTTCCAAGATAGTCCACCATAAGTCGTCTGGAGTGTGGGTAGTATCAAGAAAATGAGCCCAAAGTTTTGTGGTGATCCTATTGCATCTAATGTTGCTTCTATGTTTGTTGAAGCGTATCTTCACTGGTCATGTTGTCATACCAATGTACCGCAACCCACATGGGCATGTAATCATATAGATGCATTTTTTTGTGTTACAGTTCGTGTGCTTTCTAAGCTGCCAGGTACCAATAGGATCTAGATTCAATGTCGTCAGATGTCTCATGAGAGAACACACATTGCAGAGACCACAGGGATGATGACCTGTGACTGGAGGGAGATCCCATAGCGTTCTCTGAGTGGAGGTAATCTCTGCAATGCGAGGACGGGTATGAACCACCATGTCCTTAATGTTTGCAGTGCGTTTGAAGGCAAACAGAGGCCTCAGAACTTGAATACCCCCGCTCGTCAATATAGACCATCTTTTATTGATCAGTTTTTTGATGTAATTGGATTGAGGGGTATAAGTGGATACACAAGTTAGTCTGGTTAGAGGTGGTTTAACAATGGTTTCTCACAAAGCCCCACGGTGGTTGTTTCTAGCTCGTTTACGAGACTGATCTACGACTCGTGGAGGATAATGTCGTTCACAGAGTTTGACTTGAAGAACATCGGCCTGGCGGTCAAACTCATGGGATGTGTTACAATTCCTTCTTAACCGCAAGAATTGTCCTACTGGTAGATTATCTCGTAAGGATTTCAGGTGATGACTCTCATATAACAGGAGGCTATTGCGATCAGTTGGTTTATGATAAATTGAAGTAGACAATTTGCCACCGTTAATAGTTATCATAAGATCTAGAAACGGTAAATGAGTGGATGATATTGTAGAAGTGAATTTAAAAAAAGGGTCAATAGTGTTGATCCAAGATACAAAGTCATTGGTAACAGACATCGAGCCTTGCCAAATAATCTGGATGTCATCAATATATCGTCCCCACAGTCTTATGTGGTTTTGAAAAGGATTAAAGGAAGGTAAAATATGTTTCTTTTCAAAGTCATACATATATAGACAAGCCAGACTAGGGGTAAAAGTGCTTCCCATCGACATCCCTCGAATCTGATGAAAGAGCTGGTTTTCAAATTGAAATAATTTTTTGTAAGAGCCAGTGTCACACAGTCCATAATAAAACATACAGGGGTGGATAAAGAGTCAGAATTTTCAAAAAGGGATGCTTCCACCACCTGTAAAACCAACCTACACGCAGCTCTCCTCGACACTGCCAACTGGATGACAACTAACCACCTCAAGCTTAACTCCAACAAAACCGAGATCATCATCTTCGGCCCCAACAAAACCATATGGGACGACTCCTGGTGGCCCACCGCCCTAGGACCCGCACCCGCCCCGACAAACCACGCACGCAACCTCTTCATCATCCTGGACCCCTCCCTCTCCATGACACAGCAAATCAATGCTCTTACCTCCTCCTGCTTTCTCACACTCCGCACTCTAAAAAAATCCTTCAAATGGATTCTCCCAGAGACCAGGAAGACAGTCACCCATGCACTCATCAGCAGTAGACTAGACTACGGTAACACCCTCTACGCTGGCACCACACTCAAACTCACACGCAAACTCCAGAAAATCCAGAACACAGCCGCGCGCCTCGTCCATGGCCTCCCCTGCCATGAACGAATCTCACCACACCTCAAAACCCTTCACTGGCTCACCATAAACAAGAGAATCACATTCAAGAACCTCATCCACGCACACAAATCCCTCCACAACACCGGCCCTACATACCTCAACGAAAGAGTGAACTTTCACACTCCCACCGCAACCTCCAATCAGCCAACCTCGCCCTAGCCACAGTCCCCCGCATCCAACGCAACACCACAGGAGGCAGGTCCTTCTCCTACCTCGCCCCAAAACCTGGAACGCCCTCCCCACCAACCTCTGCAAAATCAAAGACCTACTGCTCTTCAGAAAGAACCTCAAAACATGGCTGTTCGAACAGTGACCCTCCTGCTCCCTCTTCAAACCCCAAGCGCCTTGAGACCCTCACGGGTGAGTAGCGCACTTTATAATTTTTTTTGATTAATTGATTGATTGAATTCATTTTTTTATTATGCCAATTAGACACTTTATAAAGACTGATTACAGTTTCCAAAGTGTTTTTATTGCACCGCCCTTTTTTCAAGTTATCTCTTTTTAACCTGGATCCAGGCACTGTTGTTGTTGTTTATCCTCTTCCAAATCACACCTGATTAATTCCCAAACCTATGCAGCGAGTGTCTTGTTTTTAATCTGGGCACATATACATTGTAATTTTGACACTAACTGGATGTGTTGTTATTCTTTTGTGGGCAAGGTTATAGATGTTTGTGGGTGTGTTGTAGGGGTTAATGTTTAATAGTCCACTGTCTCCAACATAATAGACTACATTTTTCTCATACATCCACCTTCGCGTCAAAGCACACAAGAGCTAACACCAGTTCAAGGTAAGTGCAAGTGATATTTATCGAAAAAAAAATAACAATATACGTTTTGCATATAAATCAAAAGTGGTGAGAAGTGTGATTTGAAAAGTTTAGTCATATTATCTGAGCATCAGCAATGAGTGGTGAGTAAAGTTGTTCATGTGAGTGATGGATCGGTCCACGGTATAGGGTGGTGGATATGTAGGGGCTCCATGTGCATGGCTATACAATACTGGGCCAATATGAGGTTGCGGTTCTCGGTAAGTAGTGGGAGCAGGTGGATTTGTGGTGGGTGCAAGTGGATACTTGGTAGAGTTTGTCGGAGGGGTGGGTACTGTCAGTTGATATTGTTCCCTAGATAACTGAGGTGCATGACTTGGCCCTGTAGCTTGACATAGACATCTGCGTGATTTGACCTGTATCATCTGCATGCCAAGGTGAGGCATTTTCCATCCTCTTGCCTGACACTCGTAGATGTTATCAGTGCAGCTTCATGATGTCTCAGAGACTTTCTTCAATGCTTTCCAAGACATGGGAATGTCTTTCAATTAACTTTGGGAGCTGTTATAATATTATATATATATATATATATATATATATATATATATATATATATATATATATATATATATATGCGGTCATTATGAACATGGCGGCGTTGGTGGTCCAGACCGCCATATAATGTTTGTGGCAGAACTGCCACTTTTGAAACTCCGCCACTGCCAGGCTTACGCCACCAGGCAGCCTGGCGGTGGCGGAGTTTCATATCCGAGAGGGCAGAGCTGCAAGCAGCGATGCCTGCAGGATAATGATTAAGGTTCCACCAGCCTTTCCCTGGCGGTATACCCCACCAGGGAAAGGCTGGTAGAATGGGTGAATCAGGGCCCCCCGGGAACCCCTGCACTGCCCATGCACTTGGCATGGGCAGTACAGGGGCCCCTTGCACAGCCCCGTCGCGCATTTCACTGCCCGATTTACGGGCAGTGAAATGCGCAACGGGTGCATCTGGAGCCAGCATCAATGTTCAGGCCCTACAACCAGCTGGGCTGGCTGGCGGAAACACTGTTTCCGCCCGCCGGCCCAGCTGGATGTTCTTTATGTGGCCGGCAGGGGGTTCTGCGTGCTGGCGGTCTTCTGTTGACCGTCAGCGCCGAAAACCTGCTGAGTTCATAATGACCCCCATAATGTCTACTACCCCAAGGTTCTCTTGTGGCACTGGTCTGAAAAATAACTGCCCACTCAAATTAGTAGTATGGATGACAAAGGCTCAAAATGTAGGCAAACTCTTTCCTAACCCTAAGGAGACCAAACTATGTTACAACTACTATGTACTCTAGCCTTTTATTTAGCGTAGTCGTCTACTTTATATATGCACACTTTGATTCTCCGTCATTGTTTTTTCACTGTGTGATCAGTTGAGCCAGTGAGCACCTTCACCCCTGTGTTTTGAATTTTAAGCATTATGTTGTGATTTTTTTTTTTAATAAACATTCACTTTGCCTTGCTATGGGCTGTAGGCAACTGTCTCCTTATTTGCAGTACCCCCAACCTTTTGCCTGACATCTGATGCTAACTTGACTGAGTGTGTGCTGGCACCTGGGTTCTTTCCCTAAAACTGTATCATTGTTTTCACAATTGGCACAGCCTTGGCCCACAGCTAAGTCACTTGTGAAAGGTACCAGTAGTACTAAGGGCCCTGTGACCAGGGAGGGTCCCTAGGGGCCGCAGCATATATTGTGCCACCCTCACGAAACGTATGCACACTGCAAATGCAGCTTGTGTGGGTTGGTGGGGAGAAAGAGATAAAGTCGACATGGTAACCCCCTCAGGGTGCTATGCCCACCAACCACTGCCTGTGGCATAGGTAAGCTACCCCTCTAGCAGGCTTTATAGCCCTAAGGCAGGGTGCACTATACCACAGGTGAGCATAGCTGCATAAACAATATGTCCCTACAGTGTCTAAGTCCATTCTTAGACATTGTAAGTGCAGTGTGGCCATATTACGTACATGGGCTAGGAGTTTGTCATCATAAACTCCACAGCTCCATGATGGCTACACTGCATCTGGGAAGTTTGGTATCAAACTTCTCAGCACCACAAACCCACAGTGATGCCAGTGTTGGATTTACTGTAAAATGCACAAAGAGGGTATTTTAGAGATTACCCCTGTATTTTACCAAATCCTTTAGCGTAGGACTGACCAGGCTGTGCCAGTCTACCACTAAGAGACACGTTTCTGACCCCATAGAGTGAGAGCCTTTGTGCTCTCTGAGGCCAGAAACAATGCCTGCACTGGGTTAAGGTGCTTCACACCTCCCCCCGCAGGAACTGTAACACTTGGCGGTAAGCCTCAAAGGCTCAGGCCTTTTGTTACCATGCCCTAGGGCACTCCAGCTAGTAGAGATGCCCGCCCCCGGACAAAGCCCCACTTTTGGTGGGAAATTCGGCGGGAAACTTAGGAAAAACAAGGAAGAGTGACCCCTTCAGTTGGGACCACCCCTAAGGTGTCCAGACACCCCCTGCAGAATCCTCCATCTTGGTTTGGAGGACAGGGACCAATAGGGTTAGGACTTTGACCCCCAACCCAAAGGGAATCAACACCAGAATGGTGTAGTCACCCTCAGGGACAGTAGCCATTGGCTACTGCCCTGACCCCTGTAATGTCCCTAAATTCAGGATTTAAGGGCCTCCCTGAACCCAGCTCACCAGATGCCTGGTGACCTCACAAGAAGAAAGAAGAGAAGATGGGCTGCTAAGGTGACCCCCAACAGAGAAGACTGAAGACGCAAACTGACTTGGCCCAGCCCTACCGGCTTTTCACAACCTTCTAAAGCCCTGCTAAAAGAAGATGACACACCCTGCAGGACCAGCAACCTCTTAAAAGCCTCAAGAGGACTGCTTGCAAACCAGAGGACCAAGCACTCCAGTGGACAGCGGCCCTGTCCAAGAAGAAGCTCCATCCAAGGACTCCAAAACCTCCCCGGATCTGAAAGTCCTGTCCACTCTGCACCCGACGCCCATGGCCCGTGTCCAGGTGGCCCAACCAACTGGACGTGGTCCCCAGGGGATTCTGACCAAGTGTCCACCCTGGGTTGACCCCTCCTGTTCAACACGACAACGCCTGCATCTTGAATTCGGAGGACCCCCCCACCCACGACTGCGACAGAACCAGATGAAGACACCCGTTGCCAAAAGGTACTCTGCACCCGCAGCCCCCTGCCAAGCAGGCAGCTTTCTTTCTTGTCCAGCCTGTGGTTTTCTGGAACCGAACCCCTGGACCCAGTCTGCAGAATCTACACAAGCCCTGGGGTCCCCCTATAGAGAAGCACTGGGCGCACAATGCTGTTTTTGCACCCTGCACCTGGCCTCCCTTGCGCCGCTGAGGGTGTGTGTTTGGTGCTGAGCAGTGGTCCCCCCAGTGCTCTCCTAAACCCCCAAGGTCTGGCCTTCGAAGACACAGGTACAGACCTGCAAGCAGGCGTTATTTCGAGTGCCCCCAGCTTCCATAGGAGCCCATGTTAATTTTGTCTCACCTATGACCTCTGCACCCAGCCGGCCCTGTGTTGCTGGTGGTGGGTGTTTGGGGTTAACTTGAACCCCCACCTGTGGACATCCTAACCCCCAGAGACTGGAGCTGTAAGCCTTATACTTACCTCGAAACTGTGCTAACTTTTCTTAACCCCAGAACTGTCTTTGAAAATTGCTCTTAGTGTTGACTTTTGAAACAGATTATTCCTATTTGTTCGAAAACCGTATAACTTGCCAATTCGCAACAAAGTGGTATTGATACATTTTTTGAGTACTTACTTGGAAATGTACTTACCTGCAAACTGAATCTTGTGGTTCTAGAAATAAAGTAACAATATTAATTTTTTGCCATATAAAAACCATTGGCCTGGAGTTAGTCATTGAGTGTGTGCTTTCTTTATTGCCTATGTGTGTACAACAAATGCTTTCCACTACCCTCTTATAAGCCTAACTTGTCGACCACACTACCACAAAAGAGGGCATTAGTTTTATCTACTTTAGCCTCTGTTAAGCCTCTGGGGAACCCCTGGACTCTGTGCACACTATATCTCATTTTGATATATTTTGTACAGAGCCAGCTTCCTACACGGTCTCAACATTATTTATGTTTGGTAATTGGATTAGGAAAGGCATTTTATTTGAGGGTGGATCCCAGCAACTAACGCCACATGCTGGTGTAAGTTTTCCTTTGATGAACAAAAAGAGTTTATAAAAATAGCAAAGGTATTTTGTAGTCGTGTTGTAAATTAACCCTATATAAACCTTTGTTCCCTATATGTAGTAAACAAGGTAGACCTTCAGGTTTTTTTTCTGAAGCTTGCCAGAATGGGTTTAAGCTTCATGTCTGGTTGTAGATCATTATAGAGAAGCAAAGCTTGAATAGTTGGCGCCAGGGGCATGAAGTTTATACTTGGGAAAAAAAGATTGAGCTCTGATCACCTACGAAGCTACCTACAAGAAACAAACTTCTCGATTTTTGAGGCCAGTTAACTTTGCTCATATCTATGGAGGCGCCTGTGTATAAGACATAGAAGTGGTGATTCCTAGTTTGGCGGGAACCGCCAGAAGACCGTACCGCGGTCAAAAGACCGCGGCGGTCATTCTGGCTTTCCCGCTGGGCGGGCGGGCGACCGCCAAAAGGCCGCCCGCCCGCCCGCCCGCCCAGCTGGAAACCCACAGCAACGATGAAGCCGGCTCCGAATGGAGCCGGCGGAGTTGCTTTTGTGCGACGGGTGCAGTTGCACCCATCGCGATTTCCAGTGTCTGCTATGCAGACTCTGGAAATCAATGTGGGGCCCTGTTAGGGGGCCCCTACAGTGCCCATGCCATTGGCATGGGCACTGCAGGGGCCCCCAGGGGCCCCACAACACCCGTTCCCGCCAGCCTGGTTCTGGCGGTCGAAACCGCCAGAACCAGGCTGGCGGGAAGGGGGTCAGAATCCCCATGGCGGCGCTGCCTGCAGCGCCGCCATGGGGGATTCTGCAGGCCAGGGGAAAACCGGCGGGAAACCGGCGGGAAACCGCCGGTCTCCCTTTTCTGACCGCGGCCAGAATGGGCCTGGATGCACCGCCAGCCGGTCTCGGACCGCCAGGGTAGGAATGACCCCCAGAGTCTTGAAGGAAATATATTGTTTCAGAAGAAGCCAATGTAAAGCTCAAGGAGCTGCAGAGACGTGGTCCCTCTTAATCAGCCCCTTTTATGGCCTTTCAAAAGACTCTTTGCTATTACTCAGTAGAAAGCATTACAGTAGTGAAGTTTGGATTAAACTGCAGGATCTACTACTAGCACAGGTAAAAGATCTGTGTGCATTTGCAGGCTGACCCACAGGCTGGGGTTTCCTTTTCTAGGAGTATAGGTTGTGTATTGAAAGTCGGTTCACCAGGGTCAGGAAGTCCATGTGACAGGAGCGAGGCCTGCACATGGCTGGCTTGAGCTGCACATTCATGCATGCGTCTGTCCGTATGTAAATTCTCCTCCTTTTATCCAAGTTCTCTTTGCATTCAGACAGAGCTTTTGTCAATGTTCCCTGAGAAACAAGAGGATCCCTGTGAGCAGAGGCTAGTAATGTTTTTTAACTATAGTGATGCACCTGGCGCCAGGCCAGTCGTGCTATGAAGCCCCTTCTGGCCGCAGTTGTCACAGTAACCGAGCAGAAAGACCACCACCATCAGAAAAGCGTGCACATTGTAGAAGTGCAATGACTTCCCTGCTCAGGGCTTCGTTTTTTTTTAGGAAAGCAGAATCCAATCAACCTTGCTGAACCCTGGAGAACTGCTAACAAGAGGGAGGGGTAGAGAGAAGAAGCGAGAACAATGAACATGTGTTGAAAAATACGTTGAGGGGGAGTTGAAATTTTATACAGTGTCTAAAGGGTCTCTGTGGAGGATGTCTGTATCAGCCTCCATATTCCTTGAGGAAAACGCAGGAAATAATGCAGGACAAGCATTGGCAAAGCCAATAGGTCTCGTCAATACAAGACCTATTGGTTTTGTTTTGCCATGCTGTACACCAGTGTGGCTCCTGTTCAGCATGGCTACAGGTTAGTGGTGTGGAGTGTCAGAGTGGATTGGGGGAGTAGCGTGTTGTTGATTGGATTTTGATTGGATTTCTCTGAATGGTGTAGAGAGGAGGATTAGAGTGTCATAGATTTGAGTACAGGGGTGTAGTACTCAGTGGCAGAGAGTGTTGTAGAGTGGAGTGGGGTGGAGTGGGTTAAAGTGGATTGAGGTAGTGGGCTGTATTGGACTGGAGTAGATTTGGGTGGATTGGATTGGGGTGGCTTGAGTGTAGTGGGGTGAATTGATGTGGGGTGGATTGGAGTCAGGTGGATTGAAATGGGTGAGGTGGATGGGACTGGGCTGGATTTGAGTGGGGTGGATTAGTTTAGATTGGGTGGGTGGTTTGGATTGGAGTGATAGAGGTGAGGTGGACTGGAGTGGGGTGGATTGGGGGTGGGGTAGATTGGATTGGGGTGGGTGGGTGGTTTCTCTGAAATACTTAGACTTGTTATTGAATGTATTCCTAACTTTGGAAAGGGCAGCTCGGGGGAGGCTAATGCTGATTCTTTTGTATTGGAGTGGGTTGTTTGCCATTGTAGTGGAGCAGGTTGTTTCGGATTAAAGTGGGACAGACTTGAGTAGGCAAATTGGAGTGGAGCAGTTTGAAATGGATTGGAGTGAGGCAGCCTGTTTTGGATTGAAGTGGAGTGGGGCAGGTTGAAATGGATTGGAGTGGGACAGGTTGTTTTGGATTGGAGTGGGGCAGATTGTTTTGGATAGGAGTGGGGCAGATTGGAGTGGGGCAGATTGTTTTGGATTGGAATGGGGCAGACTGGAGTGGGCTGGATTGGAGGGGGACAGATTGTTCTGAATTGGAGTGGGCAGATTGTTTTGGATTGGAGTGGGGCAGATTGTCTTAGGGAGGATTGGAGTGGGGTAAATTGTGTTGGTGTGGGGTTGATTAGATGGGAGTGAGGTGGATTGGAGTGGGATGAATTGGGATGGAGTGAGGTGGATTTGATTGGGGTGGGGTGTATTGGATTGGAGTGGGTTATATTGTTTTGCTTTGGCATGGGGCAGATTGGAGTGGGGCAGACTCTTTCTGATTTGAGTGGGGCAGACTGGGGTATGGTGCATTGGAGTGGAGTGAACAGGAAAGGAGAGGGGTGGATTGGATTGGGATGGAGTGGATTGGATTGGAGTGGGGCATATTGTTTTGGAGTGGTGCAGAT
Source organism: Pleurodeles waltl (assembly GCF_031143425.1). NCBI lineage: Eukaryota > Metazoa > Chordata > Amphibia > Caudata > Salamandridae > Pleurodeles > Pleurodeles waltl. Next base: position 1,915,688,446 of record NC_090440.1, on the reverse strand, counting down.
TGGATTGGGGCAGACTGTTTTTGATTTGAGTTGGGCAGACTGGGGTATGGCGCATTGGAGTGGGGTGGATTGGGGTGGGGCAGATTGGAGCGGGGTGGACTGTTTTTGATTGGAGTGGGTCAGATGGGAGTGAGGCAGATTGTTTTGGATTGCAGTGGGGGCAGATCGTTTTGGATTGTAGTGGGGCAGATTTGATGGAGCAGATTGTTTTGGATTGGAGTGCAGCAGATTGCAATGGGGCAGATTGTTTTGGAATGGACCAGATTGGAGTGGGGAAGATTGTTTTGGATTGAAGTAGGGAAGATTGTTTTGGACTGGAGTGGGGCAGATTGCAGTGGGGCAGATTGTTTTGGATTGGAATGGAGCAGACTGGAGAGGGGTGGATTGGAGTGGGACAGATTGTTTTGGATTGGAGTGGGTAGATTGTTTTGGATTGGAGTGGGGCAGACTGCATTAGGGTGGACTGGAGTTGAGGGACTGGGTTGGTGTGGGGTTGATTGGATGGGAGTTGGTTGGATTGGAATGGGGTAATAGGGATGGAGTGGGGTGGATTCAATTGGGGTGGGGCATATTGTATTGGAGTGGGGCAGATTGGAGTGGGTGGACTGTTTTTGATTGGAGTTGGGCAGACTGGAGTGTGATGCACTGAAGTGGGGCAGATTGTTTTGGATTGAAGCGGGTCAGATTGGAGTGGGCGGATTCGAGGGGGATAGATTGTTTTGGATTGCAGTGGGACAGGCTGAAGTGGAGCAGATTGTTTATGATTGGAGTGCAGCAGACTGCACTGAGGTAGATTGTTTTGGATTGGGCCAAATTGGAGTGGGGCTGATTGTTTGGATTGGAGTGGGGCATGTTGTTTTGGATTGGAGTTGGGCAGATTGTTTTGATTGGAGTGTGGCAAATTGCTTTGGAGTGGTGCAGATTTATTTTGACTCGAGGGGGCAAACTAAATTGGGGCTGATTAGACTGGGTGGGTTGGGAGGATTGAAGTGGGGCGGTTAGAGTGGACAGGAGTGGGGTGAGGTAGATTGGTGTGGGGTAAAGTGGGTTGGATTGGGGTGGATAGTAGTAGGGAAGATTTGATTGGGGTGGATTAGGATGTATTGCATGATTATGTATTAAAGCATAATTTCAGAGATTACACAGAATAAAGAAACACTGTCGCTTCGCAATATTTCGAACAAGTTATTGTCATCTTTTGAGAAGAGTGCCCATGAGCGAAAACAAAAGAAAACATGAGTGAAAAGATGACTTGGCAAAATAAAGAAAGCTAGCTTTACAAAATAAAACTTTGCAATTTTGTTTGTCCTGCTAGGCAGATTTTAGCCAGTCACAAGCCTTCTGTTTGCAGGGCACTAGAAGTTAAAAAGAACGAAATAGTACCTCAATCACATTGAGAGAAGCAGACGAGCACTAATTAAATTGAATTAATTAGTGCTTGATCTCTGCTCCACAAAGAGGAACGGAAATTATGCCAGGTGTGCCTTGACGAATTACAAGACTGTAAAGAAGAGTGCCACACAAACCAACAAATGGTGAGCGACAGGCGGGCTCCAAGCCCTTTACTCAACATAAGAGTCGTGTAAGCGAGACACTTGCGCTAGCGCATGCTCTTGCAGGCTCAACCCTAAAAAACGACGTAGACTCCAAGCTCAAGCAAGGTTTGTATTAAGTCTTGAAAGAGCCACACGTGAGAGCATCTCGAGATTCCCACTAGAGGAGGCTAGAAGGAGAGAGCTAGAAAAAGAACTGGGCCGTCACACCTCAACCACAACATACCAAATCACAGACTGAAAAAGGTATTGCTTTACAGCCTCAGAACACAATAGGAAAATTGCTAATTTCAAAATAGTACCTTGGATGTGTGTTTGCGTGTTTTGGTATTTCTAAAGCGCCAACATAGCTGTTTAGCAACAGACTGCCTTACAGGAGGCAATCTCTAGTGGGATGCATGGGGGTAGGGGACAGAAGGAAGAGTTAGAGCTAGTCAAGGGTGTGAGAAGTCACCTTTTCTGAAGTAGTGTTCCTTGAAGAGGTGAGTTGTCAGTTTCTTCCTGAATTATAGGAGGGTTGGTGCAGTTTCTGGTGTCAGAGGGTATGTTGTTCCAGATCCTGGAGGCGTAAGCTGAGGAGGCTTGTTTTCTTCTTTCCACCATGCTTCAGTGTTTGGCCACTAATATGGCAATGTGAAAGCTCCTTCTCTGGTGCTGACCTGCAGATATTGTTAGTTGGTTATCCAAGACAAGGTAGACAAGGGTCTTGGTGTGAAGGACCATGTAAGGGATGCATTTGAGCTTGAGGGCGATCCTTACTTGCAGGTGAAGCCAGTATAGATACTTTAGGGCAAAGTCACATTTTGTCAGCCTTGGTGCTGTTACATAAAGGACACTATTCAAATGAGTGAAAGTGGTCTTAGGAATGCCTTTGAGCAGGTGTGGCCTCCTTCTGTGAGAGAGATTAGGTCTGAAATGTGGCTCTGAAGCTTCTCCTGTGAGAAAGGTTTCATTTGTTTAGGAGAGAGAGCTGACAATAGTTACCTTTGGTCTTCTTGGCAATGTGTTATTTGCGTGGGAGGTTTGAGGCAAAGGTGAATCCGAAGAATGTGGCCTGTTCTGTCAGTTGGGGTGTGAAACCCATTAGGTTTAAGTTGGAGATCCATAATTGAATCAGAGAATGGTTGTCATTGTTGGTAAACTGAAGTAATGTTTTCTTTGTGGAGTTTAACATCAGGTAGTTTGTTGACACAGAGGTTTAAATGCATTTGAGGCAGGCTTTATGTCTTTGTGTGTCATTGTTTGAGGAGATTTGGAGATAGAGTTGGATGTTGTTAGCATACCAGTGGATCTTGAAGTTGCAGTCTGCAAAGTTTTCTCCCGGGGGTTCCATATAAAGGATGAACATGATAGGTGACAGAATGGAGCCCTCAGCGCACTCCACAGGATAGTCCCAGATCTAGTAGTTCCCCTCTGAACCAGTTGCTCTTGGTTGATGAGATATGATATTAACCATTGTAGTATTGCGGCAAAAAAGTCAGTGGGTTTTCAGGGCATGGATCACGCTGGATGGTTGATTGTATCAAAAGCTGTAGAGAGGTCCATCAGGACCAGGAAGGAGACAGAAGTCATTTTTGTTACTGAGAGAGAGGACATGTCAAACACCTGGACCATCACGTTTTCAATGCTGCACAGTGGTCCAAACCCCAGACTGTAGCCTTGAAATTGATTATTCTTGCTGATGTGCTCTTGTATCTCTGTGGCGACTGCATTCGCAATGATCTTTCCAACAAACCAAGATGGCTAATGGAAATTGGCATGGTTGACTGTATCAAAAGTAGGCTTTTTTAGCAAGGGAGGATATGTCAGGTCTTAAGACTATCCTGGAATGTATCTTCGGTTTGCAACATTTTAAAAACATGGAGAAGGGGTGTGAGGGCTTCCCCTTGCAGAGACTTGATAATGGAGGAGGGAAGCACATTATCTTTGTAGGAGGTGGATTTGAGTGAGTTCAGAATGTTGGAAAGGTCAGAGTGGGAGATAGTGTTGAAGGATGACCAGTTGGGTTGCTACAGATGATGGGTGGAAGGTGGTACACTATAGATTATGGTGTGGAAGACAATGATGAACTGATGATGTTAGATTTTATTTTGCTGATTTTTTCTGAGGAAAGTGATAAATAGATTTCATCTGGCAACTGATGGTGGGATAACAGGTTCTGGGATGGGGTTCCACACATTGTTTGGCAGCCTTAGAGGGCTTTGCTTCTGTTGAATGCTCCATTGATAGTGGCCTTTGAGTGGGTGTATTTAACTGTAGAGATGATGGAATGACGGTTGAAGTGGTGTGCTTTCAGAAGCATATGGTCCTCCTGGCATTTTAATATTTTCCATTTCTTCTGTCTTTGTATGTTGTGGTTGTTTTTGGCAAGATCCTGGGTATACCAGAGTGCTGACAGCTTAGACTTGGAGGCTCAAGTTTTCAGGAGCGTATATTTTTCTACCTGATTCTGTATAGAAGTATTGTATATTTTGATAAGGGTTTTGACATCTGTTGAAGACTGAATGTATCTAGGTATCTTGGTACATGCTAGGCACACAACAAGGAACTACAATTTACAATTCTGAGCATCACCTCTGAAGGAAAATGTCACTTACCCAGTGTACATCTGTTCGTGGCATTAGTCGCTGCAGATTCACATGCTGTGCATAGTCCGCCGTCTGGTGTTGGGTCGGAGTGTTACAAGTTGTTTTTCTTCAAAGAAGTCTTTTCGAGTCACGAGACCGAGGGACTCCTCCCACTTCGGTTCCATTGCGCATGGGCGTCGACTCCATCTTAGATTGTTTTCCCCGCAGAGGGTGAGGTAGGAGTTGTGTATGCTAATAATAGTGCCCATGCAATGGAATAAATACGTATGTACAAAATGAAGGTTTAATGTAATATATTTACAAATGTACAAATGTTCAAGATCTACTTCTAAACGGCTACAGGCTCCCGGGGAGGAGGGTGGGCGCATGTGAATCTGCAGCGACTAATGCCACGAACAGATGTACACTGGGTAAGTGACATTTTCCGTTCGGTGGCATGTGTAGCTGCAGATACACATGCTGTGCATAGACTAGTAAGCAGTTATCTCCCCAAAAGCGGTGGTTCAGCCTGTAGGAGTGGAAGTAGTTTGAAATAAAGTTCTTAGTACGGCTTGACCTACTGTGGCCTGTTGTGCAGATAACACATCTACACAGTAGTGTTTAGTAAATGTATGAGGCGTAGACCATGTTGCTGCCTTACATATTTCGGTCATTGGAATATTTCCTAGAAAGGCCATAGTAGCACCTTTCTTTCTGGTTGAGTGTGCCTTTGGTGTAATAGGCAGTTCTCTCTTTGCTTTAAGATAGCAGGTTTGGATGCACTTTACTATCCATCTGGCGATACCTTGTTTTGAAATTGGATTTCCTGTATGAGGTTTTTGGAAGGCAATAAATAGTTGTTTTGTCTTCCTAATTTCTTTTGTCCTGTCAATGTAGTACATTAGCGCTCTCTTGATGTCTAATGTATGTAGTGCTCTTTCAGCTATTGAATCTGGCTGTGGGAAGAACACTGGTAATTCCACTGTTTGGTTTAAGTGGAACGGTGAGATAACCTTTGGTAAGAATTTTGGATTTGTTCTTAGAACGACCTTATTTTTGTGTATTTGAATAAATGGTTCTTGTATGGTAAACGCCTGTATTTCACTTACTCTTCTTAGAGATGTGATGGCAATAAGAAATGCAACTTTCCACGTTAAGTATTGCATTTCACAAGAATGCATGGGTTCGAAAGGTGGACCCATGAGCCTTGTCAAGACAATGTTGAGGTTCCATGAAGGAACAGGTGGTGTTCTTGGTGGTATAATTCTCTTTAGGCCCTCCATAAACGCTTTAATGACAGGTATTCTAAATAGGGAAGTTGAATGAGTAATCTGCAGGTAAGCAGATATTGCTGCGAGATGTATTTTTATGGAAGAGAAAGCTAGATTTGATTTTTGTAAATGTAGTAAATATCCTACTACATCTTTTGGAGATGCATGCAATGGTTGGACTTGATTATTATGGCAGTAACAAACAAATCTTTTCCATTTACTTGCATAGCAGTGTCTAGTGGATGGTCTTCTAGCTTGTTTTATGACCTCCATACACTCTTGTGTGAGGTTTAAGTGTCCAAATTCTAGGATTTCAGGAGCCAAATTGCTAGATTCAGCGATGCTGGGTTTGGATGCCTGATCTGTTGTTTGTGTTGTGTTAACAGATCTGGCCTGTTGGGTAGTTTGACATGAGGTACTACTGACAGGTCTAGTAGTGTGGTATACCAAGGTTGTCTTGCCCATGTTGGTGCTATTAGTATGAGTTTGAGTTTGTTTTGATTCAATCTGTTTACTAGATATGGAAGGAGAGGGAGAGGGGGAAAAGCGTACGCAAATATCCCTGACCAATTCATCCATAGAGCATTGCCTTGAGATTGCCGGTGTGGGTACCTGGATGCGAAGTTTTGGAATTTTGCGTTTTCTTTTGTTGCAAATAGATCTATTTGAGGTGTTCCCCAAATTTGGAAGTAAGTGTTCAGGATTTGGGGGTGAATTTCCCATTCGTGGACCTGTTGGTGATCCCGAGAGAGATTGTCTGCTAGCTGGTTCTGGATCCCTGGAATAAACTGTGCTATTAGGCGAATGTGGTTGTGAATTGCCCAATGCCATATTTTTTGTGTTAGGAGACACAACTGTGTCGAGTGTGTTCCCCCCTGTTTGTTTAAATAATACATTGTCGTCATGTTGTCTGTTTTGACAAGAATGTATTTGTGGGTTATCATTGGTTGGAATGCTTTCAACGCTAGAAATACTGCTAACAATTCTAGGTGATTTATATGAAACTTTCTTTGATGTACGTCCCATTGTCCTTGGATGCTGTGTTGATTGAGGTGTGCTCCCCACCTTGTCATGGAAGCATCTGTTGTTATCACGTATTGTGGCACTGGGTCTTGGAAAGGCCGCCCTTTGTTTAAATTTGTACTGTTCCACCATAGAAGCGAGATGTATGTTTGGCGGTCTATCAACACCAGATCTAGAAGTTGACCCTGTGCATGTGACCATTGTGATGCTAGGCACTGTTGTAAGGGCCGCATGTGCAATCTTGCGTTTGGGACAATGGCTATGCATGAGGACATCATGCCTAGGAGTTTTAATACCATCTTTGCGTGTATCTTTTGTGTTGGATACATAGCTTGTATCACCTTGTGAAAATTTTTAACCCTTTGTGGACTTGGAGTGGCTATCCCTTTTGTTGTGTTGATTGTCGCTCCTAAGTATTGCTGTGTTTGACACGGCAAAAGGTGTGACTTTGCATAGTTGATGGAGAAACCCAGTTTGTAAAGGGTTTGTATAACATAATCTGTGTGGTGTGAACACTTTGTTAGCGAGTTGGTTTTGATTAACCAATCGTCTAGGTACGGGAACACGTGTATTTGCTGCCTCCTGATATGTGCAGCTACTACTGCTAGACATTTTGTAAAGACTCTTGGTGCTGTTGTTATTCCGAATGGCAACACTTTGAATTGGTAATGTATTCCTTTGAATACGAACCTTAGGTATTTCCTGTGCGAGGGATGTATCGGTATATGGAAATACGCGTCTTTTAGATCTAACGTTGTCATGTAGTCTTGCTGCTTCAGTAGTGGTATTACGTCTTGTAACGTGACCATGTGAAAGTGGTCTGATTTGATGTAGGTGTTTAGTGTTCTGAGATCTAATATTGGTCTCAGACTTTTGTCCTTTTTCGGTATTAGAAAGTACAGTGAGTAAACTCCTGTGTTCTTTTGTGTTTTTGGTACTAATTCTATTGCGTCTTTTTGCAGTAATGCTTGAACTTCTAGTCCTAGAAGGTCTATATGCTGTTTTGACATATTGTGTGTTTTCGGTGGCACGTTTGGAGGGAGTTGGAGAAATTCTATGCAATAACCATGTTGGATAATTGCTAAGACCCAAGTGTCTGTTGTTATTTCCTCCCATGATTTGTGGAACTGGCTTAGTCTTCCCCCCACTGGTGTTGTGTGAAGGGGTTGTGTGACCTGTGAGTCACTGTTTATTTTGAGGGGTTTTGGGACCTTGAAACTTTCCCCGGTTTCTTGGGAATTGGCCTCGAAAGCCACCCCTTTGATATTGTCCCTGGTAGGTAGGTGGTCTTGTTTGTGAGGTGCTGGCTTCTGTGGCTTGACTTCGAAACCCTCCTCTGAAAGTTGTTTTGCGAAATGTGCCAAATGTGCCTCTGCCCTGCGGGGAATAGAGTGCGCCCATGGCTTTGGCTGTGTCAGTGTCCTTCTTTAATTTTTCAATTGCAGTGTCCACTTCTGGGCCAAACAATTGCTGTTCATTGAACGGCATATTGAGCACTGCCTGTTGTATCTCAGGTTTGAAGCCAGATGTGCGCAGCCATGCGTGCCTCCTTATTGTCACAGCAGTATTTATTGTTCTTGCAGCTGTATCTACTGCATCCATAGAAGAACGTATTTGGTTGTTGGAGATATTTTGCCCCTCTTCAACCACTTGTTTCGCTCGTTTCTGGAATTCTTTGGGGAGGTGCTCGATGAGGTGCTGCATCTCGTCCCAATGGGCCATGTCGTATCGCGCTAGGAGTGCTTGCGAGTTGGCGATGAGCCACTGATTTGCAGCTTGTGCTGCAACCCTTTTCCCAGCTGCATCAAACTTGCGGCTCTCCTTGTCCGGAGGTGGTGCGTCGCCTGATGTATGCGAGTTGGCTCTTTTACGAGCTGCTCCTACGACTACTGAATCTGGTGTCAGTTGTGATGTAATAAAAGCAGGGTCTGTGGGCGGTGCCTTGTATTTTTTCTCCACCCTTGGAGTTATTGCTCTGCTTTTAACAGGCTCCTTGAAAATCTGTTTAGCGTGCCTTAGCATTCCCGGGAGCATGGGAAGGCTTTGATAATGGCTGTGGGTGGAGGACAGGGTGTTAAAGAGGAAGTCATCCTCAATAGGCTCCGAATGTAGAGATACATTATGAAATTCAGCTGCCCTAGCTACCACCTGTGCATATGCTGTACTGTCCTCAGGTGGTGAGGGTTTAGTTGGGTACAACTCTGGACTATTGTCCAATACTGGAGCATCATAGAGGTCCCATGCTTCCTGATCATCCTGGCTCATGGTGGTATGAGCTGGTGATTGTGGTGGAGTCTGTGCCGGTGATACATGAGTTGACTGTGGTGGAGAGGGTGGTGGAGTTACCCTCTTTACCACCTTTGCTTGTGGTGGCTTGTCTTGTTGCTGGAAGTCAAGTTTCCTTTTCCTTCTGATTGGGGGAAGAGTGCTGATTTTCCCTGTACCCCTTTGGATAAAGATCCGCTTTTGCGTGTGATCTACCTCTGTAGTTTGTAATTCCTCCTCAAATCGGTGTTTTTTTAGTTGGGATGACAGTGATTGTTCCTCTGAGTAGGAACTGGTTTTTGATTCGGTTTCCGGGTGTTTTGGCACCGAAACCGTGTCTTTAGTTGTTTTCGGCTCCGATGAGATCTTTCTCTTTTTCAGTGTCTTGGCCTCTCGGTGCCGACCATCTTCGGTGCCGCTATCTCTGTGCCGAGCAGCTTCGGTGCCGCTGTCTCTGTGTCGAGTAGCTTCGGTGCCGCTATCTCGGTGTCGAGCCTTTTCTGCACCACTCTCTCGGTCCCGAGAGTGTTGCGTGCCTGTGTCTCGACCTGAGTCGGACGACTTCGGCACCAGCTCGCCCTTTTTCGGTGCCGATGGACGGTCACCTACTATATGGGTTATGCCATGGCCTGTTGGCAGTGGCGTCCCCTGGGCTTTGTCTGTTTTTTCGTGTGATCTTTCTTTCGACGTCTTACTCACGGTTGGTTGCTCGTCGACGTCGAATTCTTCGGAATCCGATTCGCGGATGGAGAAAGTTTCTTCTTCTTCCTCCTCCTCGAACCCTTGTTGTCCTGTCGGCGTGGAAGCCATCTGCAACCTCCTGGCTCTTCGGTCCCTGAGCGTTTTTCTCGACCGAAACGCGTGACAGGCCTCACACGACTCTTCCTTGTGCTCGGGGGACAGGCACAAGTTACAGACCAAATGTTGGTCTGTATAAGGATATTTACTGTGGCATTTAGGACAGAATCGGAACGGGGTCCGTTCCATCAGTCTCGATGTTGCACGCGGTCAGGCCGACCAGGCCTCAACAGGGGATCGAAAATACCCCGAAGGGTTACCGGAGCTCTTTAAGGCTCGGTGTCGATTTGCCCTAACTATCCCGATACCGAACGAAACAATACCGACGAATTTTCCGTTGATTCTAACTAACTTTCCGACCCGAAACACGGAGCGAAAAGGAACACGTCCGAACCCGATGGCGGAAAAAAAACAATCTAAGATGGAGTCGACGCCCATGCGCAATGGAACCGAAGTGGGAGGAGTCCCTCGGTCTCGTGACTCGAAAAGACTTCTTCGAAGAAAAACAACTTGTAACACTCCGACCCAACACCAGACGGCGGACTATGCACAGCATGTGTATCTGCAGCTACACATGCCACCGAACACACAGGTTTTCAATGTGGACACTCCGGTTACAGAGGCTGGCCACCCCACTTCATGTTGTGAGTTATCACACCATATCCTTGTTTGAGCCAGTTTGAGCATACTTTTCACCTACAGTAATTTTAGCTTTGCTGGCCTTTGGGACTTGCATCTTCAGCTGTGTGACAACCAAGCCTTTCAATACAACAACTTTGCAAAAGTTCATAATTTTTCAAGGACCTTCCCTTAGCCAAGTCTCTTTCCCTAGACTGTCCTGTCCCTTTCATTGTAGCCAGTGCCTGGCACAAGCCCTCATGACTCATCATTTACTCCACTTTTTATGGTAATCATTTGCGAGTGTTACTTGTGTCTTGCCATATCCCCTAAAGTCCTCACTAGCACGACTATGTGTGCTGAAGTCATGGTGGGAGGTCATCCACAGCTATTCAGGGTAGAATGTTGGTGGTCAGTGTTAAAAATCTCAGCCTAAGGTGCAAGCAGTAGCCTATGGTTAAAAATGCAACGTTGATCATGGAAAAATGAATTTGGATCCCATGCTCAAATCTATTATTCTGCAAATAACTGGGTTACCCAGAAGTTGTTGTGGGAAGTTAATAATAGGAGCCTGTAATATCAACATTAGTTTTCCTTACTGAAGGTGGTTCCTGCTGTTTGACCCACTGTATTTGTATCTCTTTCCTAACCTTACAAAAATAGATAAAACCTTCTATATCCCAAAATAATTAAATATTTTTAATCAGGCCATTCACAATAAGAGATTAATTCATCATCTCCCCAGACCTTCTCCTTTGCAGGCCTCTTTCTCTATCCTACCCTGCACTTTTCATTTTCACCACAGCCTGGTAGAAGCCATCACCCCTGTCAGTTTACTCTGCGGCACACCTGGGCGCATTCCATCTCCACTTCCAGGAAGAGGTGAATACTCCTCTCTTTAGGCAATACCTTGTCTTTCCTGCTATCTTTAAGGCGTATCACTCTTCAACCTTCCGTTCATTGGTCCTTGCTTGCCCACTCTAGACTCGCACTGCTGCTATACTCTCTACCCCTCCTCATATGTGACCCCCTTCAATTATTATCCTGTTTCAACTCATCATCATTACAGCCCTCTACACTAGTGAATTCAGTGTCCCTCTCTTGGCTCCATTGTAAACCTCTCTCCTGTATACCACACTATTGCTTTGTAGCTAGGTTCATGCTATATAAAACTCATCCATATATACACACACACACACATCTTTTTTGTTGCACAAGTCTATCACAAGATTTCATGGATGGACATTGGCTATGCAGCACACCAAATTTAGACAGCAGCCACTTGCGCTCAGCCACGGCACCGGTGAGTGGTGATGGTGGAGGTCCTCGTTACCACTCCCAGGTGTGTTGGCTTCATGCATATGAATTCACCCACTGCTGCCATCAACAGTAGACCACAACCTCACTCTAGTGTGAGGCCACTCAGTTTCAGGGCATAGCCTGGACCAATACAAGCAGAAGTTAACAACAGGAACAATGACAATGAATTGACAACATTGACAAGAGAACGAAGAGCAGATAGATCCAGCTCAATGCTTCCAAAACGGAGGTGTTCCTTTCTCCAGGGTCCTCCAGGGGATATTAATATTCCCAGCGATCAAGCGCCGTCTTTTCTTTGGTAAGTCAGGGACACTATGGTCTCGAGTAAAGACTCTAACAATGATATACATATGAGCACTGATATATCACAGTAGTTGTGATTGTGTCATTGATGCACACTTGGCACTGCATTGGCTTTCGTTAAAAGACCAAGGGCCTGATTATGAGTTACCTGTAATATTCTGACTCATGCCTGAACTCCTGCTTACCCGTGGGTCTGAACTACGAGTTTGAAGGTACTTAACACATCCATAATTAGCAGATGTGTAAAATAGCTCAACACTCAGTAAAATACAGCTGGCAAAAGCGGCTAATATTTAACAAGGAAAAGCACACAGTACCTACCGTATCGTGTGGATTTTAGTGTGTTAAACACCCAAACTCTCATGTTATTCCCATACACCCGTAATAGGTGCTACTTATCACACATGATAAGTAACATACCCAGTGGTATGGTTATTTATCAGGTGCGCTAAATAGCTTCTATACTCGTGAACAGGGCCTACATGTGATTTCAACTGGCATGGTTGCCATTTAAATGCATGCCATAGGTTAATGCAATGTGGTTAAAAAAAAAACATCTTTTGGCCAGGGCAGTTGAACAATTCTCTCTTCTAGACAAAACTTTAAATGGGGCTAAATTATAGAACTCGCTACTTATCCGCATTTGATGGGAACCAACTTAAAAGTAGGCTTTACCTGCTGTAACCCATCATCATTAACATGTTCTCAGGATGCTAACGGATACAGGACACACTCTAAACAAAAACCTAGAACAAACCACAAAGGCCCAAACTGTTCAAGGAGGTTAATCTGTGGAATTCTCTGCAGCTCACCTTACGATAATGCTTATCTTTTTGTGTTGCTGCTCTGATTTCCCACCCTGGTGTAAAAGACAGCTAGACAGCCCCTAGCGTATCCTCAGCTCTTAGCATGGACAGCTTCTAGTGTATTGACAGTCCTTTAACAGCATTGACAGCACCTAGCGCATCCTCAGATTTTTAATAGCTTTGACAGCCCCTAGCACATCCTCAGACCTTTATTAGCATTGACAGCTTCTAACACATCCTCACCCCTTTAATAGCATTGACAGTGCCTATCAATTGCTCAGCCCTTTAATAGCATTGACAGTGCCTAATGTATCCTCAGACCTTTAATAGCATTACTTGAGTAGGTTAATCCATTCTTATGATCATTCTCATGAGGATTTTCTCTCCTCTATCTCAATGAGACCCTCCACCTGTTCCCTCGGCGCCTACATATGCTGTACTCTGCAGTCTTGTATCTGGTGGATACCATTGCTCACTCTCTGATATTGCCATGTTTGAAACATTATAGGGGTTGTACATGTTCCTGTGAGCCGCACCTGATGTCCGTGTGATTCTAGTCATCCAGTTTTGACAAGGGTTGAGTCTTCCAATTCTCACTTCTTATGGTCCCCTGGTAATGCTCAGCTGGGTATGCAGGTAGCATCTGTCCACTTTGTGAAAGAGGAGAACTGGTAAACGAATAATCAATAAAGGCTAAGCGGGTTGTGTTTACAGCGACTGAGAAATCAATATGGAGATGAACGTCTGCCTGAGCCCAGACCTGACGGTGTCAGATGCTGTTTCATATGCACTGAATTTGTGACACACACCTGTGTCATTTGTTTTACCGTAAAGATGCTTACATACATGACCCTGGGTCTGCGTGCTATCTGATATCTGCTTGCACACAACACAAAGACTTCTTCAGCATCCTGGTCCTCTTGTCTCCCATACCTCAAGAACAAAATGCATTTGAGGGGCTAAGGTAGCAATAGGAGAGGATGAGAGTGGGGGAAGTGGATGTAATACAACATTTTCTAGCTTTACGATAAGAATCTTAGATTCTATTAAGGACACGGAGATGAGGATTATGCTTCTCAATCTTTACTACTCATAAACAGCAGCCAATAAATAAAACAGTAAAAACAGTAAACACACTATAAACACTGAGGCTTTTAACCAGGCCTCTATTGTAACTCACCAGTGGTAGTCCAGTAGAGCCTACAAAATAGACAGGCACCATCTTGAGTTCCTCTTTCTTTGTAAGGAAGTCCATAAAAAACTCTCTTAACCAGTTGAAACCAAGCAAACCAATCGAACTCTGGTTTCCAGCTTGTTCAACAACAGACTCAGAAGGCTTCACGTCTGAGTATAATCTGTTTCTTCCACTGGGAAGCATCAAGTCCATGAAGTTTACTTCTGCTTAGAATCCGAACCTAAAATAAAATAAAATATGAATCCCAATTCTTCCTCAACAGATTGAATCAAGGGAGGGCGAAATACATATAAACAGTTCCATGCAAACAAGCACCCAATAATCTGACAGATTACCATCACCACAGGTGGGATAGTCCTTGTCTCCGTGTCCTTAACAGAATCTAAAATTCTTGTCGCAAAGCTAGAAAATGTTGTATTCTATGTCTGGACCAGAGGCTCCAATTATGCTGGTTCAAAGCTGATCCACAACTAAAGACACAACATGTACAATTGGTTTATAATAAAACATTTTAAACATGGAATCATTCGACCAATCAGCTGCACAAAGAATATCTTCCAACCTAGAACCCAAAGAAAAAGCTTTTGAAGCCATGTCTCCTCTTGTAGAATGTGCACCATACAGCGATATATCAATACCTGCTTCAGACATCACCTAACGGACCCAACAGGCTAAAGTAGCAGGTGATACAGGATGAAAAGGTTTCTTAATCGCAATCAGAAGAGGACCCAAAGGTTCATTCCTATGACCAGAGGTACGTTTCTCATACACTTTCAAATATTTGACCACACAAAGCTTATCATTGTGTGGAAAACCAGGCTAATCAACAGTTGTAGACATACATTTAGTCCTTCTGGAAATGCGAAAAGAAACTCCTGTAGGAGAAAACAACCTACCTGCTAGATCTAATGCCTTCACATCCGAGACTCTGTGACATGAAACTAGACATAATAACATGGTGCTGACAATTGTTTCATAGATAACCAATAATTGTCCGGCCAGGAATTCTAAAAGGATAATACTACATTCACATCCCACAGTTGGGAATAGCATGGTTTAGGAGGATTGGTCACCCTGATGCCTTTAAGCACTTTACATACCAACAGATGTTGTCCAATCGGTTTACCATCAATGAAATCATGTCCTGCAGAGATAGCTGACTTGAACTTGTTTACTGACCTGTAACATAGACCAGATTCAGCGCACTCAGACAAAACAAAAAAATTGAATATCTTTGAGTTCAGATCCCACAGGATCCACCTCCCCTCGAAGGCACCAACCCACCAATTTCCTCCATGCCAAAGAATATCTCTTGTGAGTGGATGGAGCCCAAGCTTTTTGTATAAAAGCGGCAGCTGCAGATGAAATGCCTTGCACTTGACCATGTTTCCCAATACCTTCCAAGCCACAAGGGTCAATTGACCCGATAACAGGAGGGGATGAGGGGATCCTACTGGGTTCTGAAGGACAGAGGGAAAGACTGGAAGAAGGAAAGGAGGAGCAATGGACAACTCCAGAAGAGATGAAAACCAAGGTTGACTCTTCCACACAGGAGTGATAAGAATCAATGATGCAGACTGGTGTCTTGTTTGTGCTGCCACTCTCGGAATCATGGCAGAAGGAGGAAAAGTGTAATTAACCTGACCTGCCGAGTGCTGCAGGAAAGCATCCGTTGCTAGGGCTAACGGATCTTGTCTCTAACTGAAAAATGTTGGTAATTGAAAGTTGAGGTAAGATGCAAACAGATCAATGTGACAAGGACCTAACAAGGACATGATCTTCTGGAAGATCAATGGAAGAAGTTTCCAATTGCTGGAGTCCCTCAGAAAACGGGAGTTCCAATCTGCTACCAGATTGTCTTTCCCCTGAAGGAATTCTGCCGCTACCATTATCTTCTGTGACAGGCAAAAGTGCCAGAATTCTCTGGCAATGTGTGCCAATACATTGTCCATCCTCAAGAGGATGCAACAGTTGCTTCTAACTAGTGAGAGAGACCTGATAGTGAAGGAATCCGCTAGATATTCCAGGCAATTTATGTGGAGATTTAACTCCTCGAAAGACCACCAAACTCCTGTCAAAAAGGGTCCGCATCTCGCTCCCCAACCCCAACGGCTGGCATCGGATTTTATCACTACCTCCGGAGAGACTCTGAAGATGTCTCTGCCATTCCAGGCCTCCATTTGAGAAAGCCACCAGTGGATTTCCTCCTAGGCTTCGACTGATAAAGGAATCCTATGATCGTAAGATAAGCCCTGTTGCAGATATTCGATCTTTAGTCTCTGAAGGGCTCTGTAATGCAAGGGACCCGGAAAGATCGTTTGTATCGAGGAAGCGAGTAACCCCACAATCTGGGCCAGAGACTGCAAAGAAATCATCTGTTTTGACAAGGTCACTCTCAACTCTCTCTTGATCGACTTCATTTTCTGCGTTAGGAGAAGAAATTGAGGCTTGATGGAATCCACTTGAAACCCCAGAAACTCCAGATGGGAGAGGGGATCAAGGAAGATTTTTTGAGGTTGATCATAAACCCCAGGTTTTGCAACAAGGAGGTTGTCCACGACAGGTGAGTTAGCAGGAGAGCTTGATCTTGGGCTAATCGAATCATATAATCTAGGTAAATGATCAAGCGAATCCCCCTGCTGCAAAGGTGTTCCACCACGGTTTTTAGAAGTTTGGTGAATACCCACGGGGCTGATGGTAGGCTAAACAGGAGCGTCAAGTACTCGTACCATTTGTCCCCCCAGTGGAATTGAAGAAATCTTCTGTGGGAGGGAGAAATTGGAACTGTTGAATAAGCTTCCTTGAGATCTAGACAGACTATCCAATCTCTCTCTTGCAGGAGATGTCTCAGAAGGTGGATACCTTCCATCTTGAAATGGCGGTAAACCACAAAAAGAAATGAAATCGCTGAGGTTGAGGACCAATCTCTGGCTGCCTCCTTTCTTTTGTACTAGGAAAACATTGCTGCAGAAACCTTTTGAATGGTGTGAAGTGAAGGTGATAGCCTAATTTGTTAATAGTTCTTGATTTCGGAGTCAATAAAAGACTTGTCTTTTTGGGAAAAAAGGAGAGAAGGAGGGAATTGTGGTTGAAAGGGAATAGCAGTTAGCTCTATGAAATAGCCTTGAACTGTATTTAACACCCAGGCATCTGAGGAAATGTTGACTCCATTTTGAACAAAATGTTTTATCCTACCCCCCAAAGGAACAGAAGGGAGAGAGACAGAACAGGAAAGTTTGTTACCTGTGGGGGTGTAGTCAATGGCTTTATAACCTCTGTTGGAGCCACGGAACCCACAGCCACATGCACCTCTTGTCCCGGAAGGGGTGAAGCCTATTTGAGCTGGGTCTTGAGTAAAATCTCTGCATCTGGGGATGGCTCCTCTTGTAGGACCTTGTTGATAGCCCTGGCCGGTCGGTCATCCTCGAAAACGACCGGCCCTTCCAAAAAAGGGGGTTGGACATTTCACCAATTTATCTAGTGAGGTAAAAGTATTCACAAACTTTGCAATGTCTTTCACAAAGTGATCCCCAAACAAATTCCCCTCGGCAAGAGGACCTGCTTCAGGGGATGCTAGATCCATGATTTGCGAGTCAATGCATAACAAAACAGATTTGCAAAGCTCAGAGGCTAGGGCACAGTTTGCATTGCCCAAGAGTCAAATGGGTCTTTGGTTCCATCTGGCAAGCACATCTGGGTAAATGGTGGCCCCTGATTCCTTAGCCTGAAGAGCTAATTCCAAAACCTTTGCTAAAGGACTTGACACATCCAGATGCTTGTCTTGACATGCTCAAAGGGTTCTATCTATACCTTTCTTAGGATCTCTATTACATTTCTTTAGGAAAGTCACCATGGTGGCATCAATCTCAGGGGTGACAGCACTTTTATGTGGAAGATCAGGATGAGGGCATTCAGATTTAAATCTGGATCTCACTTCTTTTTCAAAGCCCTTTCTGAGATGGGCTTGCATGTACTCAGCAACTGCCGGGGACCAATCAGAGGACCTGGGGTGCACAGTTTCAGAAGGTTCAAACGTGAAAGGGGAAGGAGTGGAGGGAGAAGAGAAGCCTTTGCATTTCTTAGCACGTTTACGGGCTTTCCAGAATTCTTTGGAAGAGGAAGATTTGGAATCTGAATCAGAGAGAGGAAGGGGTGAAAGAGAAATAGATGACTTGGGAGCAGCAGCTGCTGCCTAAGTGTGTTTGAGAATGGTCCATTGGGACAATTTAGCCAGTGTACTGGAATGGGGCCAAGGTTGGTCAGGAGAAAGGGGAGGAGGTGGGGCGGCTAAATCCCCGGGGGGGCAGCGGGGGAGCTAGAGGATGGGACAGGTCATCTAAACCTTTAGAAAGGGGTTGGAGAGCTGATGAAAGTGCTTTGTCCACAGTCTTTTGGACAGAGGAGTCAATTACTTGTTCCATATATGGATCGAAATAATAATCGTCATTCTCATAGGGGCCATAAAGCTCCAGGCCTTGCTCATATGTCTCGTAAGCAGACAAGATAGTGGCACTCTACCAAAATAAAAAGTCCCATAGGGAATCAAGGGTCTGTGAAATTGAATAGAAAAAAGCAGACGAGAAGGTGTTAACTTCACAGAGACCCAAATCCAATTATTACAGCCCCAGCCTTCCTTAGGCCTGGGGCGTCTAAAGTTTATTCCGGATGAAGGCAGAATTGAAAAGTTCCCAAAATTATTCAGATCTATCAGATCAAAGTTCAGCCCCAAAAATATGTTGCCCCTTTAAACGTTGGAATGCTGATCAGATCAATCAGTTGACTGATGTAGAGGGAAACCCCCGTTATTGCAGCCTGGGGCGAGGTGTCATCCAGTGTGCACACAAGGAGAGAGCAGCCAAGTGAGAGAGATCATCATGGCTGTCCCTCCCAGAGCCAGCGTGCCTAGCCCAATTGGGCTACGTTGCGTGGTTGCACATTACCAGAGGTGGGACAGGCAAGGCTCCACCTGGGCAGTGCTCAGTCCAGGAGGAGCAAAGTGGATTGGAATGAGAAGGAGGGACTGGGGAGCCTGAATAACATGTCTACATGAATTGAAAAGAACATTTTAGGGTAAAATAATACATAAAATGGAAATCTAGGTAGGTGCAACACGCACCTGAGGGAGAGCACAAAAGCCAACTGAAAAAGTCGCAAACTAAGTGAGGCGAGTCCCCAAATATGGATAACCTATAAGGCAAGTGCAAGTATATACAGTGCTAGTAATAATTATTTTATAATAGTGTTCAGAAACAAATAGAGAGGTACTTATCTTGACTGCAGAGCAGCAAAGGAAGAGAAAGTCAAGATGGTGCCTGTCTATTTAGCAGGCTCTAATGGACTACCATTGGTGGGTTACAATAGAGGCGTGTTTCAAATCCTCAGTGCTTATAGTGTGTTTACTGTTTTTACTGTTTTTCATTGGCTGCTGTTTATGAGTAGTAAAGACTGAGAAGCATAATCGGAGGCTCCGGTCTTGAAATAGAATCCAGAGGCAATCCTTCCAGGAGCAAGGTGTGGGTCCTGGTCATGATGAGGTAATAGAAATGCTATTTTTTGCCATTTTCATGCTTAATTTCTGAGTGTAGTTCATTTTCAGTGTCAGAAGTAAACTAAATGAGAATGTTTAAATAAAGGAAGCTACTCTTTTAAATCATATAGTCAATCAGTGACAGCGAATGCAGAACCCGTAGAAGAGCAAGCCACTGCCCCTCAGAGTAGAGTGTTGCAGAATATGCGCCCTGCATGATACAGCCATGCGGAGTTGAAAGGCATGAACGTGCACATTCAGAGTACTTCATGAAACACCAGGCGGCCATCTTGTTAGAAGTGCACTTGATTACGTACCTTATTTTCGGGCACATAGGTTGTGCTGGTGGATTGAGACAGCACGTTCTGAGGAGTAGTCAAACAGGCTGGCACAGGGAGTGGCATAGGTGGTCTGAACGCTATGTGGCTGACTGTGACATGCAGCATGCGGTGCACAGGAAGCTCAACGGGATCCCTATAGTAGTAGACTCTCGCACCTGGCTGAGCTTTTAAGGGGGCAATAGAGTACCTACATCTAAATTACCGGTGGACGTCTGTTTTTGCCTAGGACCTTCGTTGCCATTCGTACATTGCCTCCATATCTCTGAAATGAATATTTGTGAGGGAAAATATGTTTTGGTACATTCTATAATCTTTATCTTTGGACCTCTTAATGCATCACCAGCCAGGCTCTAGACGACTCCTTCTTCTTTACAAAATGAACCTTGAGCACTTAATATACTTCAATTCACCCATAACGCCCCACATCTTAACCTCAGATCTATTGTATACCCCTACAGTTTGCAAAACGTGTCCTGTGTTGTGCAAATGGAATGTATCACTCAGACTAACTGTATTAACATGTTTTCCTTTAACTACTTAATGCATTCAGGGTGATATAGTGCTGGCTCAACTGAGCCATCTGCAGTGATGTAAAAGAAAACCATATTTTGCGAAAAGGAACTGTTATGCCTGGAACACAGTGTCCCCGATGACATGGAGTCATCTCATAACCTACCCTATGCCATATGGGCAAGATAGTGAACATACATGCATAAGTTTGCTAGGCTGCAGCTTGCTGAAAGCTCCCCTTTCTGTTTATGTTTGGGGCTGTACCACCAGCAGGGGTCATGCCCTGGCTCAACCCACGTTCCCCACTATGACATGGTAGGCTCCTGACTTAAGGAGCCGAGGAAATAAAAGTGTGTGTGGCATTCGTGCCACACTGCAGTATACCACCAGTGCCCAGTGTCCGTTTAATCATTTCCACTGGGTTCCATTCACTGCCGATCACCAGGGAACCCAACAACCTGGCGACGAGGGTCCGTCTGAACCCAAGCTACACCTCGCCCGAGTGACAGTGTATCCCACTGGCAGGTGGTGTACCACGCACTGCCACTTTTGCCAGACCAGACATACCTGTAGGTGGCTGGAAGTCGCAGCAGCTTATTGGGTGTAGGGGCGCCGCCTCTGCTCTTCGCATCCGTAGGGGGTTGCAAGTGCGCTCCAACCGAGGCTACGCCCACCGTGTGCACATTGTGCGTCGCCGAGGACGGAGCGAGCTGAAACTCAGAAGGTCTTTCGGGCCTCCGAGCGGAATCAGAACACCGTGCGTCTGCCACGCATTGGGAGAGAGTGACCAGACCAACACGCATTGTTTATGTGTGTAAAAGGCCGCTTTATTGGAACAGGTGCCCTTAAGCCTGCCCTGCCTGGCCTTTGCCTTACAAAACTAAAGCCTCACTAGACATCAATCACCTGTCCCCGCCCCTCCCCCTCCCCTAACCCGGTCCCTCCCCCCCTTTCTTCTCGTCCTGTCTCCTCCTTCCTCTTGTCTCCTTTCTTTCCCTGTCCCATCCGCTTCTTGAACCTGTCCTCTAATGATCAGTCCCTTGCCTGTCCCTGTCTACTTAATACTCCTTCCCGTCCTAATACCTGACATGCCCTGCCAAATCCGTCCTCCACCCGAGTTTTAACTAGCTGCCCTGCAGCTGTCCCCGCCGCAGCCCGCACCTGTCCAAAGCGACAAACTCAAAGAAGAAGAGGCACCCACTCCAACCAGACAACCTGATAAAATGGGAGGGTGGGCGGGAAATTAACCAAGCGGAGCCCAGACTAACGTCCCAGCCACCAGGTCACCTTTACAAAATGGTGGCTGGGGACACAAAATGTCCGCATAAATAAGCCCCCCGCCCCTCCCCTAACTGGCATCCCGGACGCCCAACCGCGTCGCGGGTCGTGCCACCTCCCCCAAAAACCCCGGGGGGAAACTCCTCGTGTCTCGTCCTCCCCCCCGAGGCCCCATTGGGAGAGAGTGACCAGACGAACACGCATTGTTTATGTGTGTAAAAGGCCGCTTTATTGGAACAGGTGCCCTTAAGCCTGCCCCGCCTGGCCTTTGCCTTACAAAACTAAAGCCTCACTAGACATCAATCACCTGTCCCCGCGCCTCCCCCTCCCCTAACCCGGTCCCTCCCCCCCTTTCTTCTCGTCCTGTCTCCTCCTTCCTCTTGTCTCCTTTCTTTCCCTGTCCCATCCGCTTCTTGAACCTGTCCTCTAATGATCAGTCCCCTGCCTGTCCCTGTCTACTTAATACTCCTTCCCGTCCTAATACCTGACATGCCCTGCCAAATCCGTCCTCCACCCGAGTTTTAACTAGCTGCCCTGCAGCTGTCCCCGCCACCAGAAAAGGCCCCCGACTTTTTTGCCCCCCCCCCCCAGGGCTCCTTGAACAACTTCGTCAACTGCTCTTTTATCTGCAAAAGGTACAACTCCATCCCGATAAACGATAAGTGCACCCCATCATCCCTAAAGAACTCGGCATCTTCAATTTTAAATCCAAGTGCTCTAAAAATGTTATTCCTCGCCCGACGCAAAAACCCCTCATTTCTTTATTCAGCTTCCGCCTGGCTCTCTCAATCGCTCCGGGCTTCCTCGCCCCTCTCCAAACCCGACGCGGAACAAATGCTGTCAAAACTATGTGGGAACCTTTCCACTGGTCCAATACCACCTGTAAATCTCCCTTCATCCTTTTCAATAAGTTGAGTCCTGTTGTTCGCACCAAATCATTCTCCCCTAGATGAATAATCAACACATCCGGACAATGTGCCCTGCCCTTTACCATTTGCAGCCTTGGTAACAGCTCCTCCCATAACATGCCCCCTTTCCCTATTCACCTAATCCTGAAGCGCGCCGAATCTAGCCCCAAGTTGTCTCCCATAGATGTTCTCCGCGCCTGCCGTTGCGCCCACTTTATAAATGAGTGTCCAATGACCCATATCTCCAGGTACTCTGCGTCCGGCCCCAGTACCACACCTGCAAAAGAAAAAACAAGCATGAAAGCATTCGCCGCACATGTTAAAACTTTAACCATCCCATCCCCGCACATAACGCCTAAAACAATCCGATTTCCACCTTCCCAGAGCCATCAACTCCTCTCTATGCCATCCCTTGTTCCCTGCCTCTGTGGCCACCCCAATTCTAAAGGAGTGCGTGCCGAAATCCCTTGGCTCCAGGCCGATCCTAGCCAGTCCCTTTCTCAAAACTGCCAAAAGTTGGGCTGCGGAAACCCACCTGCCATCCGCATGACAGAAAACCGGACCCTCTAATGATGTAGCCCTCTCTCTCAGACGGACCCCCAACCTGACCAGACAAACAGATCTAATCGGATAGGGCCTCAGGTATACCATAGCCCCTGCACCTTTTTGATCCGTCTTCGAATACCGGACTCGCAACGCCAGACTTTCTTGCCTTCGCTGCACGTCATTCCATCTGATCCCCTCTTTCCCTCGTAACCCCAGCAACTCAGACACCCGAAAGGCCCCAAAAAACAGCCACGCCATCAATGTCCTGAAAATTAACGTCTCATAAGCATCATAACATATGTCCCCCAAAACCGGAAGCAATAATTTCAAAATTGCTATAGATATCGGTTGCCTGACACGTCCCGTCGCCCCCAACGACTTCTCCCAACCCTGTAGGATCCTTAAGCCCAGTTCTCCCGCCGAGGGGGGGTAACCCCATAATAGCTTTCCCATAAACCCGAGCGCCGACAACTTACCGGAAATCGTCACCCTGCTCTGCCCTTTACCAATCAGCTCCATAATAAATTGGACCACATCCTCAACAATGTCCTCCTGCCTTGCCCGACGACGAGCCCCTGATTGTAAGAACTCACTCCAAGCTTTTGCATACGCTCGCTGTGTAGACGGAGCCAAGGAGTTCAAAACCAGCTGTAACATCCGCAATCGCCTACTGTCCAAAGCACTTCCGGCATGCGTATTCTTCTCAATGCGACACCCGTGGTTAATCCATGGAAACGCTGCCACTGCGAACGAGACAAAGCATCCGCTATGTCATTATTCCCCCCGGCACATGACGCGCTCTAAAATGTATGTCGTGTCGCAAGCACTGAAGGACGAATACACGCAGTAACTGCAAAACCCCCGCTTCGCGCGCCGACTGCCGGTTCACCATCTGCACCACCGCCATGTTGTCAACCCGGAAAAGCACCCGCGAATGACGAAGTTCCGCACCCCATAGCCAAACCGCCACTATCAGCGGAAAAAGCTCCAAAAACGCAATGCTGCGACCCCCATGCTTCCATTCACTCGGCCATTCCTCCGCACACCATCGTCCATCCCAATAAACACCAAAACCATAAGCTCCCGACGCATCTGAGAACAGCTGTACATCCCAGTCACAACTCCTCCACACCTTCAACGGTATGCTGTTAAAAAATTCCAAAAACTTTGCCCACATCCGCAAATCCTCACGCACCCCCACCTTCAACCGCACATGGTGATGTGGAAGTGCGTGCCCCGATAGTGCCAACGAAAGTCGTCTGCAAAATGTTCGACCCGCGCGCACCACCCTACACACAAAGTTTAAGTGTCCCAGCAACACTTGCACTTCTTTCACTGTCACCTTATTCTTGGCCACCATTTTCCGAATCCACTCCACCATTTCTGCTTTTTTGTCAGCCGGCAGTCTGGCCATGCCTTCCACCGTTTCCAGCTCTATACCCAAAAACGACAGTGCCGTAGTTGGCCCCACTGTCTTTTCGGGAGCCAGGGGCACTCCCAGGTCTCCCAATATTCTCACAAAGCCGCTCAGCACCGCCGCGCAAAGCGTGCTGTCCGCCGGCGCAGCAAAGAAAAAATCATCCAAATAATGTGTCACCCATTGGTGACCCGTAATCCTCTGAAAAATCCATTGGAGAGCCGTACTAAATTGCTCAAACAGCGCGCACGAGCTGGAGCAACCCATGGGCAATGCCTTGTCCACATACCAATTTCCCCGAAATTGGATGCCCAACAACCCAAAATCGTCAGGGTGAACCGGGAGCAATCTAAATGCCGACTTCACGTCCGTCTTTGCCATCAGTGCACCCGAGCCCAACCGTTCAATCATCTCAACCGCCACATCCACGGACGCATATGACACTCTGGTGAACTCTTCTGGAATAAAATCATTCACAGATGTGCCTTCGGGCCATGATAAATGATGGATAAGCCGAAACTGCCCTTTTTCTTTCTTGGGCACAACCCCAATAGGGGACACAATGAGATTCTCCAATGGCCATACCGAGAAGGGGCCCGCCATGCGACCCTCTCGCACCTCCTTGTCCAGCTTGTCTTGCACCAGCCCCTCTTTACCTTGAACCGATTTCAAATTTTCCGCCCATCGCCGCTCCAGGGGACCGCGATAACCCAGCCGAAAACCGACCCGAAAACCCTTCACCAAAAACTGCGCTTCCCTCGGGTTATCATAACCCATCAAATACTTCTCCAAGCAATCCACTTTAACCGGCGTACGAGCCCTTACTCGCCACCCCTTGTCGCTGTCCATCTCGCGCCCCATAGCCATTGCTCGGGCCTCCGCTCTGTGCCCCTCCCGAGGCTGTAGCATTTTGCTGGCCTCCACATAGCGTGACTGGATGTCTCCCCGCGCACTTGGAGCATTCGTGCCGGAACTTGCAGTACTCTCTGGTACAAAGTCCCTTATTATAATCCCAGCAAGCTCCCGTTCGACCCGACCTGACGCTGGTGGACCTGTTTGGGCTGGAGCCTCCTGACCCCACCCCTTGGGTGGGGCGGTCCCGAAAGGGCCGATAAATTATAGGCAGGCCACTTGCCGTAAAGACAGTCTTGCCAAACTTCGCGGGACCCATGGTGTGTTGCCACAGATCCGAGTCAATTTCCCCCCACTGCACTTCCGAATCTGCCGACAAACGCGCCCGAAATTCTTCATCGTATTGCCGCCAGGCATAACCACCATAGTTAAGTTGTGCCTTACGTATAATATCCATATATTTAAACAACGCCACCGACCGCTCTGGAAACCGCTCGCAGTAAACACTGGCGAAAATCAAAAAAGCGGCTGTCCAATTCTCAATGGTTACCGGCACTTTCGGCCTCTTTGAAAGCTCCCACTCTTCCTCCTTGGAGCCTTCTTTTGCCCTGACCTCCCTGTGCAATAATTTAAGAATATCAACGTATTCCCCTTTCCAGATCTTTTCTTTCGTGGCCGTTGTTAAGTGCGCCCCCAGCGGCTTCGCCGTACCCATGTAAGGCAGCCTGACCCGTTTCGATACCGGCTCCTTCTCTTTTTCTTCCTTTGCCTTCCCCGCTTTTTCCTCTTCCGCCCGTTTCCCTTCATCACCTGTAGCCACTTTACCATCCAGCGCGCCGTCCGTAGACACCCCTGTGTCCTGAACATATCTCCCTTTCACCAATCGTACTGACTCCTCCCTTGCTTCCGACGCAACAGACACCATTGAAACCGCCGAAATTTTACCTGGAGACAAAAGCGGGGGCCGCTCCTGAACCTTCCGCTGCTCTCTCAATCTCTCCTGCGACGCCTTCGACTGTCTATTCACCTGCGACACCTGCAACGACTTACGGACAGGGTTAGCCACTCCCCGCCCCTGCCGCTCCCACCATTCGCTCTCACTCCTACTAGTACGCAGCTCCCCTTCTTCAAGGGTCACCTCGGACATCCTGTCCTCTTCATCCAACCCTTTCCTCAATCCCTTGACTCCGCTCCCCCTACAATGCGCACAACCCACAGACTCTCCTTCATACCGCCATTTACTTACCGGGCCCAGACGTTGCTCCTCCCAAGCTGCGGCGTCAGGGGGCGCATTGCCCACACTACCACACAGCCTCGCAGAAGCGTCTGCAGCCCTCCGCCGCCGGCCACGCCGTCCTGTTGACGCCATCCGGCTAGCCGCCCTGGGGCTAGCCTTCTCTTCATCCCAGGGTACTAGAGCCGCCCCTTGCTCTCCTGGGTCCTCCTCCTCAAAATCTAATGGGCCGTGTTCAAAAAGGTCTGGTGTACCAGGTGCGCCCACCCCTTCCACCACCTGCCTCTCACCTAAACATGCACCTAGCACCCCTTCCTCTTCACTCTCACTGCTACCTTCCTCTTCCCTTGGCCTACTCCCTCCCAGCCGCCCGATGACCCGCCCAGGGGCCCCAGCCCGCACTACCGTGGAAGGCCCCTCCCCAGCCGACTCCGCCTCACTCTCCCCACTCCGGGCCCCCTCGTCCTCCTCGCTGCTCCAAACTAGCATGGTGGGCCATTTTTTGGAAATCGGGACCAATGGGTCCCTTTGCTCCCCTGATCCAGCTGCCATCCCCCTACCCTTTTTACACAATGTGAGGCGCCCTCCTTTTTCTTATACCATTTTCTTTCTTATTGTTATTTCTCAAAGTTTACCTATTTAAATTCAATGAGTCAAATCTCAAGTAAGTGAAATTCAAAGTCAAAGTAATCTTGAATACATCGCTAATCTTAGTGAGTGAATTTATATTATTCCATATTGGGGAACCCAACAATAAGTGACATAATGGGAGGTTTTCTCCCTTATTTGTTCAAAAAGTTATATGAATAGGTCAAATCACAAGTGAGTAAATTTCAAATGAACGCAATCTCAAATATCACGCCAGTCTTTAAAAGTCCAATCATATCCAAGGTTTATTGGATCCGATCTTCAGATTATCAGCATGCTTCATGAGGATAAACATTGAGCCAACACGTGTTTCGTCAGGGGAAAGTCCTATGTTCCCCAACGACTTCTTCAGGGCTCTAAATTGTAAATACATAATGCGTATTAGAACCAAAATGCTCAAACTACATAATGTGTAATATAAAAACTGAAGATACCCTAAAAAGTAAAGTAAGATCGAAAGAACCCAGTGATGTGAGAGGAGTAGTGCATCTCCTAGCAAAGAATCAAGTGGATATATAGCAAATGAACAAAACCAACTGAGGCACACCCTCATAATTCCCAATCAAGTTAAACCATAAAAATGGTCTCAGTGTCATCAATCACCAAGTAAGGCACCACACAACATATAAAATTATAGAATTAGCCAAGTGTAAAAAACCATCACACCCTAGTTAACTATAACAAAATATCCAATTCTAATATTTTGTGTTTACATGTTATTAAAGTTAATCTTCATATATACTCCCTCAAGTACTTACATTCTCATATAATGTTAGAGTTACTTCAAAATTAATGTCCTTATTATGACTGTGTAGTACATCAAGAATTCGCACCTAAATGAATAACACCACATGTTACTCTAAACGTGTCTAACAATCCCAATTAAAACCTCGAATTAATTCAAGAAAAAAATGTGAGTCTTACATCAAAATCCTTGATTCCCAATGCTCATGATTTGATAACCGTATATTCCCAAGCTAAAAGACAAATAGGATTACAAAATTTGTAATCTCCATTCAATAATTTCCTTAATTTGCACAACCTCACAGAGTCCAAATTAACATCTACACAGACCTTACCTACTAGTATTTTCAAAGAAACCGAGTATTCCGTCCCTGTGTGTAGGCAACGTTTGGTTGCGAGTGCGCTACAGCGCGTTCTGCATCGGCTGAGATTAAATGCCTTTACAGAGCGCGAAGTCAGAGGTGAACTGATTACGTGTTTTCCCTGTTGACAAACGCTACGTTGCGGATACGCATCAACACGTTTGGTGTTCGACATCAAATCAAACGAGTTTCCGGGACGCGAGTTTACCGCGTCCATCAACATAGAAGACAGACTGCAGAATACTGCCTCAAGAAATTACGAATGCGATATTTTATATGGAAAGTCAATTATATTATAAGTGCAAGCGCAAGAATTGTAGCAAAAATACAGCTATAGATTTTACCCATATAAAACCAAATATAACACAAAAGAAACAACAATTTCTCATTTCGGGGGGTTAATCAGAACATAGCCCCATCTAAAAGTAGAACATTAGTCAGCCGCTATTCCATAGTAGATAATTACAAAGTAATGAACCAAATCCTCAGCATTATCAAAATCCTAATCAGAATTAATATCTTAGAGCCAGGTAAATAGAAGAAAACAGGAATTGAAGTCGAGAGAAATATGGCGGACAGGTCTTGATTAGATCAAAGAAAAAGTACCCTAGGACTCCCCATAACCTGTCCACTAAAAGGATAACAGTTTGAGAATTTTGGTTAACGGTGACAATATCAAGGTGAATACAATGAATCAAGAGACACAACACACACCCTTCCCAAAACTCCTATTATGACATATTTATGTAATTAACGCTCACCTAAAAAGAACTCTAACTCTCTGTCAGAGTTGAGGCCTAATTCTACAGCCTTAAGTCTCATTATCCACATTGCCTCTTTTTTACGTAACATCAATTCACGGTTACCCCCCCTTGGATCACGGGGAATGTGTTCCAATCCAAAAAATTTAAAGTTTTTATACATTGATTGTGAATTACATGATAAAATGTGAGCAACTAATGGATACCTTACATCACAATTTTTAAGGCTGCGCATGTGTTCTCCAATCCTTATTTTCAATGGCCGTATTGTACTCCCTACATAGATACGATTACAGTTACACTTTATTATGTAAACAACATGAGTGGTGTTGCAGTTCATCATGGTACAAATTTTGTAAACTTTCCCTTCCAGTAAAAATTCTTTGATCCTATGACAAGCCCATCGGCATACTCCACAATTACCACATTTGAAGAAACCCACAATCTGTGTAGATAGCCAGGTTTTATTTTGAGGTACAGTTGTAAAACTAGGACTCAATATATTCTTTAAGGTTTTACCTCTCCGGTATGTGGTGGGCACTCTTACTGGTATCACATTGCTGATCGACTTATCCTGTGTTAATAAATGCCAATGTTTTGCCATAAACTTCACCATAATCAAGGATGCATCATTAAAATCTGTTATTAGACGCACCCTATTGGATTCATCTACCACTTTTCTAGATTTATTGGTTTTCAAAGTGTCACACCTAATAACATTTTTACTCCTTCGTTGCGCCTTCTTGATCACCTTATTAGAGTAGCCACGCGCTCTAAACCTGTTACCCATGTCATTCAAATGAAACAAAAATTCATTGTCCAAACTACAATTACGTCGTGCCCTTACCATTTCACCAAAAGGAATAGACGCAATTTGATGCTTTGGGTGTGCACTTCCAGCATGCAGAATTGAGTTACAGGCTGTAGCCTTTCTAAAAAGTCTACTTTGGATCTTGTTGTCTAAAATAAAGATCTCAACGTCCAAGAAGACAATCTTCTCTGCACTATATTGATATGTAAATTCCACATTCATAGTGTTTGAATTCAGGAAGGTACAAAATTCCAATAGCCTTTGTTCTCCCCCAGTCCAGATCAGGAAACAGTCATCTATAAATCTACCCCAAAAGAGAATATCAGTTTGCCAATGAGTGGACTCCGTGCCCCAAACCCATTTGTACTCGAACCAGCCCATAAAAAGATTAGCATAAGAGGGCGAGAATTTGGAGCCCATTGCAACGCCCCGTTTCTGTCTGTACCAACCATTATTAAATAAGAAAAAGTTATTGTCAAGAATTATGTGAATCATTTCTAGTAACATTGTAGTGTGCTGCCAGAGGCTTGCTGATCTTTTGGTCAAAAAGAACCGAGTGGCTTCTAGTCCCAAATCGTGTTTGATGCATGTGTATAGAGATACTACATCCAGTGTCACTAACAGCATGTTATTGTCCCACTCAATATCATTCAGAATACTCAGAATATGGGTAGTATCTTTAATGAAAGATGGGAGATTACAAACTATTGGTTGCAAAAAGCAATCCACAAATTCCGAGAGTCTTTCCGTTGGACCTTGTAAACCTGAAACAATCGGTCTCCCAGGTGGAAAAGGAAGGCCCTTATGAACCTTAGGTAACGTGTACAGGCATGGATATCTTGGATGAGTCACTTTTAAGTACAAGTATTCATCTCTACTTAGCAGTCCTTCTTGCTGCCAAACACACAAATTACTGTTTATCCTGTCAACCAGGCCGGGGATGGGGTTATCCACAACACTCTCATAACATGCCAAGTCATTTAGTTGTGACATGATTTCATTGTCATAATCATCCTTGTTCATGAGAACAACATTACCACCCTTGTCAGCTTGTCTAATAATGACATCTTTAACCTGTTTCAGTTCTTCAAGTGCAACCAGTTCATCCTGACTTAGGTTTTTTGAGAATCGTCTATATTTGTTTTTAGCCATGTATTTATCATAATCATGGCACACCAGATCAAAAAATTTGTCAAAAATAATCATGTCACATGATTTCGGGGTCCAACAAGATTTCTTTTTTAGACCACTGGAAACACTTGTGCTAAAGTCAACCTCTAAGTCATTTAATACCCTAGAGAGCAAGTCTGGATCCTCACCTTGTTCTGCTAGAGAGAGTATAAGTGCTGTATCTTGCACCTCCTCTATCGACAGGGTGCTAAGTGGAGAATCCCTTTCAACCGAAGCTATATTCTCTATTTGATTCATCTGAAAATACTTTTTTATTTTAAGTTTACGCAGAAATCTAAAAAGATCAATTTTGGATTGGCAAGGATCCCCAAAAGTCTTTGGGCAGAAATTTAGTCCTTTAGCTAGAAGACTACTCCCTCCCGATGTTAGTTCAATTCTTGACAAGTTGATCACCTCTATATTGGAGATTCCCTCCACAACTAGTTCTTCTTGTCCCGGGATCTTGTTGTGACACCCTCCTGATCCTTTGTTTTGACCACCTGATCCTCGGTTGCCCCTCCTCGTCTTTTTGTAAGAGGTAAACCTTTGTTTTGGGTGAATTTGCCCTGTTTCATTCTCATTAGCTCCTGTAAAAAAGTGCTACCTCCAATGGTGTCACTACTCTGGGCAGCAGTACTTGGACCACCTTCCCCTTCACTATCACTAGTGACCGAAGTGCTAACAGATGTTGAGTCGGAAATATTCAAGGTGCTTGTCCTCTTTGGGGCTAGGTTAGTGTGTACTAAGTGATCATATTTACTGGAAAACGTGAAGATTCTCCCTGTCTGGTAATCTTTCTCATCACGTTTCAATTTCCTAGCTTTTCTTTGTGTGATTTCCTCTTGATGTTTAATCAGTATTTCCTCTAAAATCTTATAATTTTTATCAGTAGCTTCCTTCAGATTTAAATTAGCAATTTCTTTTTCCAGAATCTCAATATCTTTTTGCAATTGTGTCACTTTCCTCTCTGAATTAATGATTAAAATGTCCATAAGTTTCATTGAGCTTGTTGTCAGCTCATTGTCCCACATCACTAGTAAATCCATATCCAAATCATCGTATGTAGGAAAGATCTGAGATCTTAAGCCTCGGGGGATGCGGTTCAGTTTCTACCCCCCTGCCCCCCACCTGCTGAAGAGAGCACCCGGGCTCCCTCTGCCGTTCCATTGCCTCCTTGAAACGTGCTGGACCCTGTCCCCACCCTGTGGTCTCCAAATGTCCGGGCTGCTCTTTGCCCGTATCTTCTATTATTTTGGGGGTGGCGCCCCATAGCGCCGCACTGCCGGGCTGCGCCGAGCCTTGCCGACGCTCGCGCGAGCCCGCCGGCCCAGGCACGCTTCAAGGGAAGCCCTCGGGGCTTCCCTTGTCGTACCGCCCCCAACAACACGCCCACGTCCCGCCCTGCCTGCCCCGGGGCCCGCCTCCCTCAACCCCCGGCCCCTGACTGCACCCACCTTTCCTCCGTAAGCCGCGCGCGGCGGGGAGCACGCCGCGACCGCCGCGGCTACGCCGGCCGAAGCCCGGCGCACCGGGCGACCAGGCGCCAATGCCTCCGGCGCCAATAAATCTAGGCGGCCTGCTTCCCGAAGCAGCGCCAGCGCCTGCTGTACTTTCTTCTCCACGGCAACGGTAAGCTCCGCAACTAACTACGCGCTACCAGGGCCCTCACCAACGGTCCTCTCACTGCAATTTTATAAACCTGGCTACGGTTCTGAAAAGCTATAACAAAGCGCTACACCTGTAACAGCTAACACCACCGAAAATGTACCTGCACCAACAATAATTAGATACCAATCCACTCACTTAATAAATTAACCAAGCGGAGCCCAGACTAACGTCCCAGCCACCAGGTCACCTTTACAAAATGGTGGCTGGGGACACAAAATGTCCGCATAAATAAGCCCCCCCCCGCACCTCCCCTAACTGGCATCCCGGACGCCCAACAGCGTCGCGGGTCGTGCCACCTCCCCCAAAAACCCCGGGGGGAAACTCGTGTCTCGTCCTCCCCCCCGAGGCCCCATTTCCCAGGAGGTAGAGCGCTGAGGACTGTTTTCTGCTGAGGGATCTCTGCCGGCCAGCCACACGTGTTCAGCGCGCAGAGTGATGCGCGTGCGCAGCCATCAAACGAACCAACCAAGCAGCATAAGAATACATCTGTATACTGGATGAGGCCGAGGGGAGTTTTGCCAGAAGGGGCCTGCTTGAGCTGGACATGTTATCACAAGCAGGAAAGAAAAAAAACACACCAAAAGGAAACACAGGACTGGTGAGTGGAAATAGCCAAGTAAGTGTGTGGATCACCTGACCTGACTGGTGACACCACTGCCACTGAAGTGATCAGGCAAATACAAGACCACTACCACACCCCACAGCCAGTAGCACACG
This sequence comes from Pleurodeles waltl, assembly GCF_031143425.1. Lineage (NCBI taxonomy): Eukaryota > Metazoa > Chordata > Amphibia > Caudata > Salamandridae > Pleurodeles > Pleurodeles waltl. Next base: position 1,915,655,233 of record NC_090440.1, on the reverse strand, counting down.
GGGCACGATTCCTGAACAGCACCGGCAGCCATTTTGCCAAGTTCCATGGACGGCAGGCTCCTTCAGTTACCCGACATTAAAGAAGGCCCTTACCGCACATTTTGAACCCCTCGCGAATCCAAATTACGAGAGGTTCCTTCTTAGACAAGCCGGCCAGCTGCCAGAGGAGTCGGTGGACACCTTCTATGCGAGGCTAAGAGAACTGGCCAGCACTTGCACTCTCCCCAGCGCAGACAAAGAGATAAGGGCCCAGTTCATTCAGGGGTGCCACTCCGCAAAACTAAGGGAGGGCATTTTACAGGTCCCTGGCATGGCAGACATCCTCACCGTGGGGTGGTCCAACGAGCTCTCTAAGGTACAAGCCATGCATATGGAAGTGGCGTTACAAAGGCAAGTAAAAACTGAACAGGTCAATGTAGTGGCCACAACCTCCACCGATATAAAGAAAGCTCGCCCCAAACCCAAAACCCTGTCCCGGACCTGCTACACATGTGGAGGAGCGTTTCCTCAGCAAGGACCATGTCCTGCCCAGGGGGGGAGGTGTACGAACTGTAACAAACTCAACCATTTCACAAAGGGGTGTAGATCTGTGTCGGCACCAAAAGTCCCCAAGGCCAGAGGTATAAACTGTGCACAAAGCACCCCACCTCCTGAATCTGACGGAGACATGGATGATGATGAAGAGGATCTCGAGGGTGCTGTACACGTCATCTATACAATGCAACCGGGGGAGCAACCTCGGAGATGAATCCCGAAATGCAACATTCTAGTGGCTGGTCAGCAGGTGTCAGCACTCATTGATACAGGAGCATCAATCAACATCCTGGCCCACTCGGTTCTCAACACCCTGCCTGTCCGCCTGACTCTTCGTTCTACCACCACTCAGGTTTATGCATTCAGATCATCCACTCTGCTTCCCTTAGCAGGAGTGTTCACGACGAACATTGCACATGGTCAACAGACGACGACGGCCAAAGTGTATGTTACCAAGTCAGGATGTTGCATGTTAGTGAGCTGCAAGACAGCGGAGGTTACATCTGATGTTGTTTGCCTTCAGCGTACACCTAGGGACGGTCGATGACCTGGTATCCGAGTTCTGTCAAATCTTTGAAGGCATTGGGTGCCTAAAGGGAGGTTCTTCAACCTCCACACCGATGAGTCGATTCAACAGGTGGCCCTAAAACACCAGCTGCATTCAGTCTGTCACGACCTGGTGCTGTCGGTGGATGTATGTTTGCTAAGGGGCCCACAGTTGGTGATCCCGCACGCTCTGCAACAGCGAGTGGTGGATCTTACTCACTCAGCCCACCAAAGGATTGTCAAGACTAAGGGCCGACTCAGGTGCAGAGTATGGTTTTCTGGGTTAGATGAGCAAGTTAAGCGCACCGTGAGACACTGTCAAACCTCCCAGACTGTCAGTCCTGCGGATCCTCCGGCACCCATCATCACCTAGCCTACCCCCTCGACTCCATGGCACCGGGTGATTGCCGAGTTCGGAAGCATGCCTGATGGGCAACACATGCTGGTCGTAATTGATGACTTTTCAAAATATCCTGAAGTAGAGATCCTCAACTCTGTCATTGCATGGACTGTACCCTGTCTGGAGAAGGTCATGGCCACCCATGGCCTTATCAGAGAGCTAATGACCCACCTTCCTCAAGCCAAGACTTTGCTAGCTCCCTGGCATCCTGGGGCATTCAACATATTAAAATTATACCTGGATGGCCACAGGCGAACAGAGAAGTGGAACGTTTCATGAGAACTTTGAATAAAGTATTGAGAATCGCCATGGCCAACGGACAAAACATTGAGTGTTTTCTGTATACTTTTCTACGGGCATATCGGATCACCTGCCATGCCACTACCAAGGTGGCCCCAAGTGTACATGCATGAATCGGATGGTGGGAGACACCATTCCCCACTGTGAGGGTTCTTCGGCGTTGCAAAATCAGGTAGCAGACACTTTGTGGAAGCGATATGTCCACAACAACTACATGTCCAGGAAACAACGGGGTCGAGACGCGGACCTTCAGGTGGGAGATCTCTTTTTGGTCAAGAATCAACAACCTGGGGGAAAATTCAGGCTCCTGTTTGAACCTCTCCCGTGGACTGTGAGTCGAGTTAAAGGAACCCTGGTCACTGCTCGAAGGGGAGATGAATCCTTGATGAGGAATGTCTCATTCTTCAAACGATATCTAGTTAGGGAGTCTACCTCAGACAATGCAAGCTGTGATGGCACTGATCTTGTCTTGAGCCAAGGAGGGGAAGAACTCTCCTGTCCGCCTCCTGCCGGAAGCCAGGGTTTGGTGTCTGGTAATCTGTGCACGGCAGAGCCATGCCCTGGAGCAGCCCAACCACACCTGTCCGGAGTTGCTGGGGACAAGATCAGACTGCAATCGGATGCACGCGGTACCATCTACGACCCCAGCCAGAGGCGTCTACCCAGCTGAAAGACTTTGTGTTGCAGCTAGCCTCTGCATGATACGGACCTTCAGTGTTGTCTGTTTTATTATTTTTATTTTGTTTTTCTTTTCCTTCCTGTTTTTGCTATTATGTTATTTGTTTTGTTCTGGTTGTGGATATAGGAGGAATGTTATGTTTGGGGCTGTACTAACAGCAGGGGTCATGCCCCGGCTCAACCCACGTTTCCCCCTATGACATGGTATGCACATGGTAGGCTCCTGACTTAAGGAGCCGAGGAAACAAAAGTGTGTGTGGCATTCGCGCCACACAGCAGTATACCACTTCTGCCCAGTGTCTTTGTTATCATTTCCAGTGGGTTCCATTCACCGCCGATCACCAGGGAACCCAACACTGTTGTGCCTAGTAGCGCCCTTTTTTGAGTGGCCCGAGAACCACTTCCTCCAAGAAGCTGAAACTTGCTTTTGCTTCCCACCGATACATCAAGTCCCTATTCTTGACTGTTTTGCTTGTTGGTCTGGGTTTTGACTGATTTATTTAGCTTGCACTTTGCACAAAGTGTTAGTAAAGATAAATCTAATTTTTGATGGAAGTGCTGTCTTAGCCTGTGTTAGTAACATATGGCTCTGCACTTTCCCTTGGAACTAAATCTACGGTGCATGCAACGTGCAGATTATTTGTGTCAGTGGCTATGTTGGTGTCACGTGACCATTGTGTCGATCTTTCCAAGGAGACGCTGTTTAAGGATGCCATATCTAGGACACTGATGAAAGCAGAGCGTCCTCACCATGGGTCCGTCCCACAGACGGTCTGTAAGGATGATACATCCTTTTGTCTAGCTGTGTTCCTTCAAAATCCTGCCCCATTCCTTAAAAATGCGTTGGCGAAGCCAGTGGGCCTGGCATTGGCTGCCAGTCTTTTTTATTTGTCATTGCTGATTTTGTTTTATCATGGTTTTATCCAACTTTATTGTTGGGTCTGCTGCCGGACCCCTGCCAATATAAAAGAAATGACAATAAGCATAAATATTTTTGGTCTAAAAAAAAACATACATTGCCACTATGGCACTTGACACTGACGGGAAATACTTTGTGTGTGGCTGTACTCTTTGTGAAAAAGCAGACTGCCATCATTCCTAGTGAAGGTTGCCAATGCCAGAAGTGGACTGATCAATTGCGCCATGTTATATTCTGTAGCAGGCAGAAGAAATATGTGAATGACACATTAAAAGACCAATGGATGAAGAGGGTTGGCTAAAAGCCAGAAAGTGTATACTTTATATAAGATTTTAGTAAAATCAAAAGGTCATGGCTCATGCCAGACCTAAAAGGCATACGCAGGAATCAACACTTCTATGGAGGTATTTGGCATCTTTTACATGGGTCTAGAAACGTATTATATCCAGGTCTCTTTCTGGATATTATCATGGCAATGTATGATTTACAAACAGGTGCATTACGGAAGCTGATATGTCAATGTACTCTTTACATACCTGGGTATTTGGGAAACTGTTACTGCAATGTTCTTTACATGAAGGAGAATTATTGACCTACCATGGTATTCTATTTTTTACCTGCAGGAGTCCTTGTGCAAACTATCCTGGCAATTTATGCTTTACAAAACGGGGCATTATGGAAACTGGCATGGCTTTGTGTTCTTTACATACCGGGGCCTTAAGTAGCGTCTCATGGCACTCTATGCTTTACATGCAGGAGTGATGCTGAAAGGCGTAATGGCAATGTTTGCTTTACAAAAAGGAGGAGGGGAAACTGCTGTGGGTGCATTAATATCAATAAGTCTGTAATATCATAGCCTGCACTTGGCGTAGCACTATGAGCAGTGACTCTGGCATCCTGAAGGCTGACATTCCCCACTTTCCGAAAGGCAGTGAGCAGTCGCCAGGTAGAGTGTGCAGCCACTACCCAATTATAAATCAACAATTGAAAATACCCCGCACTTCGACCAATGCCTTGACAGTGCCAAGCATGTGATGTAAGTGAGCCCAAACCTCCCTAGAATTCATTTGTCACTTCCATCCAAGCATCTGTCCATAATCCTTTTATGCTTCATCTGCCTGCTCATATCTACCATTTCACATTTACATTCAGTCATCTGTTCATCATTTCGTCCATCCCTCAATCAATCTTTTCCCGTTCCAGCCGTCCACTGGCCGTTCCATATATCTAACCATCTGTTCGCACATCCAATATCTATGCTTGCATCCATCCGTGCAGCCATCATTTGACTTGCCCATCAATCGGTAAGACTTTTCAGTCATCAGTTGTTCCTTTTCTCCATTCATTCATTCATTCATCCCTAGTCTCAGATTTCCATTTACTAACTCATCCTTTCACCCATCCATCTTCTCACATTTCCATTTTCTGTCACACTTTCCCTCACACATCCATCCTTTCATATTTCCATTTACTCTGTCACCCATCCTCTCAGAGTTCCAGTTACTCTGCCATCCTTTAATCCACCCGTCTACACATCATTTCACCCACGCATACACCCACCCACCCATCCGCTAACCCACACATAATTTCACCCATCCTTTCTTCTATTCATCCGTCCTTTCACCCACAGATTCATCCTTTTACCCACTCATCCATCCTTTCATCCACCCATACTTTCACCCACTCACCCATCCATTCTTTCATCCACTCATCCAGCCATACTTTCACCCACTCATCAATCCTTTCACTCTCTCATGCATCCACTTTTCCATCCTGCTCTCCCTTTTCTAGTAACCTACCATTCTATTTTCATTTCAGGACATTATGATCTCTTATCTGTCACGTTGCAGAGAAGAGGCTAAAGTGGGGTGTTCACTACGCCCCTGGTGGGCATTATGGCACAGTATTTCAAACGGGTACTATATCTCCCGGCATTTTGATTATTGTTCTTTTCAGTGAGACATAGTGCTTGAGAGCGCCACTGCTTTTCCTGTGCACAAAATGTGATCCCATGTTTTTTAAATTTATTTTATTTTATTATATCATCAACATACTGAACAACTGTGCATCAGAGTCAGAGCATCAAAAGGTGACAGGTCAGTATACTTGACATTTACCCTTTTCATCTCCGGGGGCTCATAACAATCAAGAGAGAGGGGACAGGGCAGCAAAACATACAGCTTTTCCTAGGCTCCCACCCCCACATCAGGTAAGGGATACTTCTTAAATGTCTCCTCTCACCCCTGAGTTACCTACTCATGGGCAGTGTGGTTGTCCTCACCATTAATAGTAATGGCCATCCACTCTATACAGGTTCTGCATTTCCCGGGCACCCCTTAGTATCTCAAATTTCTTTAGTCATCCCCTCATATATCTCTTTCCATCATTTTACTGTGCTCCACACAATTTCCCATTCATCATATTTGAGAGGGGACCAATCCCCCATTTTTTGAGCTATGTCCCTTTTTGCAATCGCATCACATGTTGAACAATATTTTCTGACTCCTGTTAAAGTCCGTGGGCCCCCATATACCCAGCATAGCAGTTTGGGGCTTCAAGTCCAATGGTGTCCCTTCTGCATCTTCCAGTGACTTACACACCTTCTCCCAAAAGTGTCTCAGCTTGGGACAGTCCCACAGTGTATGCAGCAGGATACCCTCGAGTCTACAGTCTCTCAGGCATTGTTATTGATCTGCCCTTCCTATTTTATGGAGCAGTTCCCTTGTGTAATCCGCCCAACGGAGTATCTTAAGTTGTATCAGGCAGTGTCTGGTTTTAATTGCGACTTCATGAGGAAACCCCAGTGTAGTCAACCAGATCTCTTCGTCTAATTCCCCTAAGTCTTGTTCCAACGTGCCTGTAAGTGCGCTAGGGGGCCCTGCGAATTCCTCATTAGGGTGCCATATGTAAATGAGACTAGTGTGAGACTGTGACCGTCCAGCAAAATGCGCTTAAGTGGGGAGTCTTCCTGCATTTCTTCATTGTGTGGTATGAGTCCCTGAAGTGCATGTCTGAGTTGTCTATAGTTGTCTATACTCTAGCCACTGTGTATCGTGCAATTCATATTCCTTCTGTAGGTGCTCAAATGACACTATTCCATTCACATTCCAAACATCTGCTAATGTGGAGAGTCCTATTGCAAGTCACGCCTCATAGCTCCCAGCTGCAGCCTGGGACCTTCCCATAATGGCGTTCTAGGAGTCAAGCGTTTCTCCCATTTCAATTCTCTGTTCAGTCTGTTCCATATGTCAATCACTGTTTTTGTTGCCGCCCCACCTGTGTCTCTAGTTTCCCCTGTGCATGTATCTCCTATTTCCCATACCCTTTCTATCTAGGTGAAACGCAGCGCCCTCCCGTTCCTGATATGCCCAATCGTTCACCACTCCCAGGTGTGCTGCCTCATCATATGCGATCCCATGTTCCATACCAAGAGCATGCTTTTCTTGTTGGCACATCTGAGATTCACTAACTTGGATAAATAACAGACTGCGGATACTGGAATATTTTAATTATTTCTCCAGCTGAAGAAATACTTGCAAAATCTGTCACTTTTAGTTGAAGCCTACCAAACAGCGCAGCTGCCTGGTTTGCAGAAACACTCTTGGGGGCATTTGGAAATCTTCTCTGGGAATGCATTCTGCCCATTAGTTACCATTAGCTTTGTGGTTTATAACTCGCATTTGCTTGCTTTCTTTTTGCTGGCTCTATTTGTTCTAGGCTGTCCAGTTTGCCTTTGCCTTTCCTGTGGAGCATAATGTGTTTACTGTATTCATCCAGGAGTGCTTGCTTTCCGTGAGGTCAAATATCAGGCTCTGTCTTCCGAGGGAGCTTAATGTTTACTTTTCTTTCTTTGACTTCAAAGTGAGAGGATTTATGTGACAATCAAGCTGGATACTGGAAGTGCACTGGAGTAAGTCTGTACAGTGTTATTTTCTTCTAGCACATACCAAAATGTAAATGTCTGTAAATGAACTGCTAATTTTTCTGAATATATCAGAATTAGGAAAGCACTAATTAAGCACATTTTTTGTAATTATGAAGTGTAGTGGAAACAAATATTTTAATGCAATCAATTTCCACACATTATTCTTTGTGCGCTGTTCAGCATGGCTAAAATTAGTGGCATAGAGGAGAGTGGCATGGAGTGTGGTAGACATAGGGTCTCTGGTAGGCATTGGTTTGCACCATGTCGAAGTAAGGACCCTCACTCTATTCAGTGTAAGGGAGCAACATAGCTAAGATAACCCCTGATTATCCTCTTGGTAGCTTGGCACAAGCTGTCAGGCTTATCTCAGAGGCAATATGTAAGATATTTATACACACGCACAAAGTAACACAGTGAAAACGCTACAAAAGGACTCCACATCAGTTTAGAAAAATAACCAATATTTATCTGAATGAAACAAGGCCCAACTGACAAAAATCCAACATACACAAGCAAAGATACACATTTTAAATATTAACCCCTCCCATGCCGGGGATGAGCTGGTCTCGTCCAGGCACACGGTTGCCGTGTGCCCTGGACGAGACCAGCTCGTCCTGCACCCAGCCCACAGGGGGAGCGCATACACCCACACCCCCCAGTCGAGGATGGAAGGGGAATCACTTCCCCTTCCACCCCGACCTCCTCCCTCGGCAATCTGATGACGTCAGCGCGCTCACAGCCATTTGCTTCCAGCGTGAGTGGAGGGAGGACGCAACAGAGGTGAGTCCTTCCTTCTCCAGGGGAGCGGTTGGGGTGGAAAACAGACATAGAGGGAAAGGAAAGAGTTTTTCCTTTCCCCCTGTGCCTGTTTTCAGTGGATTTCTGCTCCGCGATCATGGACCAGGAATCCCCACTAGGCACCAAGGGATTTTCTTTTAGTTTTATTTCAGGGAGCGACCCCTTGGGCAAGGGTCGCTCCCCTGGGGGGCAATTTTAAATCCTGTTACGCCCCCCCGGGGGCAGATCGAAAACCACTAGACCACCAGGGATTTTATTTTCCTTATGTTTTTGGGCAGCGACCCCTTAGGCAAGGGTTGCTGCCCCGGGGGCAATAATTTGTTATATTTTTCGCCCCCCCCTGGGCTAGATCGGCCATGTTTTTGCCCGATCTCGCCCCCCACTAGGCCTCAGGGATTGTTTGGTGTGTGTGTGTATTTTGTGTGTTTGGGGGCACCCCTTGGGCAAGGGTCGCCCCCCAAAGGGGGGGAAATTAGTATTGGCCATTTCTGCCCCCCCTTGGGGGAAGATGGGCTTATTTTGTTTAGGCCCATCTGCCCCCAAGGGGCAGAAACCACCAATATGCCAGGGATTTTTTCTTTTGTGCTGGGGGTGCCCCCTTTTGCCCCCTTTGGTAAGGGTCACCCCCTAAAGGTGGCTCAGAGCTGTTGGCCATTTCTGCCCCCCTTGGGAGCAGATCAGCCAATTGTTTTATGCCCATCTGCCCCCAAGGGGGGCACAGTCCACTTAGGCACCAGGGATCCTGTGTGTGTGTGTGTTTTGGTGGGGGGGGCAGCACCTTTGGCAATGGTCGCCCCCTAAAGGGGGCATGTTACTGATGGCCATTTCTGCCCACCTTCGAGGCAGATCAGCCTATTCTTTTTTAGGCCCATCAGCCCCCAACGGGGGCAGAAGGCACCAAGATGTCAGAGATTTTATTTTTTGGTTCCCTTTGTTTTTATGTGTGCTGGGGGTGCCCCCTTTGACAAGGGTTGTCCCCCGAAGGGGGCACAGAGCTGTTGGCCATTTGGCCTATTTTTTTTAGGCCCATCTGCCCCCAAGGGGGTTAGAATCCACTTAGGCACCAGGAATCTTGTGTGTGTGTGTTTTGTGTGGGGCGGCGGCCCCTTTGGCAAGCGTCGCTCCCCAAAGGAGGGCACATTACTGATGGCCATTTCTGCTCCCCTTGGGGGCAGATCGGGCTATTTTTTTTAGGCCTATCTGCCCTTAAGGGGGCAGAAGCCACCAAGACGTGAGGGAATTTTGTATTTTATTTTTTCCCCTTAGTTTTTTTTGTGCTGGGGCGCCCCCTTTCGCCCCCTTTGGCAAGGGTAACCCCCCCTCCAAACAGGGTACAGAGCTGTTGGCCATTTCTGCCCCCCTTGGGGGCAGATCAGCCTATTTCTTTAGGCCCATCTGCCCCCAAAGGGGGCAGAAGCCACTTAGGCACCAGGGACAATTTTTAAGTTCTTGGTGGCGGGGTGTTTGTCAACTGGCAAAGTGTTTGTGATTATAACAGTTTCTTTCTTCTTTTTGTTCTAGTTCAAAGCTTTTGCTTCCTTTGCTGTGGATCCTTGTGGTTTTGGCACTAGTGGTCCTGCGGTTTGCATAGTTGCATGTTTTAGGTAAGTAAAAGCAATTTACTCCAAAGGAGTATTGTTGACATGCATGAATGACATGTTTGTAGGTGGAGTACTAAATGCAGGATTATGTGTGAAATTGTCCTTAGATTTGAGCACAATGATATTTGTGTTGTCATATGTCTAATTTTCTTTTTTCTTTTTTCTTTTTAGTGGGATATCATTGGTGATTGCTGTGTCTGTGCAGAGTAGTTGCTGGTGAGTAGCTTTTTCAGGCAAGTGAGTGGTATAGTTTGCTAGTACATAACTCTTTGTGATAAAGCTTCACTTTGTTTATTACTTATTTTAGTGCTGGTTGTTGTTGACAATCCATTTGTTGTTAGAAAGGATTATGGCTAGCTACAGAGTGACTGCTCAGCAGGTTGTTGGCATGCTTTTTGAGTCATCTTCAGACTATGATTATGAGACTGACTCTGCATCTGAGGCAGAGGAGGAAGTGAGAGATTCTGGCAATGAGTTTTCTGTCCGATAGGATTCTTCTGATGAGGAAGCCACTCTCAGAGCAGATGAAGGGCCTGTTTTAGAGGAGGACATTGATGTGCCAAGAGTGCTGCAGCCTGGCACTGAGGGGATTCCCATTCGAAGAGCTGACACCTGGATTGCCCCAAACATGGAGCAGCCACAGTTACCTGCATTTACTGGTCTCCCAGGGTGTAGAGTCAATACGGAAAACTTTTTGCCTATCAATTTCTTTCACTTGTTTATGGACGATGTATTTTTGGAAGAGATTGTGGAGCAGACTAATTTGTATGCGGAGCAATATGTGAGGGACAACGCTGCCAGACTCAGGCCTCAGTCTAGAGCTACTCAGTGGGTTCCCATATATCTGGAGGAGATTAAAACGTTTTTAGGTTTGACTTTTTTGATGGGATTGATAAGGAAGCCGTCACTGGCTTCTTATTGGTCTACTAGTCCCTTGATGGCAACAGCTATATTCCTGCAACTATGACACGTAATCCCTATTTGCTTCTTCTTCGTATGCTGCATTTTGTAGACAATGCTTTAGCCTTGCCACGAGATCCCCCTGATTGTGACCGTCTTTTTAAGATTAGGCCTGTCCTTGATCATTTTGTAGATCGGTTTTCAGAGGTCTATGTTCCAGCCAAAGAGATAAGTGTGGACGAGTCTTTGGTCCTTTCCAAGTGGCGTTTAGTTTTTAAGCAGTACATTCCTAGTAAGAAGGCTAGGTATGGAATTAAATTGTATAAGCTGCCAGAAAGTAGTACAGGATACGTGTATAATTTCCGGGTCTACACTGGTAGGGATTCCAGTATTGACCCTCCTGGTTGTCTGCCCACTTTTGGAGTTAGTGAGAAAATTGTGTGGGAACTTGGTAGACGACTGTTTAACAAAGGTCACCATTTGTACGTAGATAATTTCTACACTGGAGTGCAGTTGTTCAAGGAGTTGTTTAGAGTGGATACTGTTGCTTGTGGCACAATCCGTTCTAACCGGAAAGGCTATCTAAGGGAGCTTGTCTGTAAAAAACTTGAGAGGGGACAGTGCAGTGCCTTGCAGAATAATGACCTGCTAGCTCTGAAATTTTCAGACAGGAGGGATGTGTACATTCTATCTACCATCCATGATGAGAGTACTTCCCCTGTGACTGTTTGGGGTCAGGTTGCCGAAGTGTGCAAACCTGCGTGCATTTTGGACTACAATAGGCACATGGGTGGTGTTGATAGAGTACATCAGAGGTTGGAACCTTACACTGCTCTTCGTAAGTCTTACGTGTGGTATAAAAAGTTGGCCCTTCATTTATTTCATTTGGCAACTTTTAATGCTTTTATTGTGTTCAAGGATTGTTCACCTGAGTCAAGGATGAAATTTGTTAAATTTCAGGAGTCAATGATAGAGAGCCTTTTTGTGGTGGAACAGGCAAGAGTTCCTAAAGTAGCAGTGGTGGAGAATGTGGCTCAATTGAAAAATCGACACTTTCCAGATCACATTCCTCCCACTCCCAAAAAAGACTTGCCCACTAAGAAATGTAGAGTATGTGCCCGAAGAGGTATCCCGAGGGAGAGCTGGATGTACGGCCCCGATTGCCCTTCAAAGCCTGGGCTGTGTGTGGCCAGCTGTTTCAGAAGTTACCACACAAAGAAAAATTGTTGGGAAATACCGTGAGCGTAAACTGCCTATTTTATATTTTCATATGTTCAGTTTCACGGTTGGCATCACTGTCATGTATTTCGTTAGAGCTTTTGTGTTTGTAGTTTTGTACTTATTTTATAATTAGTTAGTGGTTTCTTTGTTTATAAACAACAACAAAAAAATTGTAGTGTGCGTGGTGTGGCGCTTGGCTGGCGGTGTGTGTGTGGTGGTGCTTGGCTGGCGGTGTGCGTGTGGTGGCGCTTGGCTGGCGGTGTGTGTGGGGTGGCGCTTGGCTGGCAGTGTGCTTGGGGTGGCGCTAGGCTGGCGGTGTGCATGGGGTAGTGCTTGGCTGGCGGTGTGCTTGGGGTGGCACCTGGCTGACGGTGTGCGTGGGGTGGTGCTTGGCTGGCGGTGTGCTTGGGGTGGCACTTGGCTGGTGGTGTGCGTGGGGTGGTGCTTGGCTAGTGGTGTGCTTGAGGTGGCGCTTAGCTGGCGGTGTGCTTGGGGTGGCGCTTGGCTTGCGGTGTGTGTGGGGTGGCGCTTGGCTGGCAGTGCCAGCCAAATGTCAGTCCACACACTCCCATCAGCTGGTGTGACTGTTGTATCAGCATGTGGGCGTATCTAAGTGATGGGCCCTTGAGTGGTGCTGTCTGTCGATGTGAGTGTTGTAATGTGCTGGGCCCGTGGCTGGCGGCGTGAATGGTCTTGTGCATGTCATGTATGAAAGGTGTGTGAATGGACTGAAAAGCGGTTAGTGCCTTGTCGCGGCTTTACAGCTCACAAGCTGTGAGTCACTGGTTCAGTTTTTTGGCCTTTCGGTTATTAACAATACATTTCACTTTTGTGAAATCTCTTGTTAATAAAATTTGATCTACTGAACCATCACTCACCCTCGTGCCAAATCCAACCAGTATGTGTGGTAAAAATGACGAAACCTGCTCCGCTGTAATCAGGCGTCGCAGCACACTTGTGAAACGCTAGGTGTCTCAGGTGGGACCCCGATGATGAAGCATGCCACCAACTTGGTTGGTGGGTGAGGGGTCTTTTTCACATAACCTAAGTGTGTTTCTTTTCACAATTTTAGTGTTTAGCACATCACAGACGTACGTGGACAAATCAAAATTATATATTACAAAACTACCTGTGTTTGGGGGGGGGGCACCTATGTTTTTGGTCCTGGGTGCGGCCTTCATCTAGGGAAATCTACCAAACCCAGACGTTTTTTAAAACTAGACACCCCAAGGAGTCCAGGGAGGTGTGGCTTGCATGGATCCCCCAACATTTTCTTACCCAGACTCCTCTGCAAACCTCAAAATGTTCTTTAAAAAAGCATAATTTCCTGACTTTTCTTTGTAGGGTCACCGCTCCAGCACAAAATTCCTACTCCCCATTCCTACGCCCCATCTAGGTCTCTAGTTTTAAAAAATGCACAGGTTTGGTAGGTCTCCCTAGGTGCCGGCTGAGCTAGAGGCCAAAATCCACAGGTAGGCACTTTGCAAAAAACACCTCTGTTTTCTTTAGAAAAATGTGATGTGTCCACGTTGTGTTTTGGGGCATTTCCTGTCGCGGGCACTAGGCCTACCCACACAAGTGAGGTATCATTTTTATCAGGAGACTTTGGGGAATGCTGGGTGGAAGGAAATCTTTGGCTCCTCTCAGATTTCAGAACTTTCTGTCACCGAAATGTGTGGAAAAAGTGTTTTTTAGCCAAATTTAGAGGTTTGCAAAGGATTCTGGGTAACAGAACTTGGTGAGAGCCCCACACGTCACCCCATCTTGGATTCCCCTGGATCTTTAGTTTTTGGGGCATTTCCTGTTGCGGGCACTAGGCCTACCCACACAAGTGAGGTACCATTTTTATCGGGAGACTTGGGGGAACATAGAATAGCAATAGGGTTACTGCTAAAAAAAACAAGTTTTGAGGTGCTTTTTGAAAATTAGGAGGTCCTGGGTCTTGCGTAGGTTGGTGGGGAGGGAGTTCCAGGTCTTGGCGGCGAGGTGGGAGAAGGATCTGCCGCCGGAGGTGGTGCGTTGGATGTGGGCGTCTGTTGCGAGGGCGAGGTCGGCGGAGCTTAGCTGTCGAGTTGGGTTGTGGAAGTTGATGCGTTCGTTGAGGTAGGCCGGTCCGGTGTCATCGACTGCTTTGTGAGCGTGTATTAGGATTTTGAAGATGATCCTTTTGTTGATGGGTAGCCAGTGTAGGGATCTAAGGTGGAAGAAGATGTGTTTGTGGCGAGGGAGGTTGAGGGTGAGACGTGCATCTGCGTTCTGGATGCACTGGAGTTTTCTCTGAAGTTTGGCTGTGGTCCCTGCGTAGAGGGCGTTGCTGTAGTCCAGTCTGCTGCATATGAGGGCGTGGGTGACCGTTCTTGTTTCTAGAGGAATCCATTTGAAAGTCTTGCGTAGCATGCGGAGAGTGTTGAAGCAGGAGGATTATATGGCGTTGATTTGCTGAGTCATGGAGAGAGAGGAGTCCAGTATAATGCCGAGATTGCGTGCATGGGTGGTGGGTGTTAGGGGTGGTCCTAGGATGGTGGGCCACCATGAGTCGTTCCCTGCTGTCTTGTTGGAACCAAAGATGATGATCTCGTTTTTTCTGAGTTCAGTTTGAGGTGGCTTGCTGTCATCCAGTTGGCGATGGCGAGGAGTCCGGTGTGTAGGTTATTCTTGGCGGTAGATAGGTTCCTCGTGAGGGAGATGATGAGCTGGGTGTCGTCAGCGTATGAAATGATGTTGAGGCCGTGGTGGCGGATAATGCTGGCGAGCGGAGCCATGTAGATATTGAAAAGGGTGGGGCTGAGGGAGGATCCTTGGGGGACCCCACAGATGGTCTTGGTGGCAGTAGACCGGAAAGTAGGGAGGCGAACTCTTTGGGTTCTTTCGGAGGGGAAGGAGGTGATCCAGTCCAGGGCATTGTGGTGAATTCTGGCATCGAAGAGGCGTGTGCGAAGGGTTTGGTGGCATACGGTGTCGAATGTTCTGGGGAGATCTAGGAGGATGAGGGCGACGGTTTCGTCCTTGTCCAATCTGGTCCTGATGTTGTCTGTGCGATTAGGGCTGTCTCTGTGCTGTGGTTTTTGCGAAATCCACACTGGGAGACGTCGAGTATGTTGTTGTCCTCCAGGAAGTGAGACAGTTGTTTGTTTACTATCTTCTCTATGACCTTCTTGGGGATGGGGAGTAGAGAGATAGGACGGGGTTAATGCTCAATAAAAGTGCTTAAAAACACAATAGCTCCAACTGGGGCTACCACGACGTAGTTGACGGAGTCTTTCCCACCAGTTCCATGCCACTCACAAGGGAATGTGGGCCGGTCCCGGAGTCCCACAGACCCCAGGCACAGTACCTTTGGAAAATGATGAAACAAAGATGTTGCATAGAGTCAGGGAGGTGAGGCGTCGTTGTAGCTGGTGTGGCGTTGGTTCCTTACTGCTACGGGGGAGGTGAGACATTGGTTCCTTACTGCTAGGCAGGGGAGGTGAGGCATTAGTTTCCTACAGTTGCAGGGGAGGTGATGGGCGTTGGTGGCAAAGCGTCTGCTCCTTACAATCCAACGGGGTCGATTAATCCAGCAGGTCAAGACGCGAGGCGTCGACTTCTCGGTGTCGTGATCACACCAGGTGCTGCGGCAGAGTCGGGTGTCCCAGATCTCAGGGACACAGCATTCAGGACTCACACTGTGGTGGGAGTTTGGAGGTGCTGTATCAGCGTTGGGCCGGCGGCATCAGTCATGATCGTTGCACTCATCGGGAACCACGGCTCCTGGTGCAGGCAGCGGCGTAATCAGACAGCTTCGCCGGTTTGAAGTTTGCTCTGGAGTTGATGCATATGGCTTCTTCTTGGTTACACTAGAACTCACTCCCAAGGGCCTAAGGACTGGATTTGGCACCCCTTGGCGAGTCAGGACTCTCAGCAAAAGAGCCCAGCTGCTGGCAGATGAAGTCTTTGATGTCCCTGAGACTTCTAACAGGAGGCAAGCTCAGTTCAAGCCCTTGGAGAACCTTGAAACCAGGATTTAGAAAGCAAAGTTGAGTCCTTTCACTCACAGGACAGAAGCAACAAGCAGCAGGCCAGCTCAACAAAGCAACAGGAAGAGTGATAGTCCATCCAACGGCATCTAGCTCTTCTTCCTGGCAGAATGTCCTCAGTCCAGAAGTGTTCTGAAGTTGTGGTCTCAGAAGCCCAATACTCATGCTCCTTTCTGCCTTTGAAGCAGGCAAACTTCAAAGGAAAGTTTTTGTAGTGCACAAGACCCTGTCATTTCTGCCTTGGCCCCAGACACACTCTAGGGGGATGGAGACTGCTTTGTGTAAGGACAGGCACAACCCTACTCAGGTGTAAGTGTCTGCTCCTCCCACCACTCTAGCCCAGGAAGACCCATCAGGATATGCAGGGCACACCCCAGCTTCCATTGTGTGACTGTCTAGAGTGAATTCACAAACAGCCCAACTGTCATCCTAACCCAGACATATATTCCACAGCCAGGCAGAGGCAAAGAATGGTTAAGCAATAAAATGCCCACTTTCTAAAAGTGGTATTTTCAAACTTACAATTTTAAAACCAACTTCACCAAAAGATGTATTTTTTAATTGTGAGTTCAAAGACCCAAAACTCCATATCTCTATCTGCTCCCAATGGATAATTACACTTGAAAGATATTTCAAGGCAATCCACATGTTAACCTATTAGAGAGATAGGCCTTGCAATAGTGAAAACAGAAATTAGCAGTATTTCACTATCAAGACATGTAAAACACACCAGTTCATGTCCTACCTTTTAAATACACTGCATCCTGCCCATGGGGCTGCCATGGACCTACCTTAGGGGTGACGTACATGTAGTAAAAGGGAAGGTTTGGGTCTGGCAAGTAGGTGCATTTACGAAGTCAAACTGCTAGTTAAAACTAACTACACAGACACTGCAGTGGCAGGTCTGAGACATGTTTACAGGGCTACTCAAGTGAATGGCACAATCAGTGCTGCAGACCCACTAGTAGCATTTGATTTACAGGCCCTGTGCACTGTACTAGGGTCTTACTAGTAAATCAAAATGTCAATCATGGATAATCTAATTACCAACACAATTTAGACAGAGAGCACTTGCACTTTAGCAGCAGTCAGCATTGGTAAAGTGCTCAGGCCCTAAAGCCAGCAAAAATGAAGTTCAGCACAGGATCAAAACAAGAGGTCCGAAGCCAAAATGATAGGGGAAACCATTCCAAGAGCTGACAGGTCTCACAGAGTGTGGCGTAGAGTGGAGTAGAGTGGCATGGAGTAGAGTAGAGTGGTGTAGAGTGGAGTGTCATAGAGTGTCCTGGAGTGGAATGGAGCGGCCTAGAGTGGAGTGGAGTGGCATGGGATGGCATAGAGTGTCATGGTGTAAAGTGGAGTGGCGTAGAGTGGACGGGCGTAGAGTGGAGGGACATAGAGTGGTGTGGTATAGAGTGGAGTAGAGTGGAGTAAAGTGTTGCAGATTAGAGGGGCATAGAGTGGAGGGACTCAATGTCCCTCCAGTCTATTCGACTCCACTCTACCCCACTCTATGCCACTCTACACCACTCCACTCTATAACACTCTATGCCCCTTTACTCCACTCTACGCCATTTCACTCAATGACACCCTACACCACTTTACACTATGCCACTCTGTGGCATTCCACTCTACTCCACTCTTCGACACTTTACCCCAATCTTCTATACTACTCATCGCATTGCAACGAAGAGCTGGAACAAACTCCCCCTGCAACTCAGACAAAGCCCGTCGCTCATCATCTTCAAGGCGTGGCTCTTCGGATGAGGCCCCTCCCATCCCCCCAGCGCCTTGAGACTCTCACAGGTATGTAGCCACGCTTTACAAAAATTGATTGATTCACACTTTACCCCACTCTGCGCCATCACTCTACACCCCTCCACTCTACGCTGCTCCACGCTACAACACTCTACTCCACTCTACATCATTCTACTCTGACACTCTACATCACTCCACTCTATGCCACTTCACTCTACGCCACTCCACTCCACGACACTCTATGCTCCTCAACTCTATGCCCCTCCACTCTATGCCACTCCGCTCTACAACACTCTACTCCACTCTCTGAACTCTGTGCCACTCTATAACCCTCCATTCTTTGATCCTCCACTCTACAACACTCTACAACAGAGGTTTCCAACCTTTTAACTTCTGTGGACCCCCACTTTATCATTATTGGAACCCAGGGATCCCAAATGAATCATTATTAAAATTCAGGGACTCACCCACTGAGTAATTACTGAAAGCTGTGGACTTACTCTACTAATAGTACTTAATTTTCTAAGCAGTCGTGGACCCCTTGAGGAGGCTTCGCGACCCCCAGGGGTCCCAGGACCACAGATTGGGAACCACAGCTCTACAGCATTCCACTCTATGGCCCTCCACTCTATGACCCTACCTGACACTCTACGAGACTCCACCCTACAACACTTAACTCTACGGCACTCCACTCTATGCCACTCCACAACACTCTACGAGACTCCACGACACCCTACTCCATTCTACAACACTCTATGATCCTCCACTCTACTCTGACACTTTACTCTGACACTTTACGACACTCCACTCTACACCATGGCACTCTCTGCCACTCTACTCCACTCCACTCTGTCACTCCACTCTACGACACTCTACTCCACTCTATGACATTCCATTCTACTCTTCTCCACTCTGCTGTACTCCACTCTGCAACATTGTACTCTACTCTAGGCTACTCTACTCTACTCCACTCTCTGCCACTCCACTCTACAACACTCTACTCCACTTTTTTTATCTGTCCACCCAAGGCCCCTCCAATCTACAACATTCTATTCCACTCTACAACATTTTACTCCACTCTGTCACACCACTCTACGCCACTCTGTCATTCCACTGTATACCTCTACACTTCTCCACTCTATACTACTCTTCACCGCTCTACAACACTCCACACTACACCATTCTACACCACAACACTCCACGACACTTCACTCTTCACCACTCCACTCTACACCACTCTACACCACTTCACTCTACTCCACGCCACTCTCCTCTGCGCCATTAATTTTAGTCATGCTGAACAGCAACCATGCTGGTGTACTACATGGATAAAACACATTGGCAAAGCCAATAGCTCTTACTTAAGCGAGACCTGTTATCTATGCCAATGCTTGTTTATGCATTACTCTTAACAAACGATGCTGTCCACTGCCCTGTTCAAGTTCCATTTTTGCATATTGCGTTTTCGGGGTAGAACCATGCCCATTTACCCCTCTTTCTGAACTCCTTGGGGGAGAGCTTGCAGTAAACGGGCCTGCATGAATATTACTCCAAGGCCAGCTTTTGGATCGCAGTCAGGTCCCCGAAACAGGAAGAGTCCTCCCCTGAGTGGCTGACAGGCACTATATTCAGAGGTATTCAAGGGAACTGCTCAGATCTTAAGTGAGCGTCCAAACGAGGCTAAAAACGTAATGCTCTTTGAGGCAGCTTGCAACTCTAAGTCACGGCAATCTTCTAAAATGGTCCTAATCCTGATGTTTGATAATTGTTTACCAGTGCTTAATTTGTAAATAAAAACTTGCCCGTGTCCAAAGTTCTCTGAAACACGCGGCTGCTTCAATTAAATGTGCGAGCACAGAATACTGAGGCAACATAGTCCTGAACCCATCTTGGGCCTCTTTAATCCATTTACAGCCACTCCCTGCCCCTTCAGCTCACTCTAGCAGCTTTCTGCTTTCTCACATTGTGACACCTTTTCGTTTTTCTCTTCCACCGTTTTTCCCATATGTGTCTTTTGCTCGCAGTAAATGCTTGTAAATGGTTTGCTCGCAGAAAAATAAGTACCGGTCCTCAAAAATAAATGCCTTTGCCCCGCACTCGAAACCACCGGGTCAAATTAAGCACTGTTGTTTACTCTGGAAAGGGCTGTCTTTCTGATGTCATTGGGTCACGGCCTGTAGCCTCCTGATACAGACTGGGTGACTTCTAATAGTAGCTAAATGAAAGTTATTGCTTGTATACCATTTAGTATAAGCCTGATACAGGAAATATGGATTTTGGATTATGAATATGTTTGATGAAGTTTTTTTTATAAAGATTCCTTGTTAGCCGGTGCATGGGTAGGCTAGTCGTTAACCTATACAAACTAATGACCACGTGCCTCTATGTAAGACTTCACGCCCAGGCCCTCCCGGACATTACTGAAGGTAGGCATGTTCCTAAAGCTGCTGTTGTGCATTAGTTCTCCAAGACAACCCTACTAATTAAACATTAAATAAAAGGTATTTTACTGACCTTTCATTTGAGGAAAGGTTCTGGAACACTGTGTATATTTTCCTGGCTTTGCTGATTCCTGTTTATATGTATCCCGACTATTTCTGTTTTTTGTCACTGTACAGTCCCCCTGCAGCTGCAGTCACCGACTGCAGAGATCTGACATGCCTGTGCTGTGAGGGATCCCACCGAAGCCAAGCTGCCACTGTGATCTTTGGCAAGCACCCGACCTGGGTCCGTAGCTGAGGGGATTGTGCAAGACAGAAGAGACTGCACTGATCAGCACCAAAGAGCCACTCCCCGGCGAGTGATGCACGTGTGTGCACGCAGGGCCCAGGGCTGGCAGGGCTCTGCTCCTCTGCATGCCATTAGCTCTCTTTGATTCCATTATTTAGTATGTGTTTCTTCCACGTGCATGCTTAAGCAGCCACGGCTGCCTTTCCTCCAGTCTTGGGCAGCAGCATCAAGGGGTCTTAAAAGTGAATTGCCTTCATTACAGAATACGTCGGTCCAGATCTGACTTCAGCCCAGGAATAGACTTTAATTGAGGTAGAGTTGAAACACATGGACTGCTCTCGGGGTAAGGATCTGGCCCATACATGGATATCTACTTTTATTATATTTTGCATTTATTTATTTATTGTGTAATATGACGCAAACTCCACCAACCCAAGTTCCAATGCATATGTACTAAAACTCTGTCAAATTGTGACTGTGGCACATTCAAAACAAATGCAGCATTATTCAAATCGTAGTAACATTTTGAAGAGAAGCAGATATAGCCAATGAAAGATACAGGTAAAACAAGAAGTATATGAACATGTTAAAAAGGAAAATTTAACAGTGGATGCGGGGTTTAAGAGAAAAAACATAAATACAGAGGCTATTTAGGTAATACACCAGGAGTAATTGATAGCATTCAGCACAGCCAAGCTAAGTACTTTTTAAATCAGAAGCAATGCGGGCATTGCTCTCTGTGTCTCATTATGCATTGAAACTACTCATCTATATAGACGTGTTATCATGCTGGACAGAGTTTATCTTGCACAAAGCATCAGACTGAGCTATAGGGAGAGGATGTAGCGCAGCGGTCAGAGCACACTTAGAGGGTCATTCTGACCCGGGCGGGCGGCGATCGCCGCCCGCCTGGCGGGAACTGCCAAATGGCCGCCCCGCGGTCAAAAGACCGCGGGGGCCATTCTGACTTTCCCGCTGGGCTGGCGGGCGCCCGCCAAGGGAGCGCCCGCCGGCCCAGCGGGAAAGGGCCTGCAACACAGAAGCCGGCTCCGAATGGAGCCGGCGGTGTTGCAGGTGTGCGACGGGTGCAGTAGCACCCGTCGCGATTTTCACTGTCTGCTATGCAGACAGTGAAAATCATGCAGGGGCCCTGTTAGGGGGCCCCTGCAATGCCCATGCCAGTGGCATGGGCATTGCAGGGGCCCCTAGGGGCCCCCGGCGGGAAACAACCGGATCCTCTTTTCTGACTGCGGCTTTACCGCTGCGGTCAGAATGGGCAATGAAGCACCGCCAGCCTGTTGGCAGTGCTTCCGTTGCCCGCGGCCCTGGCGGTCCAAGACCGCCAGGGTCGGAATGAGGCCCTTAATCTCCCTGTGCCCATGGACAGCGCCTTGAGACCCTTATGGGTGATAAGCCACGCTATATACATCTATATTTACATTTTTTTATAGGCTCACATTTGGTTGTATCTTAGGTATTGATACAGGGTCATAATGTAGCAGATAGCTTTCCATGCATGGTCTGTTGGTCCTATAGCTGCACATACTGCTGCATGTTCCTGAACTAACAAATGTGAAACTCTGTCAGCCAACATAGTTTCCACACTTAAAGATCACAAAGCAGCAGTTTCCTGAATGTAAGCACATGGGGGGTTGTTTTGAATTTGGGGGACAGGGTACTATGTCAAACACGTGGCATACATGTCAGCCAAACTCGGGGTTCTCTGCTCTGTGTCGAGTCGGGGCAACCACCATGTTTCTACTGCTGGAGGTTTCGCTGTAGGAAATCTTAGACTGACTTCAACAGACATTCGGCCATCAGTTAAAGGTGCCTCAGACATCTGCCGTACTAAGACCAAACGTTCCAACATAATGGCCCAGATTTATAATTACCTAGCTCCATATATCACCACATTAGCATCATTTTTTAATGCTAATGTGGCGATATTATAGCAAAAATGCAGTGCCATATTTACAAAGTGGCCCAATGCATGCATTGCACCACTTTGTAATCCCTTGCTCCACATTATGCCTGCGCCAGGCATAATGTATGCCAGGGGGACGTTCCCCCATTAGGGGGGCAGAACAAATGGCGCAATGAAATCGAAAAGATTCCTTTGCGCCATTTTAGTGGCGTTTTTAACGCCTGCACAGAGCTGGCATTAAAAGGAGGCACGCCATTGTGTTCAATGGACCTCTATGTGCTTTGCAGGATTAGCGTCAATATTTTTGGCGCTAATCCTGCAAAGCGCCAAAGTAGCATAAAAAATGTTGATGCTAGTTCCTTAACTATTGCCATGGTGCGCCGTATGTTAAATACGGCGCACACATGGTGGCGATAGGGGGGCGCTTAGGGGTGGAAGAAAAGTGGCGCTGCATTGAATGCAGCGCCACTTTTCTTAAATTCTTCTCAATGTTTTTCAATTTCGTGACCAACAGAGAAACTCTGACAGTCCTGAACAAGAAAAGAGGAAACTGTACAGTCAGCATAAGGAAAATAAGAAATTACATGAACAATAGATAGCCAGATAATCGGGATTACATAATAAAAATTACACACGCGGCTGATGGCAAGGTTAGTGCCAGAGGTAACAAAGGGCGAGCCAGGGGCGGCGGATTCTACCTTTCACTATTTCTATCTGACTTCCATGAAATGATGCTGCTGGAGCCAGGAGCCCAGGAGCCCAGGCTCCGTGCCACTCAAACAGTTTGCCTTTCTCTCATAGGAACCATTACGCTTCCAAAGGGTCCCAGCTCTGGGTGGGTTCTGTGTTTGAGGGAGAAAGTTGGCCTGGATAATCGCTGCACCCAGGCTGTTCACTCTTCCGAAACCCCAACAATTCATTCCACAACATGAATGAATGAAAGAGGCATTTATATAGCGCACAGCTGCCAAAACATACCCCTGCGCTGCAGCAGCTAGGAGGAAGTCAATCCTCGGTAAACTACTAAATAGGCCAGCTTTCAGTTGTTGGGATGGATTAGACCGGAGTGGGGTGGATAGGACTGTAGTGGGGTGAATTTGACTGTTTATTTTGAGAAGCACGCATATCACACGGAAGAGCATCCCACAATTCCAAAGGCGCACGGCGCACCCTGAGACTTGCAGTAGTAACTGAATGGAAGATCAGAAGATCTGGAGGGGTGATCTGCACGAACTTTTTCCCGCGGATGCTGTGGGCTTCTATTCTGACGTGCTCGAAACGTCAGCCATAAACATTTAAACAACATGCATTCACGCACCGCACCGGAAGCCAATGTAAGTTCGTCAGGTGTTTGTTACGGAAGAATAGAGGCTCCAGATGTGATCGTTGCATTGCCAAGGTTTGAGCACTACGTCAAAGGAAGGTTTTACTTTTACCACTTCCTTCCTGGTGTATGTTCACTTCACGGTAATTTATCCCACAAATCTTTGAATTCTAGCCATGAGCTCCACATCAGACGCGGGCGGCTACCTCCATTCCTTCCTTCTGGTCAATGTTCACTTTTGGAGATCTTGACAGCATACATTTGGGTGACGTTTCCATTTTAGAAACATTATGTTCGATGGCATCTGTCGCTGTAGATACGCATGTTCTGCAATAGCTCGCCATCTGGTGTTGGGCCGGAGTGTTACAAGTTGTTTTTCTTCGAAGAAGTCTTTCGAGTCACGGGACCGAGTGACTCCTCCTTTTGTCTCCATTGCGCATGGGCGTCGACTCCATCCTCGATTGTTTTTTTTCCGCCATCGGGTTCGGACGTGTTCCTGTCGCTCCGAGTTTCGGAACAGAAAAAATAGTTAATTTCGGAAGATTTTCGTCGGTATTGTTGCGTTCGGGATCGGCATACTTACATTCAACACCGCATCGAAGATCGAAGAGCTCCGGTGCCCTTCGGGGTAATTTTTCGATCCTCCGTCGGGGCCTGGTCGGCCCGACCGCGTGCTGAAGAACGCCGATGGAACGGACCCCGTTCCGTTTCTGCCCCAAATGCCACAATAAATACCCCTACACAGACCAACACTTGGTCTGCAACCTGTGCCTGTCACCTGAGCACAGCGAAGACACCTGCGAGGCCTGTCGTGCGTTCCGGTCCCGAAAAACACTCCGAGACCGTCGAGCCAGAAGACTTCAAATGGCGTCCGCACCGACAGCCCGACGGGAGTTCGAGGAACAGGAAGAGGAAGGTACCTTCTCGATCCAAGACTCAGACTCCGAAGGATTCGACGATACACAAACCGTGAGTAAGACGTCGAAAACCACACAAAGAAACATTTACAAGGCCCAGGGGACGCCACTGCCACCAGGCCATGGCTCAACCCATAAAATCGGTGACCGACCGTCGGCACCGAAAAAGGCCCAAACAGTGCCGAGATCGTCCGACTCCGGTCGAGACACCGGCACGCAGCCTTCTCGGGACCGAGAAAGTGCTGGAGACAAGCCTCGACACCGAGATGCCGGTGTGGACACGGCTCGACGCCGAGACAGCGGCACCGAAACAGATCGACGCCGAGAGGTTTCGGCCCCGAAAAGGAAAAAAGTCACCTCGGAGCCGAAAAAACACGCAGACACAGTTTCGACGCCGAAACAAACTGCAAGCGACCCAGCTTCAGGCTCTTATACAGAAGAGCACTCGCTAACCTCCCAAATGCAGAAGCATAGGTTTGAGGAAGAGCTACAAGCAACTGATGCTGACCATACGCAAAAGCGTATCTTCATTCAGCAGGGGACAGGAAAAATAAGCACCCTTCCCCCCATTAGGAGAAAGAGAAGGTTGGAGTTCCAGACGGAACAAGCACCACAACCAAAAGTGGTGAAAAGAGTTACACCACCACCCTCTCCTCCGCCCGTGATTAACGTTTCACCAGCACAAACGCCATCACACTCCCCAGCTCACACCACCATGAGCCAGGGTGACCAAGACCAGGACGCATGGGACCTATACGACGCCCCAGTGTCAGATAACAGCCCAGAGGCATACCCTACAAAACCATCTCCACCAGAAGACAGCACCGCGTACTCTCAGGTGGTGGCTAGAGCAGCACAATTTCACAACGTAAGCCTCCACTCAGAACAGGTCGAGGATGATTTCCTGTTCAACACACTCTCCTCCACCCACAGCTCCTACCAAAGCCTGCCTATGCTCCCTGGTATGCTCCGGCACGCAAAAGACATATTTAAGGACCCGGTCAAAAGTAGGGCAATCACACCAAGGGTGGAAAAAAAGTATAAGCCGCCTCCTACAGACCCGGCTTTCATCACAACACAGCTGCCACCAGACTCTGTTGTTGTAGGAGCAGCTAGGAAAAGGGCCAACTCTCACACATCTGGAGATGCACCACCCCCAGATAAAGAAAGCCGCAAGTTCGATGCAGCTGGTAAAAGAGTCGCAGCACAAGCTGCAAACCAGTGGCGCATCGCGAACTCCCAGGCACTACTTGCGCGCTATGACAGAGCCCACTGGGACGAGATGCAACATCTCATTGAACATCTGCCGAAAGACTTCCAAAATAGGGCAAAACAAGTGGTTGAGGAGGGACAGGCCATCTCCAACAACCAGATCCGCTCCTCCATGGACGCTGCAGATACAGCTGCACGGACAATTAATACATCTGTAACTATCAGAAGGCATGCATGGCTCCGAACGTCTGGATTTAAACCAGAGATTCAACAAGCAGTTCTCAATATGCCTTTTAATGAAAAAGAACTGTTCGGTCCAGAAGTGGACACAGCGATTGAGAAACTCAAAAAAGATACGGACACTGCCAAAGCCATGGGCGCACTCTACTCCCCGCAGAGCAGAGGGAATTACAGCTCATTCCGTAAAACGCCCTTTCGAGGGGGGTTTCGGGGTCAAAGCACACAAGCCAGCACCTCACAAGCCACACCGTCCAGTTACCAAGGACAGTATAGAGGAGGTTTTCGGGGACAATATAGAGGAGGGCAATTCCCTAGAAATAGAGGAAGATTCCAAAGCCCCAAAACCCCTACTACTAAACAGTGACTCACATGTCACTCACCCCCTCCACACAACACCAGTGGGGGGACGAATAGGTCATTATTACAGAGCATGGGAGAAAATCACTACAGACACTTGGGTTCTAGCAATTATCCAACATGGTTACTGCATAGAATTTCTACAGTTCCCTCCAAACATACCACCAAAAGCACAAAATTTAACAACACACCATTCCAATCTCCTAGAGATAGAAGTGCAGGCACTATTGCAAAAGAATGCAATCGAATTAGTGCCAAACACACAAATAAACACAGGAGTTTACTCACTGTACTTTCTGATACCAAAGAAGGACAAAACACTGAGACCAATCCTAGACCTCAGAGTAGTCAACACTTTCATCAAATCAGACCACTTCCACATGGTCACACTACAAGAAGTATTACCATTGCTAAAGCTGCACGACTACATGGCAACTTTAGACCTCAAGGATGCTTATTTCCATATACCAATTCACCCATCGCACAGGAAATACCTAAGGTTTGTATTCAAAGGAATACATTACCAATTCAAGGTACTGCCTTTCGGATTAACAACCGCACCAAGAGTCTTTACCAAATGTCTAGCGGTAGTCGCTGCACACATCAGAAGGCAGCAAATACATGTGTTCCCATATCTAGACGACTGGCTAATCAAGGCCCATTCGTTAATAGAGTGCTCAAATCACACAAATCATATCATACAAACCCTCTTCAAACTAGGGTTCACCGTCAATTTCACAAAATCCAAGATTCGGCCACGCAAGGTACAACAATACCTGGGAGCCATAATAGACACATCAAAAGGAGTAGCCACTCCAAGTCCACAAAGAATTCAAAATTTCAACACCATCATACAACGCATGTATCCAACACAAAAGATACAAGCAAAAGATGGTATTACAACTCCTAGGCATGATGTCATCATGCATAGCCATTGTCCCAAACGCAAGACTGCACATGAGGCCCTTACAACAATGCCTAGCATCACAGTGGTCTCAAGCACAGGGTCACCTTCTAGATCTGGTGTTAATAGACCGCCAAACTTACCTCTCGCTTCTGTGGTGGAACAACATAAATTTAAACAAGGGGCGGCCTTTTCAAGACCCAGTGCCACAATACGTAATAACAACAGATGCTTCCATGACAGGGTGGGGAGCACACCTCGATCAACACAGCATACAAGGACAATGGAACGTACATCAAACAAAACTGCATATCAATCACCTAGAACTTCTTGCAGTTTTTCAAGCACTAAAAGCTTTCCAACCAATAATAGTTCACAAATACATTCTCGTCAAAACAGACAACATGACAACAATGTATTATCTAAACAAGCAGGGAGGGACGCACTCCACGCAGTTAAGCATGTTAGCACAAAAAATTTGGCATTGGGCAATTCACAACCAAATTCGCCTAATTGCACAGTTTATACCAGGGATACAAAATCAACTCGCAGACAATCTCTCTCGAGATCACCAACAGGTCCACGAATGGGAAATTCACCCCCAAATACTGAACACTTATTTCAAACTCTGGGGAACACCTCAGATAGACTTGTTTGCGACAAGGGAGAACGCAAAATGCCAAAACTTCGCATCCAGATACCCACACAAACAATCCCAAGGCAATGCCCTATGGATGAACTGGTCAGGGATATTTGCTTACGCTTTTCCTCCTCTCCCTCTCCTTCCTTACCTGGTAAACAAACTCAGTCAAAGCAAACTCAAACTCATATTGATAGCACCAACTTGGGCAAGGCAACCCTGGTACACAACGCTGCTAGACCTATCAGTGGTACCCTGCATCAAATTGCCCAACAGGCCAGATCTGTTGACACAGCACAACCAAAAGATCAGACACCCAGATCCAGCATCGCTGAATCTAGCAATCTGGCTCCTGAAATCCTAGAATTCGGGCACTTACAACTTACCCAAGAATGTATGGAAGTCATAAAACAAGCAAGAAGGCCATCCACCAGGCACTGCTATGCAAGTAAATGGAAGAGGTTTGTTTGCTACTGCCATATTAATCAAATACAACCATTACACACAACTCCAGAACATGTAGTGGGTTACTTGCTTCACTTACAAAAATCTAACCTAGCTTTCTCTTCCATTAAGATTCACCTTGCAGCAATATCTGCATACCTGCAGACTACCTATTCAACTTCCCTATATAAAATACCAGTCATTAAAGCATTCATGGAGGGCCTTAGGAGAATTATACCACCAAGAACACTACCTGTTCCTTCATGGAACCTAAATGTTGTCCTAACTAGACTTATGGGTCCACCTTTTGAACCCATGCACTCCTGCGACATACAGTTCCTAACCTGGAAGGTGGCATTTCTCATCGCCATTACTTCCCTGAGAAGAGTAAGCGAGATTCAGGCGTTTACTATACAGGAACCTTTTATACAACTACACAAAAATAAAGTCGTCCTAAGGACCAATCCTAAATTTTTGCCAAAGGTTATTTCACCGTTCCATCTAAATCAAACAGTGGAACTTCCGGTGTTCTTTCCACAGCCAGATACCGTAGCTGAAAGGGCACTACATACATTACATGTCAAAAGAGCATTAATGTATTACATTGACAGAACAAAGAACATCAGAAAGACTAAACAACTCTTTATTGCATTTCAAAAACCTCATGCAGGAAACCCAATTTCAAAACAAGGTATAGCCAGATGGATAGTTAAATGCATCCAAATCTGTTACCTTAAAGCTAAACGACAGCTGCCCATTACACCAAGGGCACACTCAACCAGAAACAAAGGTGCTACCATGGCCTTTCTAGGAAACATCCCAATGCAAGAAATATGTAAGGCAGCCACATGGTCTACGCCTCACACATTCACCAAGCACTACTGTGTAGACGTGTTATCCGCACAACAAGCCACAGTAGGTCAAGCTGTATTAAGGACATTATTTCAGACTACTTCCACTCCTACAGGCTGATCCACCGCTTTTGGGGAAATAACTGCTTACTAGTCTATTGCAGAACATGCGTATCTACAGCGACAGATGCCATCGAACTGAAAATGTCACTTACCCAGTGTACATCTGTTCGTGGCATCAGTCGCAGTAGATTCGCATGTGCCCACCCGCCTCCCCGGGAGCCTGTAGCAGTTTGGAAGTTACCTTCAATTATTTATATATGTATCATCTCAACCTTAAATAAGTGCATACTTAGTCACTCCATTGCATGGGCACTATTACTACAATTCAACTCCTACCTCACCCTCTGCGGGGAAAAACAATCGAGGATGGAGTCGACGCCCATGCGCAATGGAGACAAAAGGAGGAGTCACTCGGTCCCGTGACTCGAAAGACTTCTTCGAAGAAAAACAACTTGTAACACTCCGGCCCAACACCAGATGGCGAGCTATTGCAGAACATGCGAATCTACTGCGACTGATGCCACGAACAGATGTACACTGGGTAAGTGACATTTTCATTCTAGGTAAAGCGTTTACTTGTGGAGACCTTGATTACATTGGAGCAAATATCTCACCTCTGGAGAAAGTACTTTTGAGTCTAAGTGGCAACTTTCAGAGCATTCGCTTCTGGCTTTGAATTCATTCCCATCCTGTCGATGCAGTTGTTACCTTGAACAGCGGGATGGTAAAACGGGGACACTACTGCCTTCCTGAGTCCCCAAAATTGTGCCTTAACTGCCTGAGGGTTTACATCTTAGAATTCTTCTATTTGTTCTGAAATCAATGTTCCGGTTTACATGACGATCGAAGTATTATAACCAGGGCCACCGGAATCATGCAGCAGAAGAGGGCCAAATTATGCAGCAGGGTTGAGTAAATTATGCTGCAAGAAAAGCCAAATTGTGCAGCATAATACAGTACATTTTGGTATAGGTATTACTTCACTATTTGGTCACTTTCAAACTTGGTAACACTGTCTAGGTCTTGGTTGCACCTCATTAGTACCATTGTAATACTCAAATATAACAATAAGCAACAGAAAGGTTCAGCTTTGTGAAGGGCCTTGCATCATGCAACAACATGGGTCACTGCGTTTTTAGTAACCTTTGAACCGTTTGAGCTAGAAACACTTTTTTTTGTTAAAATCTGCCGATTTCGCGAAAATTTCTCTGGCTGCAGAATTGCATAATTCCAGTGGCCCTGATTATAACTCCTCAGACACAGAAAAACACAACATTAATATGCTGTAGTTATTTTCCCTGGGTAGCTGGTTGTCTCTGATATATTACTGACAAACAAGGACTCCAAATGGTGAAAAAATTATATACTTGACTAACCAGCCCCAACCTTCCTTAGTAAACATACCTCTGGCTCAGTGCCAGAAAACAAACATGTAGGGAATACTTTGCTCTTGGAAGCTTCCAAATCATTTTGCTGTGTTGTGTGTCCAACCTGATGAGCACCACTACTTGCTTTGGTTGTTGGGAAAAAGGACCTTTCAAGAGCATCAGTTAGCTGTGCCACCCTGAGTCAGGCTTCCTCAACGAGTAGCTGGTAAGCTACTGGTAGCTCTCCAACTACCCGCAAATAGCTCTCCTGTGTGCAGCTCAGGCAACTAAATAAGACCATTTTGCTTGTTTGAATTAATATATGTATACCAAAAGTAAAAAGTGTGGATTTGAGATAAGGATGTTTGTATTTTCAGAATTTATAAGCTGGTGTTTGGAGAAAAATTGTAGAATTTGGAAAATATATTTGATGCTGATATTTGACTGATAAATTATGTGGAGTCTGGGAGATGTATTACTCATATTACCACCTCGGTGACAGAGGCATTGCAGCTATGGCTGTTATGTTTTACTCTTGTAGGGGCATTCCAAATAGATAACAGTATTTTTTTACGTGACTGCTGGCATCCCTGCTGATGTACTAAGGTAACAACTACTGGCAAGTTAGCATTGGGTGTCTACTAATGTAATCTCACCTGGCATGGTCATGATTACAACACTAATATTATTAGTAGCTTGTGATGCTTTTCATTGAACATAAGTAGCTCTAAGTAATCTGTAGACTGCCCTATATTTTCCAGTAGAGTTTTCAACAATTTACAAGTACTCTGGAGGTGCTCATGTGTTGGCTGTACTGTTTTTCAGGAGTCATCCAAAGAAACCCCCGTAACCTACTGACAGTGGCTCCTGCCCCTCATCTCATTTTGTGGGGTGACTGGTAGTGTTGACAATGCAATTCTCTTCCAGGCCTTTTTACTTGTTAAACTGTGGTGTCATTGTCTTCTGTCACTCCAATGTCAAGGTCTCTCAGGTGCTGCATATTCAGGTCCCTTGCCATCCTCATGGGGGACAAATATGGGTAGTGTGTATATTGTGATGTTTTCACAGTAATTTGAGCGAATGCTGAGGTCCAATGGAACATTTTGTGCATGAGTGTACAAGATGGTGTCATCCCTCTCTACATTCCTGTGCTCATGCCCCAATCCCCCTAAATCGTGATAGGTATTGTATTCGTATGGAAGGCTTCTCAGCTCCTCCCATTGCTCAAAGTAGGTTTCCTCTCCTCTGACCCTGTTTCTGTGTGCTGACTGTCGCCTAGCAACGGTGACTTTCTTCTCATCCTTGAGGACAATCCACATCCACTGGTTTAAACAGACCTGACCATGGTTTGTGTTCTGGAGTCTGGCAAAACACAAAGGACAAAGAAGAAGAAGCTGTTCACCAGGACGGAATAAAGTGCATGAATTTTGAAAAAGGGTGTGCTTTGGTTGGCATAGGCTTCCTGCCCCCACAGTAGTATATATACTGGCCCTCTGGGCCCAGCAACTTACACATGTTTAGACATCCAGGGGACTATGTAAATCTACTAAAAGAAATGCAGTTCCAGGAACTGTCTCTATAGGGTGACGTTCTCAGTCTATGGACAAAGACTGAAGTCTGGGAAGGAGGCTTGCTGCTGTGACCTGTGAAGAGTAAAGAAGGAAGTCCTGGGCTGAAGAAAGAGAAGCTGAAATGTCTCAGCAATCGAAGAGGTTGTTCTTATCTTTCAAATATCTGCACCAAGACCACAGGAGTCCACAGATTTTCAGAGCCCAGCTGCCCTGGACAAATGAGGAAAATACACTGGCCTCTGGCAAGCATTGTATGGGTCACACAACTATAAAGACACTTTTTTAAAATAAATTGCTGGTCTTGCATCACCCCTAGCCCTCCATGTTCATGCCTTATTCACACCTTTTCCCATCCCAGTGGCACCAAGATGCTTTGTTCCTCCTGACCCTTAACATGGGGCCCAGTTCATTGACTGAGATGGTTAAGAGTGGAGTGTGGATGGGGTGTCATTTCTGATTCTGGAAATATTTTTACCATTCCTTTAGCACTACATGTACAGCAATATCCTCTCCTGGGTCTCTTCTATTTCAGCCATCTAACACCTCAAACACAACTGCCCGTTATCCTGACGTGGAGGTTTAGCACCAACCTGAACCTCAACCCAATCAAAAAATAATTTGTGTTTGCCAAGAGCAGCAAACAAGAAACAGTACAAACATGGCTCAATGACACGAAGCTTGACAGCTTTGAACCCTAAATTTCAATGAATGCCAGGTCACTTGGATCCACCTGGACACTGACCTCACCCTCAAGGAACACATTGCCCAAAAAAAGATGACATGGTACCAGCTCTCTCTTCTAAAGAAAGTGAAATTGTTTCTTCCAGAAAGTGACTTCAGAACTACTGTCCAAGCCCTCGTACTCTCACATCTGGATGGTGTAACTCCCTGCTCCATGACCTCCCATACTCCACACTGGCATCACTTAAGGACATCCTACTCATTGCAGCACATCTCATCCAGGGCCAAAAGAAATATGATCACATCACCCCTAACGTGATGGACTCCATTGGCTCCCCTTGCTACCCAGTGCCATCTCCAAAACCAACTGCATCATTTACAAAGCCATCACGATCAGCATGTGGCTTATCTTGCATAGAAGCTCACCATCTTTATTGATTCTCAGGACACACACAGCCAGGACACCATCAAACTGCAGAGTTACAACTGTAAAAAAAAAAGAAACAAGGCATCAGGCCTTTTCCATCTATGCAGTGAGGATCTGTAACAACATCCACATAGCCATTAGGACCATCCCATCGCTGCTCCAATTAAGGAAAGAGTTGAAGGCTCACTTCTTTAGAGAACACGGCATAACAATTAGGGCTCCTGTTTTTGGGTATTTTTTCTAAACATTTCTGTGTGTATTTATCCATATTTGTTTGCCATCTTATTAATATTTATCCATATTTATTTTGTGTTTTGAGAATTAATAAAGTCGTAAAATTGTAAATTTCCACATTTATTTAACTGATGAACATGCACTCATGCTTTGATGCCTGTCATGTTTTAGCAAATTAGGCAGCCAAAAATAACAAAACAATACACCCACAGGTAAATATTATCATTATACTTCATGTCTACCTTAACATATGCTTGTATTTAAGAAATCTCATCCTATTTTGTAACCCTCCATGCTGCCTGTCTGTTCAGCTGTTGGCCTGGAATTCATGAAAGACAGCATGGAGGGTCCCACACAAGAAGCGCAATTTTCAGTATTTTTCCGCTTTAAAAAATAAATAAAGACAGGAAACACATTGTTTTCTGTCTGTATTTATCTGTAAAAATCAGTAAACATTGAAAACTGGGAGCCCTAATTACAGTGCATTACTAATACACAAAACAGGAACCTCTACTTGTTTTCCTAATTCTTTTCTGAGACTCTGCACAGCACCCCGTTGTCTTTTGGCTAAGCATGTATTATCAAAAATACCACATGCATACACCTTCATTTGCAGCAGTGGCTGACCCACAACTGTAAAGTCTAGTTCCCAGTGGGATCTGGTGAAGCCTTGTGGTTCACTGTATGCCCCCAGCACTCAAAAGGTATGCGTACCACAGTAGGTTTTGGGATAAGGGTCCCTAAAAAACACCTCACTGGGTACTTTAGCCCTGCTGCATTTGCCTCTCCTATAAAAGGTGCAAGCCCTTTTTGGACCTTAACTGGTCTTAAAGAAAACCATGAAGTGTATCCAACCCAGATTCCCCCAAACACTTAATCCCACTGACTTGGACTCTGATACTCTGAAGCTTTGAAGTGTACAATTAACAACATAGGATCGGACCCTTGTTATTTGAGTTGTGGGTTTCAGGGTTCAAGAATTTTACAATTTTTGGTTACTGGAAACTCGGTGCCCAGAACATCATCCCACTGAGTTGTCCAGTTTTGTGCCTAGAGCCGGAGCCATTAAAATAGAAGGAAGACATACAGCAACGCTGCTAGATTGTATCATTTTTATCTGACCTCAATGTCATTGACTGAAAGGTCAAGGGATATCTGTAAACACTACAGGGGAAGATGCAACACGTCCGGAGTGCCTCGAGGTGATGGCGAACTGAGCTGTATGGACTCCAGCCCGGCCCCAGGTGACCACGCCAGAGAGAGCCTGGCTCCAGGCTCCGCAAATTCACCCGTGAAGGCATTTTAAACCTGTTTTCACTGTTTGATGTTTAGGACTTGATTAACGAATATGGGTTAACCTCCCCCCTCACATTCAATGCAGCATTAAAGGCATAAAAAGAGAGGGGGTCGCTGGCCTTTATAAGTGGTGCCAGATGTATGAATAACTAGTGTACTTTTAATTGTCTGGACTCAGCTGCCTACTTACGTATTCAAGTATTATAATTGTTTATTCTCTAGCTCGCCCCTACCCCAAAATAGAAAACCTGTATCAACAATTCTTCATCCATAAAACAGCATTTAATATTTCAGGAATTAAAAAAACACACACAAAGCAGCCTGTTCAGTCTGCAGTGTCTGGTCCTACAGAACTGGTGAATCCTGCCTGCTCTTGGCCAGTCGTGAGCAGTGGTGAAATTCCACATCTTATTGCAAGGAATGAGGATGTTGGCCTGAATGTGAATTAAATATTCAATCAGAAGGAGCTCCAGCAGGTAATTCAATCCTCTGTGTGATGTTCACCAAAACTTGGCATTCAAACTCGCTCATTCACACGCAACGCAGATTAGGAACGAAAGTCAGCCATGGTCAGCCCCCTCCCTTTTCAAGACAGCACTGCAGCCAAAGTTGCTGTGCTGCATTGTGTCAAAGGGAGAGAGAAAAACATCTGTCTTCTAAGTTATGCCCTTGTTTTTCTCTTCCCCTCCAGTGGCACACTTTTGGCTACCTTGCGCCAACGCAAATATCCTCGCACTCTAGCACAAATGTGTGTGTGTTCTGTTGATACCTTTCCAACTTTGTATGTGTGCACACAAAGTGGGAAAATGTGGAGAGTTTTCAAAACTTGCTCCAGCTTTATGCCTTTCTCGGGGAGGTTTATGTTTTTATCACATATCTCTGTCCAACAATGTTAGTAGATAGGGATTTGCTTCAAAACCCATAGCTGGTTCAATTTGAACGCCTGTGTGCCGCCCATTGAATGTCCCTGTGATGCACATGGAGTTTCTTTCATGTAGTAAGCA
The DNA here is from genome assembly GCF_031143425.1 of Pleurodeles waltl. NCBI lineage: Eukaryota > Metazoa > Chordata > Amphibia > Caudata > Salamandridae > Pleurodeles > Pleurodeles waltl. The sequence goes on along the minus strand of NC_090440.1, from coordinate 1,915,619,451 downwards.
CCACCTCGTCACCTTGTTTAAAAGCAGTGCAGCCCTTGGCAGTGCTTAATTTGAACCAAAGACTTCCGGTGTTCAGCACTGGCACTTAATTGTCAAAACTGCCACTTATGACAGACTGCCACATGGTGGCGATATTACTCTAATTTGGAAATGAGCGCAACAGCAGTTGTTTATTATTTCAATTCCCATTAAAAATGACTGATACCCACCTCACACACCGTTCTTATAGCTTTGGGGACTCAAATAGTCTGATTTGTCACACCTGTAGGTGTGTGATTGTTAGTAGTTGTGTTGGTACTGTCACTGGCAGGGGTGGTAGGGGTAATGGGTGGTGCAAGCTGCAGTGGCCTCCTGATGACGCCCTGGCACGTTTTCTGTTACAAATTAAGCACTAGCCTGGATGAGGGTTCCAGAGGCACTGGGAGGGTTTCCTAGCCCATTGCTCGTACCTGCTTATTTGATCCTGTCATTGGCCATGTTCACTGTAAAGTAAATATGTTAATATCAGTGTGCATAGTTTTCATGCATGAAAACTTACCTGTGGTTGGCTAGACATTAGACTGGCTTCTGGGAAGGCAGAATCAGTGCAAGGATTGTTTTTTTCCCTAGGTGAAGGGACCTTCCTACGACAATGTGGCTATATTTTATGACACAAGGGCAACTGTCATTTGTATTGCTGTAGTGCAAGCCAGTCCTAGTGTGTAGGATCGCTGCAACCCTATTGTTTGCCTGCATTCTCGTATGTCACTGCACGAAGTCCCCAGATGGCTGGGCTCTATGTCTATTTGGAGTAAGGCGGTCGCCATTTTGATGCCTGAAGACCTGTGACAATTTCAAAAGCACTGCTTTGTCGTTTGAAAGTGCTGAAGTGACAAATATGTTAAATATAATTGTGTTATGTTGGTTAATATTATCGTGCTTTAGGCTTCGCTAAGGGTTGCTTCAAGGGGGACATTGGAGATGGAAAAAAGAGTCCAGGAAAGAGGAAACGATGACGCAGGATGTAGGAAATGAGGTAGGAACTTTGTGGCTGGAGAATTCCTCCCCTGAAGGATGATAGTGCATTCAGCGTCAGTCATCTGGGTGACACAGGAATGAGGCAGTAAGAGGGATGGATGTAGTGGTAATAGGTGCTAAGGGATGACTGAGATAAATGAGGGCCTGACAGAGTTAGAAGTCATGATACACTGGGTGAGAGATAGTAGAGCAAGTGAGACTGACCATTACTCCTTCTCATTGTCTACAATTAGTCTTATTATACAGCCTCTCTCTAACAGATACTGTTATGAATTGACTGACAGCGGAAGAGGGGGAGAAAATCAGGGGGTTCTAATTTCCTAAGGTGCTTAGGCTTCTTTTCGGACACAGGTATCAGGGTTGGAGGAGTAGACCTTCACGTGTCCTAGCTCTTGTCTACCTTGCACTGGGAATTTCAGCCCAAGAGTACAAAGCCATGAAGCAGTTGCAAAGCCTGCAATTGGACTAAACCACAGGGTTTGTGACCCTTTTCTAAAAGTGATAAATGCATTTTGCAATACGGTGACAGGTTACTGAATTACAAAATGGATTTATAAAGGCAAAACAAATCTCAAATTGGAAGGGGCATGTATAGTGTGTCCCTCACAAATATCAATGGTTTGCTACCCCATTTTCGGTTTCAAACCATTGATAGGTTACCAGATCCTCAAAGGAGGTGGTAATCCATTTGCAAACAAGGATGGGCCCGCTTAGGATGCCTTCACCTTTGTGAATGAAAAAAAAGTTTGGAGAGTGGGCAGTGGTCAACGAGTCCTATTTCAAATCTTAAACATAAAAAAAAAATTTTTTAATCCAGCACCATTTCTTTTAAGGAAAACAGGCAGCATTGAAAAATATTTAAAAAGTGATCACAGACGTGATGGCATGTTGACCCCAGCATGCCACCATCCCTGTGATGGTCAGCACTCGTGTTGGGGCACATTTTGCAACCTGTCTCATTAACATTGATGAGGTATATCAGATTGAGTCCCACTACGATTCAAAAGGTTATAAATCAATCTGTTAGTACATAGATCAGCTCACAAAATTCTATATTGACCGGAAAGGGACTGGTTATACTTTGCAAACAGTATTTTGTGGACAGTGTTTTGTACATCTGGCCCTTAGTTCCCAAAACCTTACTGTAGTTGCCTGGCTAATTATTCTGGTAAGTCGCCTGGGCTTTTGTTAGGTGAGAAATGAACATCAGAGACATGTCCAGAACAAATGGAGGATGCCGAATTCAGAACCCTGTCCATTTTGATCCAGGATCACCCGGGCAACTGCAGGGAGATGGAATTGCAGGAGCCTGACTGTGTAGCTAGTGGCCTGGTTGATTAATAGTGGGTGTGTCTTTTACATTAAAAATGAGAACTAGAGGGAAATAGGTACAAGCAATAGGTATAGAGCATGTTTCAGAAGAGTTTGAAATCTTTCCTCTTGTAGGTGAAATGGCTCCTAGTTGTTGATGAAACCCTGGTCAAATGTGCCAGCACTGCAAGGGTTATGACCCCAGCCTTATAAAACCTTAAAAATTATATTTGATTTGACTTGAGACCCAAGTCTTCTAAATAACATAACACAATGAAAAATACTTTATTGGCACGACAAGTCAGACAAGCTTGATCTTGTGTTTTTTTCTGGTGCCTATTGCACCTGTGACTCTGTTTTTGTCAGTATTATTATCTAAGTGCTCTCTGAAAGTGACTTTGCCCAGATCTCATCCTCAGATGGAGTGCTGATTTCCAAGTGTTGTTTCTTGGTATTCCCAACTGCAATGGAATTCGTTTTCCCTACGTTTGCATCTAATATGTGCACATTCCACCATTTGTTATTGAAGGAGTTGAAAGAGAAGGCTCCTCTGATTTCTTTCTCTTTCTTTTTCTTTCTGATGTCATCCTATATGCGATCCCCAAGATGGTGGTGAGCAAAGGACACCTGCACCTCTGGGGTTGTGTGTGTGAGTTTATATTGTACAGTATACTAGGATTGATATATTGCATCGTACTTCTTACAAGGCTGTGAGGCACCCTGTTTCGCATAGTGTTCCGGAGCACCTTTTCAGAGTGCATGGTTGATAGAGGTGGGGATTTGGGCCCATATTTATGAAAAATGGTGCACAACTGCGCTAACGCAGTTGTGTGTCATTTTTTTTAACGCCAGCTAACTCCATTCCTTAAAGCCATTCCTGTGCCTTATTTATGAAATGACACATGATGGCGCTAAGGAATGGCCAGCTTCACAAAAAAAAGACACTAGCCGGTGGGGGATGGTGTTAGGTGAAATGGTGCTAGTGGGTCAAAAATTACGTTAGGCTGGTTAGCGGCAACATTTCTGCCACTAATCAGCTTAGTGTCATTTTTTGACGCACAAGCAGTCAAAAAATGACTCTTGTCTAAGTATAGACAGGAGTCATTACCACCACCCAAATGCCCATCACAGGAGACCTGTGTCCCTTGGGCAAGCCCTACATACCCAGTGCCAGGCAGGGGGCCCCATGTAAGGACCCCCAATGGCACAGCACACATATACACAAACACTTACCTGCAACTTACCTGGGATGGGCTCCCTCCCCCTGTAGCATCCCTGTGGTATGGGTGGTGGTGTTAACACGGCTTGGGGTAGGCATCTTTGTGCCCATTTCATGGTGTTTCCCCATAGAAATGGGCCTACCTGCACTTTAACGCCTGGTCTGAACAGGAGTTAAATAATGGCGATAAGCGATATTTTGTAAGTTTGCACTGCTTTTGTATTAAAAAGCAGTGCAAATGGAGCGCTAAAAAAGTATAAATATGGGCCTAGATTTATCTTGTGATAGTTTCTGCTTATGCTAAAGTAGCACAGAGGGTTAAAATGCCTGCTGCATAGAGCGCCTAGCATATAAATCACCAAAGTATAATTTTATGAGGTTAGCTCAGCAGGTTGCTGCTTTTGTCACAAATATCCTTTTGTTACTTGCAATTTATAAGTTACAGCCCTAATGCAGCACAGTGAGCTATGAATTGTCATCAAAGAGCTGCATGCAAACTGCATGGTATAGGTAACCACCCTGCCAAATCCTTCAATACTTATGCTTTCCTCCAGTCTTTCATGATCCTAATGTTGTTAAAAGGGCTCTTTTGGGTAGAAGTACATTCTTATTAGTAAAGCCAACCACAGTGGTACATTTTAAATCCTGAGCATGCACTTCTCCAGACCAATCCAGACCATGCATTCTTAAAATATACTGTCTAAACCGTGACGTCTGAATCCTACACCTTCCATTCCTCATTTTCTTGTGTAACATTTCCTATGGATTGATGTACACACTTATGATTCATTGGGTGTGTATAATGTGTGTGATATAACGTGCTCTGACACCCTACACTGGTATGGTAGCGCTAAAAAACAAATATTATGCTTGTGAGAAAGAGACCATGGAGCCACGAGGGGCACCGGTGGAGCAGGTGTTTTTTTTTTTGGGTGAGTGGGGTGCCAAGGAAGGTTGGCACACTGGGCGCCACCAGCTATGGACCTCATTCAGGGAGCACCAGGGGTCACTGCTGCGACCCGTAGCTTGCCCTGTGCTCCCTCTGGCAGTGCCTTTGTGACCCGCTGGCCCAGAGGTGGCAAATTCAGTGCCAGAAACATAGAGGTAGCTCCTCCTTTCTCTTTCTTTTCTGTCGAATTTCTATTATACTAATAGTGAATAATAACATATGATTCACTATTAGTGTAATAAAAATGGAGTATAATTAGCTGGAGTATGCCCTTCCATGTCAGCGGAGGTACTTAAAAAAATGATTTTAAATGTATGTTCTGTACATGCTTGTGGGTGAGTGTGGTTATATGAGAGAGCGTGTATGTGTGAATTTGTGTGTATGTGTGTGTGAATGACAGTGGAAGTGAAAGGGCATGTGATGTCACTTCCGCTACCCCAAGCATTTTGGTGAATTGACGTCCATGCCACCAGCGCCAATGCCGGCCCTGAGTGTGAGAGCAGAGAGCGGAAGTGTGCGCGTGCAAGAGGGGTAGATACAGACAGAGGGACAGCGAGAGAGTGTGTGAAAGAGAGTAGGAGAAATGGCGTGTGTGAAAGCAAGAGAGACAGTGACCTTGTGAGAGTGACAGAGAAAGCGTGTGTGTGAAATAGAGACAGAGAGACAAAGAGCTAGGGACATTGAGAGGGAGAAAAACAGACAGAGAGAGAGAGATGTTGTGCAGGTGGGCACAAAAATGCGTTTTTTCCCATCTGTGGAAAGGAAGGTGTATGTCTACTGGACGCCGGACTCTTAATCCAAATATCACTTCTGCCTCTGTTTATTAGCGAGGGTTATGTGGTTGACCCAGATTTTTATTTCAGCAAATACTGCCAGCTTGTTGTTTTTTCTGTTTTGTTTTTTTGTTTGTTGCTAAATTTTCCGGGGCGGGAACTTCAGCTCCTGCCTGTTGTCGGTTTGTGTGGGCGAAGGTTGCTGCAATACCAGTCTCAAAGAGACGATACCTAAATCATGGCGCTTCATCTTTTCAATAAAGCTTTTTTATCTTTCTCCAAAAAGTACGTGTCTGTGTTTAATCTAGGTGGAGGCGTCTCTAGATAGCGCTGTTCATCTCTCACACACTCCCACCAACGCTGTCACCTTTCTCTCGCCACCCCGCTGCCCCCTCCCACCCCCCCTCGCAATCCCACTGCCCCATCTCATCTCCCCCTCACAAGCCCACTGCCCCCTCTCATCTCCCCCTCACGCTCCCACTGCCCCATCTCATCTCCCCCTCACGCTCCCACTGCCCCCTCCCATCCCCCCTCGCAATCCCACTGCCCCATCTCATCTCCCCCTCACAAGCCCACTGCCCCCTCTCATCTCCCCCTCGCAATCCCACTGCCCCCTCTCATCTCCCCCTCACGCTCCCACTGCCCCTCTTATCCCCCTCTCACACTCCCACTGGCCACTCATCTCCCCCATGCTTTCACCTCTCCTCGTACTCACACTGCACCTCTCATGTCTCCCTCACACTCCGACTGCCCCTATCTCTCCCTCACACTCCCCCTCTGTCTCCGCATCGCACTCCCACTGCCCCATCAGCTCTCCCTCGCACTCCCACCAACCCGCTCATGTCTCCCTCACGTTCCCACTGCCCCCTATCTCTCCCTCACACTCCCCCTCTCATCTCTCCATCGCACTCCCACTGACCTCTCTCATCTCTCCCTTGCCTTCATCTCGCACTCACATCCTGTACCCTCTCTCATCTCTCCCTCGCACTCACACTGCCCCCTATCTCCCCGTCACACTCACTGCCTCCACTCTCTGGTGCCTGTTCACACATAGTGCCTTCCTGCACCTCCTCCTGTGCACTCGCCCACCTCTGGCGCCCCTCGCCCCTCCCCCCTCTCTTCCTGGGTGCCCCTCCCACTCCTCTCGGACTGTTCTCACTTGTACTCTGGAAGATGCGCGCGGTCCGTCTCTTTCCGTGCTCCTTCTGCCGGCTCACAGGCCTCTCTCGGTGCAGGACCCACTCTCAGTGCCCCGCCTTCAGTTGGTGGGTGTCCATTGCCCCTCTGAACACCTGCTGTACTTTAATAAGATTTCTTTAAGAAGAGCAGCCAGTCTTTCCCTCCCCCTTATACTCTCTACCTATCTCTCTCGTGCACTCTTTCCACCTCTCTCCTTGGGTTGTATTCAGTTTTTGGTGCACAGTTTCTTTCTTGTGCATTTCCTAGGTTTCTGTCTCGCTCTCCTCATCTTCGCGGGGTGTCTTCTGCTCTCTTTCGGCGCCTTTCGCCTGCTCTCCCCTCCTTTTTCTCACACACTTTCTGCTCGTCTGTCTGGTGTTCATTCAGAGCTTCGTGCACACGCTCCCCCGCTGTCTCTCTATCGATCCTGTGCAGCTCTCACCCCTATCCCCCGGTGCCTCCCTTTACGGTGCACGCAGCACCCTTTGGAGATCCCCCCCTCCCTCTCTGTCTCGGCCGCTCTGGTTCCCACAGGCTATGTCTGGGACTCCAGTTCCAAAGCCCAAGTGCATTGCAGCTTTCCTGGGCATCGCTGTGCTGTTTGCCATAGCCCGGCTGCTCTGGTCCTGGACTGTGGTGATTGTCCTTCTGCTCCTGTTCGTCATCCTTTTCCTGCTCCTCCTGGCCGGTGGCCTGTCTCTCATGGCCCTCACCCAGACGGGGGTCCGCGCCCCCGGCCAGGGCCCCTCCGCAGAGCCAATGCTCAGGTGTACGCCTTCCGCCCTGGCCAGCTACCTGCTCGTGCACTGTCCGAGCTTCGGGGGCCCCCGCTGGAGGGGCTGGCCCTGGTGGGCCCTGCCCTCCCTGCAGACCGCGGTGTCCCTCCTGGGCCCCACAAGCAGCAGAGTTCACTTCGTGAGAGAGCACCTGCAGCTCAGAGACGAGGGACTGGTGGCCCTGGACTGGGCAGTGGGCCTGGGGGCGCGGAGGCGCAGGTCATCCTCCAACTCCAGCGCCCCGGTTCTGCTTTGCATCCCAAATTCCTTCGGAAAGGTGACCCGGAACTTCACGGAGGTGAGTTTGTGATCAGAGTTTTATCACTCGTTGTGGGTTCCCGTGCATCACTTCTCCCCTGGGTGTAAAGGAGGCTGACTAGCATACCCGAGCTTGCATGATCCCTACGCCGCAGGTGAGTTTGGAATCAGAGGAGGGCTCTGGGCTGGGTGATGCTGGTGAGTTTATCACTCGTTGGGTCCCTTGCATCAAGAGCTTCCCTGGGTATAGAGGAGGCTGGCTACCACACCCGAGGTGGCCATCAATCATGCGCCGCAGTGAGTTTGGAATCAGAGGAGGGCTCCGGGCTGGGTGATGCTGGTGAGTTTATCACTCGTTGGGTCCCTTGCATCAAGAGCTTCCCTGGGTATAGAGGAGGCTGTCTAGCACACCCGAGGTGGCCATCAACCATGCGCCGCAGTGAGTTTGGAATCAAAGGAGGGCTCCGGGCTGGGTGATGCTGGTGAGTTTATCACTCGTTGGGTCCCTTGCATCAAGAGCTTCCCTGGGTATAGAGAAGGCTGGCTAGCACACCCGAGGTGGCCATCAATCATGCGCCGCAGTGAGTTTGTCATCAGAGAAGGGCTGGGTGATGCTGGTGCGTTTACTAGAAGTGCTGACTGTGGTTTCTCGTGCGTCACTGTTTCTTTGGGTATAAAGGAGACTGGGTAGCGCACCCCTGCTTGCTATCAGCCCTGCGCCGCGGTGAGTTTGTCATCAGAGGAGGGCCCCGGGCTGGGTGATGCTGGTGAGTTTATCACTCGTTGTGGTTCCCCCGCGTCACTGCTTCCCTGGGTTGAAGGGGACTGGCTAGCACACCCGAGGTTGCCATTAGCCCTGAGCCGCAGTGAGTCTGTCACCAGAGGAGGGCTCGGGGCCAGTGCGGGGCTCACTTCGGGAGGAGCCGCCGTGTCTGCAAGTGTATTGTGATTTTAAAAGCACACACTTCTGGCATTCCTTGCTTCCAGCTATTTTCAGACAACAATACAAATTTCGAGATGACTCCATGATTACTGTTCTTTCTGAAGAGAGATCGGAGTTGTGGCTAGTGGAAGTTTCGACTCATTTTAAAGTAGTGCAGAGGGTTAATATGCCTGCTGCAGATCACAGAAGTGCACATAATGTAAATAGGTCAGTGAGTTACTGCTTTTGTCACAGAGATCCCCTTTGTTACTTGCAGTTTGTAAGTTAAAACCCTAGACTGTGCCTCTCCAGGACAAGCACTCTTAAACTCCACCACCTACCAGTATGGATATGGTTACTCCTTGCCTTCTAGTCTTCTGTCTTACCTGACATTTCGTAGCCACTGAGGTACACACCTCAGCTCGAGTCTCTCTGTGCTCTGACACCCTACCCTGGAGTGAGTACCAGGTGCTATAAAATGAATTAAATGCAAATGAGAATGAGTGGTTATGGAGACTTGAGGGGCTCTGTTAAAGGGTGGCAGTGAGGGAATCCATGGCGGAGGTGGTCATTGGGGGGCACCAACACTCATGGTCGCACTGGACGCCACCAGCGCTAAAGCTGGGCCCGCTCGGGGCTGGTTATTGCTGGTGACTTTATCACTCGTTGTGGGTTCCCGTTATCAGTCGTCACGTGCTTCCTTCGGTATAGGGGAGACTGGCTAGCACACCCCAGGTTGCCATCAGCCCCGCGCCGCAGGTGAGTTTGCCTTCAGAGAAGGGCTCAGGGATGGGTGATGCTGGTGAGTTTATCACTCGATGTGGGTTCCCGTTATCAGTCGTCACGAGCTTCCCTGGGTTAGAGGAGACTGGCTAGCACACCCCAGGTTGCCACGAGCCCTGCCCCCCCATGGAAGTTTGTCATCAGAGGAGGGCTCGGCGATGCTTTCCAGCATGTCACCATAGACACTGGGTCAGGTCTCTGCTGGGTAATATCATCAGGGGCCGGAAGGGTCACGCAAGTGAGTTCATAAGAAGAAGTGGGGGTGAGGGGGTACCATTTTCCACCCGATCCTGCGGATGCTGGGAGAAGGGCGCAGCTGCAGCAATGAAATGTTAATGTCCTTGCAAGGGCATTTCATAAAAAAAAAACACTTTTAACAAACAATTAGTAGAGCCAGCATGAGAAATAATAGTGAAAACATGAAGTACTTGGCAGTGGTGCTTGAGCAGAATGGGGGGGTGTTGGCTGATGGCGTCACGTCATTGAAGGGATAGGGAATATTTGACAGCATTTCCTTGAAAGCTACACCAAATACTGCCAGAAGAAAACATGTGAAAGTCCCTTTATTGTGCACTGTTCTGCTAAACGCTTTTGCACAGCACCTCCCGCACCCCTAGTTCCGGCGCCACTGGCACCTAGCGCCTAGAGTTTATATTTATTTTTGCAGTTTTATATGGCATGGGATACGTCCTTGCCCATGACAGAACACTTAACATCGAGTGAGATAAAAACGTAGAATCATTTCACACCAACATGCACGCGGGTCAACAGATCAGAACAGCAGACAGAGTGGAATTTAGTGTGGAGCCGATAAGTACATACAGTGACCTCACCCGGCCTAGCTGGAGGGTAACAGTGCAGTGGTAAGCAGTGGTAAGGAGGAGACTTTCACCCCAAGCCTTCAGTAATATTACTCTACAGCAGCTGTAGCTCCAAGAAGATGTTAACAAACCCAGGTCTTTATAAGGCGGGTGACTGAGAGGGTCTCCGGTGTCCACCTTCTCGGTGTTTGCCTGTGTGTCTGCTCTCTGGGTGAGCCGTCCTCTTTCCTTGGGCAGAGCCTGTGCTGTCTCTGCTCGTGGAAACCTTTGACCCACTGCTCAGCTGACTTTGGGCCCTCAAGCTAAGTACCTCAGACCATCTGCCCATGTATAAGGAGTAGTCCAGGGTTGATTTGGAAAATAATTAGGCCCATATTTATACTTTTTTAGCACCGCTTTTTTACGCAAAAGCGGCGCAAACTTACAAAATGCTATTGTATTTTGTAAGTTTGCGCCGCTTTTGCGTCAAAAAGTGACGCAAATGCAGCGCTAAAAAAGTATAAATATGGGCCTTAGTGCTTAAAGTGCTGCTCAGAAGCCTGCAGTCAGCATTAATAAATGTCAGTGTGCCGAATACCAAGGCTGATTGTGCTGCATCCACCCTAGGCCTGTTTAATCCACTACGAGTCACTCCATGTCCCATTAAGTCTCTTTTAGGGGTTCCTGCATTATCCCTTTGAGAACGTTTTCCTGTCTTTCTCTTCTTTCCTTTCTGTGTTTCCCCTATTTTGCATGGAGGAAATGCCCGATAAGGAAAAATAAGAGCCGGTACTCAGAAATGAGTGCTAGAGGCACCCACCGGCAACCACTGGCTCAAATTAAGTTGGACTGTGGAGGATGTTCCACTATACTTTTTCCTGGTTTGGACACCTAGGAAAAGCCTGCAAGTCCCAAACAAAAAAACAAATAAATGACCTCCTCCTGCCCTGCAGGCTGGGAGAAGTTTCTAGTGTTACAGGGTAATTTTCTTTTCAAAAAGAAAATCCCACTTTGAGAGCTTGTTTTAGAAACATGGGGGCATATTTGGAAAACCCATAATTTGTTTACAGACCGCAGTCCATGGAGGCATATTTGGGGAACCCATAATTTGTTTACACACCACGGTCCCTGGAGGACCACAATGTATCCTGGCATATCAGACAGGTTTAGCACGACAGTCTCTCAAAGTCTTATAGACGTTTTCAAGGAGACTTGTCTGCTAATCAATCGTTTTGGGCCAAATGTCCAGTGGTATTCAAATAAACTGAAATACGGTTGTTTCTTTGACAAGGAGCTTCTGCACGTTGCCCATCTAAATTGTTTTATGTCATTAGTGCCCTGGAGCTTCTCTCTGAGGTTAGTCACCTGACAAGTAGCTTGACACTGTAATTTTTTTCTGGTGCCTCTGGATTTTTCCCTGTTCTTAGAGTTTGAACACTGGACCTGGTTAACACCATGGTGCATATTTAAGAGCTCCTGAAGCCATTCAAACGCCACATTAGCGTTATTTTTTTATGCTAATGTGGCGTTAGAAGGCCAAACATGCTATGCCATATTTACTTTGTAACCCTTTGCGCTACATTACGCCTGTGCCAGGCATAATGTATGCAAAGGTGGCATTCCCCCATTAGGAGGGGCAAAAAATGGTGCAAGGGAATCTAAGAGATTTTCTTGCGCCATTTTTTTCGGCACTTTTAACACCTGCTCAGAGCAGGCATTAAAAGGAGGCTTCCATTGTTATAATGGGCCCCTGGGTGCTTTGCAGGATTAGTTTCAGAATTTTTGACACTAATCCTGCAGAGCGCCAGACTAGCGTAAAAAATTCTGATGCTAGTCCCCTAACTACCACCAGGGTGCACCATATTTTAAATACGGCACACATATGGTGGCGTTAGGGGAGCGCTAAGGGGTGCAAGAAAAGTGACACTGCACTGTGTGCAGCGCCACCTTTCATAAATATACCACCATGTATCTTAGATCCAATCACTGTCCAGGATCTTTGGTACCCAAGGGATGACTTGGATGTCAGTAGGCCTATGGGTAGTGCCAGAGGGAGAAATTATGACACATCCATGGTATTTGGCACCCCACACTTCGATAGCTCTGGCCACGGGCTTCTGAACAAAACTTTGGGTCATAGCACTTATTCATTAAAAAAACTAAGCACTGCTCTTCAGGTTGCCTCAATGCTGCTCTAGATGTTGCTGGCCTTTGTTTTTTTAAAAGTTCTTATCAACTCAGAGCCAGCAAGCCAGGAGAGAAGGACGGTGTGTGGGTTTTCACCTGAGGTTTCACTTGCAAATGATTTTGTTTGAGTAGAAATGGAATGCAAATTCCAGCTGTAAGCCATGCTTATTTGGACTATTGGATGTTCAAAGTGACTACAGGGGAAGAGGTCAGCTTCACAGATCTGTCTCGAAAGCTGGAGATTACAATACCCACTCAAGTGTTCATCTAATAGTGATCTGCGCCACTGATTATAGCATTCTCACCTCACACTTTAGAGCAGAGGTCTTCAAACTGGGGGGCGGGCCCCCCTTGGGGGGCCTTAAGTGATCCCAGGGGGGGCGCCAAACTCTGGCCAAAAGAAATATTATACAGATAACATGCCTTTGTTTTAAGAATTAGCATGTTATTGCAGTTTTTAAAAGGTAACAGTACTTAACTGCAATGTTTAAATAGGTTTAGACATATTTAAACATTGCCATCTTTCTAAAATAATTGTGAAGAATTCAGAGGGGGTGCCCAATGATTTTTATTTTTCAACTGGGGGGCGCGGCATTAAAACGTTTGAAGACCACTGCTTTAGAGTGAAAGGAAGTGTCACATTATGGGAAAGTGTGGGGATAATGTGAGTGGGCACTGAAGACCCCACCCACAAGGACACATTAAAAGGCCAGTCATTGGCTATGTAAACTGTATACAACAAAGTAGTCACCACATAACCAAGCCAGACAGGTTCCTTCCTTGGAATGACAAAGGGAAAAACCTTTTTTAAACTTCTTTTTGGTGAACAATAAATGGTACACAAAAAGATGACAGACAGAATGCTGAACATTATCAAACATTTACCCCTAGGCACAGGTCTGGGTTTAATCTAACATTATTTTTCTCACCACACTATTCCAGTTTGGACACACCCATGTGCTAATCAGCCATGGGAACAGTCCAGCCTGAATTGCCAATTCAGGCCCTCCCTGGACCTGAAAACAAGCATCATTGGACCAGTTTTGGGGTATCATCCTTCATCAACCATGCTAACTTGAAACCAGTGGCATAGGGAGCACGGGACCCATGTCTGGGCATACCCTTCCCACTTAGGGCAAAAATGCAAAACATAAAAAGTATGGACCGAATGGCAGGGTCCAGACTGGGGTAGCATGAAGAGCTAAAGAACAATGGATTTAAACCAGATCTGTGACTGGGGGTGAGTGTTTGAAAAGCTTCAGCACTACGTTCATCATCCTTTTATGTTGCTGAACAAAAAATGGGAACACAATCTTACATGTTCTGTTTGTTGCAATTGCATCCTTAGACAGCTTCACACACAGATTCATTAGTGGCTCAAAGCACATTAAGAGGGTACATTTGCTTAAAATCAAATCATTACAGTCCCCAAACAAAAAATTAGATTGGTCCAACTCTGGCAGCTGACTGTATAACATACCCTTGAAGCATTATGTGATGACCCTCGGTCTGAGGAGCTGTCTGGTCTAACATGCAAATAAACACAAGAGTGGATTAAAGTTGATTAAACGCTCTTAAATCAGAATGACAAATAAAAGTATTCAAATGTGGAGTCACTGAATAAGATAAAAACATGCAATCTATAATAGAGGTAACACCAAACGAAGGGACCCCAAGTACGGTGACCTGGATTATCACTCTAAAATCTATCATCTAATTCTGCCACATCCACAGCAGTAGCTGAGTTTAACAGTGCAGAGCCCTTAAAATTACATCTTTGGTTTAGTACAGTTGGGTAATGTGGTTCCCAACACCTGTCCAGCTCCAAATGATCATAACTCTTAAATAAAGAATTTACTTTTAAGCTCTCAACATATTCACTATCCAAGTCACAGCAAGTGGATGATTGGAGGTAATTCGTATTGCCAGGCCCCAGTGTGTGTGTCTAGCCACCAAACAATGAATTGAAGCCCAAGGGCACATGTCTCAATGCCCTCCTGAATAATGGCCTAAATCCAGAGACAGATGATTCTGCCAGATCTTTGGTATTTATTCTTGTTAAAAAACTCAACCTGGATTCACATGTCCAACATGCAGCCAAAAGCTCTATTTTACCAACTAAGACTTTCGTCAGCAATGACTACATTAAATCAGGAGTTCATTCCCTGTTTTTTTCGCCTATCGACTAATGGGACAGACTTCTAATCAACCGCTCCAAATAATTAACAGCATCATTAAGAGCAGTTCTACACGTGCCTGCTCTCCTAACCCCTAACACGCACAAATTCATCCAGTTTACCCATCTATTCTGCTCACTTAATTGCTTGCCTATTAGACAGCATGCCTGACACACATCATCCTTTTAACTCTTCCTCACGCCTACCCTCAAACGTAGGACCTCAGGCAGCTCACTGAATTTAAGAAGCAAAGGAAACCTCAGGCTAGGAGTCCCCAGGTACATGGAAAAACAAACACACCACAACTTAGAAATGCCTCCAAAGTTTTGGAATGTCCTACCCAGACAGATAAGGCTGGCGCCATTGTTGTCTCTTTTCAAGCTCTTACTGAAGGGCCACCTCCTACCCAAACTCCTTATTATAAGAACCTCAACCTCTTCATAACCTCCATATTTCCCAATTACGGGGTTGACTGCTGTTGGAGAACAACATTAAACTTCACAGTTACCTCCCTATGCTTCTTACTGGATGTATATTTCTATCCACCTGTAAAACGACTTTTTTGACAACATTTTTATTTTCCTGGTCCGAGTCCTTGCTTTGTAAAAGCTCAGAAAAATCACACATGCATTTTATTCTCATGTCACAGGCGACACAGTTACACGCGCCATTCACACCCCCGCCACTCAGTCCGAATAGTCACATACCAACCACAAGATGGCGTCCAAGGGTCCTACGCAGAAACCATATTAAATTGCAGGCACCTAGGTAGACCTCTGTACATAGAAGAGGAATAAAGCCAAACCAATCAAAGCACTCGACTATCACTAAATATTGCATGAAAGGCATTAAAACAACAAATAAAATACACTCACACACACACACAACTCTCAGGTACACTAGATGTCGACATGACAGAGTTATGTGTTCATTACTTTCCAATTTAATAATTTATCTATTTTCTGTCTACTCTCTCCAGCAGTATGTGAACGAGCATTATTTATATGCTTTGTAAAATAAGCTTGTCTAGTCGGAATTTGCCATGCACGTTTATTTCTCTGTTTTTAGTGCCAGTTGTAATATTTTAGTTCTTGTTTCCACAATAAGTGGGTGGGTTGTAGTTGGTGGCTCAGTTGGTCAGAATGAGCTGAGTTGCTGGTCAGTGCCCACTGGGGTGACGTTTTTATGAAAAGATAGGTGAAATGTACCATTTGATGTGGGTTTTTTTTAAGGACCTGGCCTAATGGTTTTGATTGGCTGGACCCATGAAGATTATGTAACTTAACCCCTACCATCCCAGCATGAGAGGCTCCACCCACCAATGCTTCGGGGTCCTGGTTTGTGTGAATTTAGATAATGGTAATGATATCTAGGGCAAGGCCCATCCCATCCCTCTCCATATGTATTCTGGAAGGTGTTGTATATTGGCCTTTTGCATGCTCTGTGCCCCTGCGTGCTGGATTGCTATCCCTCCCCCTGAGTGCATGGGTCGCTGTCCTGCAGTGTGGGGGAAGGAATCACTCGCTCTGCAATGGAGTGCCAGATTCAATCTCCATCCCTATGGTAGTATTCACTCTACACACCACTGACTGAAGGATCCGCCTTCCTTCCCACTGACGGAGGGGTGCACATTCCGTCTCTACAAGGGCCAGGTCTAACTGGTACATTGCTTGCACTCCTTCCTAATCAGCTTAGGGGTCGCTCCCACTGAGTGCTGGATTCCCAGACCCTGGCCTGCGGTCAGCATCTGCTCACATGCCCCCTAAGTACAGGATTCATACTCCCTCTATCTGATCTCAGGATCCAATCTGCATCCTTCCCCTTGGGCTCCGGGTTCACTATTACCGCCTCTAAAGTCACTCTCTGGGCCTATGAATTTGGAATCTCCATTGATAACCTGTGACCTTTCTTTTCCAGCTGTGCCAGCTGGCTCTCACCCACGGTTACCACCCTGTCATCTTTAATCGGCGCTGCCACAACGACTGCCCTCTCAGCACGGCCAAGCTCCAGCCGTACGGTGACCCCTGTGACCTTCGAGAAGCGGTTCAGTACATATGCCACCGGCACCATGCCTCCAGGCTCTTTGCGGTGGCAGAGAGCACAGGCGCGGGCCTCCTCTTCTCCTACCTCGGGGAGTGTGGCTCTTCCAGCTACCTGACGGCTGCAGCATGCATCTCCCCTCTCCTCTGCCCACAGGAGTGGTTCGAAGATGGGTGCCCCTGGTTCTGGGAGAAAGTCCTGCTCCTCTATCAAAAGTTCACACTGAGTAGGTAAGTACACCCCCCCTCCCCAGAATCCTATTTCTGGTGCAAAAATAGACACAAACTACTTTTTCCGGTTGGCACTTTGCTCCTCTACTGTAAGTAGTAATGGGAAGGGGGCCACAACCTGCAGTTTGAGCCCTGGGCGATGCAGTGGGTTCTGAAGGAGCTCAACAATGGAGGAAACTGGTTGGTGCTGCTGTTGTGTAGGCTCTCATTATTCTAATGAGACTACTGGATTTGAGCGGCAGAATCGCCTGCTTTGTGGGAGACTGAGTCTTACCCACTGCAGGTGACACCTGACTCCCCATCCGCTTTTTGCTCCAGCTAACTAGCAGTGCCTCATCTCTATGCGAGAGCAGGGATGATTGGGCAGCCGAGCGCATGACACAATTGACTCCTCAGGGAAATCGTGGTCACTCAGATCTCATCCGTTTCTCTCATTTACATTCGTCTCACATATAAAAGGACAAGCACAGGCCATATATGTTTCAATAAGGTTTTAATGAAGCAACTGCATCTTAGACAATAAAGCATGTACTGCAATAACCAGGACGATAAAGCTTGACAGTATTAGTATTGTGACAGGGAGAGTAAAGCATAGAAATGACGCTACCATATTGTCACTAGAGTCAATAGACTAATTCCTACCTAGGCCATATTAGAGTACAGCATGTTACGCTCTAGTTCTGCCCATTAGGTTCCCTTGGGAAGACATCACCCTCCATATCTAAGCAAAGACCTGAAGTCTGCTTAAGCAGCTGTAGCGAAGCGTTCAGCAATCAGCATACAGTCTTGGTCATCTGTCTGGAATCTCCCTCTAACGTGTATGGGACAGGGAAGTGTTTTTATAATAAAACATCTGATGTTCTGAGAAAATGTCCCTACATAAGTATGTGTATGTTTCTATGAATAACAGAGACAAATCGTTACCATGTTTTACCGGCAACCTATCTTACTGCAGCCTTGAGAGCAGCACAGAGTGAACAAGAATGTCTTGTTTAAGAATGTAGTGCTGAATTAGGCAAAGAATAGCTAGATATAGAGAAATAAACAAGACCACAAATGTGGCTATTGCTAAAATAATAAACAAAGCTGAATAAAATATATCTAGGTTAAAGTGCACAGCGGCAGGCCTAGTGTGCTAAAATAACGTGCATGGAGCTATAACTAAAATGGCTACACGACACCCTTCCCATGCCGGTTTAAAGGTGGTTGAAAAGCTTAATTATGTATAAAAGCTACTAAAATTAAACCTAAGATATATATAAAAAATATCAGTAATGACAAGTCAACAAGACACTTGAGCATACATAAAAGTAACATTTAAAATGTTAACTTGTGGCGTAAAAAATGCAGAATTTCAAGAGTCAGAGTCCTTTTGGAAGATGCCAATCAAATCCAGGATAATTGAGGGCAGGAAATCTTCCACTTCTGCAGGTGGTAAAGTAGAAAACTCATCGCCAAGAAGAACCAAGGAGCATTCGTGTTCCATAGCCTGAGCTTCAGCCAAGGCAGTAGCATTTCATGGTGTGCCCAATAATGAGTTCAGAGCCGCATCCTCCATGAAGGGCAACTCATAAGCAGCTTCCCGTAGCAAATGCACCCTCAACACGCATGTCTGGTAATGAGCCCTCAGCAAGAACATCAACTGATCAGCGTCCAGTGAAAGCAAGCACTGCGTAGAAAGACAAACCTTCAGTGCATGTTCGATTGAGCACCAGAGGTACCGAAACACGGGCTGCACACAATGCAAAACCGGTCTGAATGACAGAGACCAGTCACACTCCAATTGCTCCAGGAGTGTTGCTCCGAAGTACTGCATCATGCGTTCACGGCACAGCTGAGCTGGTGGGAGCTCTTTCATTCCTCCTTATTGCGGCAGAACAGTCATTGCGCAATAGCAAAATGCCACCTGTTATAGCCGAAGTTGTTGGAAATCCCCCTAAAATACTGGAGACTATTGAGTGAATGGCCGATGGTATTAAACCGAATATAGAGGAGAAGGTATGAACAGAACCAGAACCAACAGCCTTAAAAAAATTGTGATTCCAGTAGTACTGGATGCATTGAATATTTGCCCCACGAGCTCACCTAAGTGTCTTGGAAAGTTGCTACTTAATAGGGACTGTATCTCTGCTGATGACCTTGCCACCTGGAGTGCATAGGTCTCACATGCAGATGTGAGCGACACATGTTTTTGGAACAATAAAGCCTTGAGTCTGCTGAACTTGTCAAAATTCACATTAGAAGTAGCAATATGGGGCCAAATCTCAGCTACTTCCTTTTGTCTTGTGAGAGGAAAAAGTACGTCCCCGCAGCATGTAACAACCTTAGAGCCCGAAACAACGTAAACTATTCCAGCTCGCATCCCACAATAGTTTTCACTATTGAGGAGAACATAGCTGCCATTTGAGAGCACCTGGAACGCAGGTCTAACTAAGGGGACTGGAACTCCCTTCAGATAACAAGCCAAGTTCGCTGTTGAAGCGTTACACGCCCATGCAAGGACAGCTGTTTACAGACCATCGAATGGCTGACAGAAGTCTCACATTCACTACCGCTAAGAAAGACCTCGTTCATGCCACTGAGACATTTGTATGAGAAGGGCAGCTCCCACATGTCATGGATGTAACTATCTCCCAGCCTGTCATATCTGCCTACCACAATGTGTTTTAAACAGGACGTGAATTGAAGTGTTGAAATAGGCAGACTAATGACCCCGTGTATTAACTACTCAGCAGATGGTATTTCAGCCACAGTAAAAGGCAACTTTTCTAACTTTTCGATGTTTAACATAACATAAGTCGCTTCTTTCTTAGCCATTAGTTGGTGTTGTTGTGTTAAGTTAAATGTAGGAAATATGTCCCTTGCACTAACGTGTTGCCACGGATCGCGACCTACCTTCAACGTTTGAAGTGTCCAACCCAACTACATAATGGACCTTAGTTGACTTTGTCCATGGTGTAACGAGGACATATCACTTTGTATTATGTCTATTGCAGAAGAGACGATGGTATTCAGGGTGTATATCCGGTCGGACAGGGTATTAATCCCATTATCTACAACAGCTAATGCCTTCTGTAAATTTTCCTGGCTTATTTGCCTTAACCGGGCAGCAGCTTCTTGTTGGGAAAGCTTCCAAATTTCATCATGAACTGCATATAGGAACTGCTTTCTCCGTTGTTTTCTGGGGCCTAACAGGAAGGCATGTAAGTCTGTTATTAGACAGGAGACTGAGGTGTTCTCTAACAGCATCTAGTGAGGAACTTTTCAACCATTGCTGACATAGTTTCCCTACACTGTATGTTGTTACTATAACCGCATGTTCAGATGACACATAGCAAGGGTCTGACCTATTAGTTCTAAAACCCCCTGTTGAGTTTATAAAACGTTTATGACACCCATTGGTATCTATTGGCCACAATAACCACCCACCAGGACGTGACAGTGAAGCATTAAACATGCCATTCTGGACCAATTCATAGAGCTGATCCTCTGTTACATTTACATATTTTTGCCATTTGTGAAATTTTGCAGGGGCGGGAATACTGCGCGCATTCAATTCCTTAATCTTTGCTAAGCCTAAACAACTTGTTTGTTGTACCGTTTCATTTAAAAATATCATTTGAACAGGTATCAGGCATGGTCTAAATGAAGCTTCCTTTCCCCTTATTTGCAAATTTCTAGTTCCCCACACACTTTTTAAGTCAATCAACTTCAACCAATATTCATAGCCTTCTACAGCTAATCAGGAAACAAAGGAATCTGAATAAATACATTTCGTATCTGTCAATAATATATGTACATTTTCCATTGAGGGCAATTTAAAATAATACGACTCAGCATTTTTTATCATTGTGCCCAGAAATATATGCAAACTTTTCAGAATATATTTTAGAACTCCCCTGTGGTGTAGTCGTACAGTGTTCCCATTTTGTGTAATTAAAAACAGTCTTTGGGATACTTGCTCTATGAATGAAATGGTGCCCATAATAATTATAGCAAAACATGTCACCATAATTCTCTTTAGATTGATAAACATCTTCACTTTCAAACACAGTATAATACTGCAATTCAGTCATCATGGAGTCAACCGTTTTCATATCCAAGTCATCTGAAACATTTCCGGGTATTATTACATCGTTCATTGAAAGTTTAAACACCTATGGTATTTGAATGACCTCTGTCGGGCCGTATATATCAAATGTTACTTTATTCTAAACAATCGCATCAGGAATCGGTATGGCGGAAATGTTCACAAAAGTCTCTACGGACCTTGTGAGAAGAGAAATGGGGTTTTAGGACCTCATCCACCAGTTCAACTGTTGATCTTTCAGGAAGAAAATGACCATGTATTAATAAAAAAGAATGTTATGACAAAACCAATCCAAAGTAGGAAAGCTAGTACAGTCAAATAAACCATGGATCCATGGGAAAATAAGGTACTTTGTCTTAAGCTAGTTTATCAGCTTACGTGATTTTGACAGTTCAGATGTAGAAGAGGCAAATGAGTCCGAAAAGGTGTTGTTGACGTTAGTGAAGTATCCAGAAGCAGTTCGTGCAAAGGCTGGAGCCGTATTTGTAGAAGGAGAGCTGGTAGGGGACTCCCGCAGTGGTTCAGAATGAATGACGCCATCCGTCTGTGTCGATGTTGTGTCAAATTGATCAGTTATTTCTGTATTGTTTGTTGAAACAGATGTTAGTGGAACTAATGCAAGATCATTTTCCACCCTCCCCAAGCTCAAGAGGGGTTAGCATTGCTGCTCACAACTTGTAGAGGGACGTCTTGACCAGTAGTGAGAGGGATTAGGGAACTACTGGCTGTTCCTCCTGGTCTGCTGTGCAGGATTGGCCACATGGTGTGACTTGACATTGTCGATAGATACAAAGCAGTTTTCTTTAGCACCAACCAACGGTGGTAGAATGACATTTCTGGTACCATGTATTCCCAAAACTGGGACCGGTGCACGATAAGAAGGACTAAACTCCTTTTTCACAGCAACCTTTTTACGTACTAGATCCCCAACTTTAGGAATCCAGCCAGTAGTTGTTATTGGTACATCCTTAATTCCTGTGGAGGCAGCATTGGCAGAAGTGTTGTCACCACGGAACTGTTGTAATTCCTGCAAGACAGTGACACGTTCATTTATGTCTAAAGGTGTTTCTGCCACCTCCACGCTAGGGACATCAAGATCTAGAACATACATTTGAGTTCCGAAAAGGCCCTTGTATGAAGTATGACCTCCCCAGGGACGTTATAGGCAGATTGTTAAGTGCTCCCTGAACTCCATACAGGTGATTAAGCCAACTACGTCCTGTACCTAAGACTCTGGCTGTTAAGGACTGCTTCAAATTACGGTTTTGTCGCTCCATGACACTATTTCCCTCGGGATGAAATGGAGACGAGTAAGGGAGTTGGAACCCTAACGAAGCCATGGCATCCCTAAATGCCTTTTAGCAAAAGCAGGGCCCTGGACTGAGTGGAAAGCCGCCACTGCATATGTACTGATAAAGACTCGCAAATCTTTAATAACAGTCCGAGCATCAGCTGAACGTTGTGGCCACACCCATAAAAATCTGGAGCAGAAGTCGACAGCGACTAAAATGTATTTGTATGTACTATCCGTTGTTAGGGGACCACAATGGTCCAAGTACACACATTGTACTGGTTTGTTGGAAATTAGGAGGGGTGTCTGCGGTGGGCGTTTGGCGGTGAAATCCTTAATTTGTTGGCAGATGTCACAACAAAGGACATACTGCTTGGCCTGTTTGTATAGACCTGGCCATCAATAACGTGCTTGTAACAATGATATTGTTGCCGCCTCACCAGCACGGGCAGATGCTGTGAGAAGGTAGCCTCTTTCTAGCCTTGTTACCCCCACTTTTGGCCTGTTTGTGAGTGTATGTCAGGGTGTTTGTCACTGTTTTCACTGTCTCACTGGGATCCTGATAGCCAGGCCTCAGTGCTCATAGTGAAAACACCATGTTTTCAGTATGGTTGTTATGTGTCACTGGGATCCTGCTAGTCAGGACCCCAGTGCTCATAGGTTTGTGGCCTATATGTATGTGTCACTGGGACCCTGTCACACAGGGCCCCAGTGCTCATAGGTGTGCATGTATATGTTCCCTGTGTGGTGCCTAACTGTCTCACTGAGGCTCTGCTAACCAGAACCTCAGTGGTTATGCTCTCTCATTACTTTCAAATTGTCACTGACAGGCTAGTGACCATTTTTACCAATTTACATTGGCTTACTGGAACACCCTTATAATTCCCTAGTATATGGTACTGAGGTACCCAGGGTATTGGGGTTCCAGGAGATCCCTATGGGCTGCAGCATTTCTTTTGCCACCCATAGGGAGCTCTGACAATTCTTACACAGGCCTGCCACTGCAGCCTGAGTGAAATAACGTCCACGTTATTTCACAGCCATTTTACACTGCACTTAAGTAACTTATAAGTCACCTATATGTCTAACCTTTACCTGGTAAAGGTTAGGTGCAAAGTTACTTAGTGTGAGGGCACCCTGGCACTAGCCAAGGTGCCCCCACATTGTTCAGAGCCAATTCACTGAACTTTGTGAGTGCGGGGACACCATTACACGCGTGCACTACATATAGGTCACTACCTATATGTAGCTTCACCATGGTAACTCCGAATATGGCCATGTAACATGTCTATGATCATGGAATTGCCCCCTCTATGCCATCCTGGCATAGTTGGCACAATCCCATGATCCCAGTGGTCTGTAGCACAGACCCTGGCACTGCCAGACTGCCCTTCCTGGGGTTTCACTGCAGCTGCTGCTGCTGCCAACCCCTCAGACAGGCAGCTGCCCTCCTGGGGTCCAGCCAGGCCTGGCCCAGGATGGCAGAACAAAGAACTTCCTCTGAGAGAGGGTGTGACACCCTCTCCCTTTGGAAAATGGTCTGAAGGCAGGGGAGGAGTAGCCTCCCCCAGCCTCTGGAAATGCTTTGTTGGGCACAGATGTGCCCAATTCTGCATAAGCCAGTCTACACCGGTTCAGGGACCCCTTAGCCCCTGCTCTGGCGCGAAACTGGACAAAGGAAAGGGGAGTGACCACTCCCCTGACCTGCACCTCCCCTGGGAGGTGTCCAGAGCTCCTCCAGTGTGCTCCAGACCTCTGCCATCTTGGAAACAGAGGTGCTGCTGGCACACTGGACTGCTCTGAGTGGCCAGTGCCACCAGGTGACGTCAGAGACTCCTTGTGATAGGCTCCTTCAGGTGTTAGTAGCCTTTCCTCTCTCCTAGGTAGCCAAACCCTCTTTTCTGGCTATTTAGGGTCTCTGTCTCTGGGGAAACTTTAGATAACGAATGCATGAGCTCAGCCGAGTTCCTCTGCATCTCTCTCTTCACCTTCTGATAAGGAATCGACCACTGACCGCGCTGGAAGCCTGCAAACCTGCAACATAGTAGCAAAGACGACTACTGCAACTCTGTAACGCTGATCCTGCCGCCTTCTCGACTGTTTTCCTGCTTGTGCATGCTGTGGGGGTAGTCTGCCTCCTCTCTGCACCAGAAGCTCCGAAGAAATCTCCCGTGGGTCGACGGAATCTTCCCCCTGCAACCGCAGGCACCAAAAAGCTGCATTACCGGTCCCTTGGGTCTCCTCTCAGCACGACGAGCGAGGTCCCTCGAATCCAGCGACACCGTCCAAGTGACCCCCACAGTCCAGTGACTCTTCAGCCCAAGTTTGGTGGAGGTAAGTCCTTGCCTCACCTCGCTGGGCTGCATTGCTGGGAACTGCGACTTTGCAAGCTACTCCGGCCCCTGTGCACTTCCGGCGGAAATCCTTCGTGCACAGCCAAGCCTGGGTCCACGGCACTCTAACCTGCATTGCACGACTTTCTAAGTTGGTCTCCGGCGACGTGGGACTCCTTTGTGCAACTTCAGCGAGCACCGTTTCACGCATCCTCGTAGTGCCTGTTTCTGGCACTTCTCCAGGTGCTACCTGCTTCAGTGAGGGCTCTTTGTCTTGCTCGACGTTCCCTCTCTCTGCAGGTCCAATTTGCGACCTCCTGATCCCTCCTGGGCCCCAGCACCGTCCAAAAACGCTAAAGGCACGATTTGCATGTAGCAAGGCTTGTTGGCGTCCCTCCGGCGGGAAAATACTTCTGCACGACTCTCCAAGGCGAGCGGGATCCGTCCACCAAAGGGGAAGTCTCTAGCCCTTTTCGTTCCTGCAGAAACCTCAGCTTCTTCTGTCCAGTCGAAGCTTCTTTGCACCCGCAGCTGGCATTTCCTGGGCATCTGCCCATCTCCGACTTGCTTGTGACTTTTGGACTTGGTCCCCTTGTTCCACAGGTACCCTAGATTGGAAATCTACAGTTGTTGCATTGCTGGTTTGTGTCTTTCCTGCATTATTCCTCTATCACGACTCATTTGTCCTTAGGGGAACTTTAGTGCACTTTGCACTCACTTTTCAGGGTCTTGGGGAGGGTTATTTTGCTAATTCTCACTATTGTCTAATAGTCCCAGCGACCCTCTACAAGGTCACATAGGTTTGGGGTCCATTCGTGGTTCGCATTCCACTTTTGGAGTATATGGTTTGTGTTGCCCCTATCCCTATGTTTCCCCATTGCATCCTATTGTAACTACATTGTTTGCACTGTTTTCTAAGACTATACTGCATATTTTTGCTATTGTGTATATATATCTTGTGTATATTTCCTATCCTCTCACTGAGGGTACACTCTAAGATACTTTGGCATATTGTCATAAAAATAAAGTACCTTTATTTTTAGTATAACTGTGTATTGTGTTTTCTTATGATATTGTGCATATGACACTAAGTGGTACTGTAGTAGCTTCACACGTCTCCTAGTTCAGCCTAAGCTGCTCTGCTAAGCTACCATTATCTATCAGCCTAAGCTGCTAGACACCCTATACACTAATAAGGGATAACTGGGCCTGGTGCAAGGTGCAAGTACCCCTTGGTACTCACTACAAGCCAGTCCAGCTTCCTACATTGGTTGTGCAGTGGTGGGATAAGTGCTTTGAGACTACTTACCACTCTTGTCATTGTACTTTTCATAAGAGAAAAATATACAAAACAAGGTCAGTGTATATACACATAGCCAAAAAGTTTTGCATTTCCTCTTTTCACTCTTTTCTAAGTGCTGAAAAGTACTTCTAAACTTTCAAAAAAGTTCTAAAAAGTTTAAAAAGTTTTTTTCTCTGTCTTTCTAAAAGCTCTGACAAACTTTTTATCTTTTACTATCACTTTAACTCTCTCTAAAAATGTCTGGCACAGGAAATAATGTTGAACTGTCCAAACTTGCATATGATCACCTTAGCTGGAAAGGAGCAAGGAGTCTCTGCATAGAGAGAGGTTTGAGTGTAGGGAAGAATCCTTCTTTAGAACTGTTAATTAATATGCTTAGAGTACAGGATAAGGCCATAAGTGCCCAATCTGTAGAAAAAGTAGCTAATGGTTCTCAATCTGATCCAGGGACTCCCCCAGGAAAAGGTTCAGGAAAGAAACTTCTCAGCCTGCCCATTACTAGACAGTCTAGCATAGTTGGTACAGAGGTTGAATCACACCATACTAATGGTGTGCTCTCACATTATACTGGTAGCCAAGCTGTTAGGGTGCCCTCTGTAAGGGACAGGTCTCCTTCTGTTCATTCCCATCATACCTCTGTATCTAGAAATGTCCCTCCCACCCACCCTGATGACAGATTGTTAGAAAGGGAGCTCAATAGATTGAGAGTGGAACAAACCAGACTGAAGCTCAAGAAGCAACAGCTGGATTTGGATAGACAGTCTTTAGAAGTAGAGAGGGAAAGACAGAAGTTGGGTTTAGAAACCCATGGTGGCAGCAGCAGTATTCCCCATAGTCATCCTGCAAAAGAGCATGATTCCAGGAATCTGCACAAGATAGTTCCCCCTTATAAGGAGGGGGATGACATTAACAAGTGGTTTGCTGCACTTGAGAGGGCCTGTGCTGTACAGGATGTCCCTCAAAAGTAGTGGGCTGCTATCCTATGGCTATCATTTAGTGGAAAGGGTAGGGATAGACTCCTTACTGTGAAAGAAAATGATGCCAATAATTTTACAGTTCTTAAGAATGCGCTCCTGGATGGTTATGGCTTAACCACTGAACAATACAGGATAAAGTTCAGAGAGACCAAAAAGGAGTCTTCACAAGACTGGGTTGATTTCATTGACCATTCAGTGAAGGCCTTGGAGGGGTGGTTACATGGCAGTAAAGTTACTGATTATGAAAGCCTGTATAACACAATCCTGAGAGAGCATATACTTAATAATTGTGTGTCTGATTTGTTGCACCAGTACCTGGTAGACTCTGATCTGACCTCTCCCCAAGAATTGGGAAAGAAGGCAGACAAATGGGTCAGAACAAGGGTGAACAGAAAAGTTCATACAGGGGGTGACAAAGATGGCAATAAGAAGAAAGATGGTGAAAAATCTCAAGATAAGCATGGGGATAAGGGTAAAACCAAAGATCCCACTTCAAATCTTAAACACTCTTCAGAGGGTGGGGATAAAACAAATTCTTCCTCTTCTTCCCAACCTGCACACATTAAAAAGCCCTGGTGCTTTGTGTGTAAAAACAGAGGCCATAGGCCAGGGGATAAGTCCTGTCCAGGTAAACCCCCTGAGCCTACCACCACTAATACATCAAGCTCTAGTGCCCCTAGCAGTAGTGGTACTAGTGGTGGGACTGCTGGCAACAGTCAAGCAAAGGGTGTAGTTGGGTTCACTTATGGGTCCATAGTGGAAACTGATGTAATCAGTCCCAAGACAGTTTCTGTCACACCTAGTGGCATTGGCCTTGCCACACTGGCTGCTTGCCCCCTTACAATGGATAAGTACAGGCAGACAGTTTCAATAAATGGTGTTGAGGCCTTGGCCTACAGGGACACAGGTGCCAGTTTCACTTTGGTGACTGAAAACCTAGTGCCTCCTGAACAACACATCATTGGACAACAGTATAAGATTATTGATGTCCATAACTCCACTAAGTTTCTTCCCTTAGCTATAATTCAATTTAGTTGGGGTGGAGTTACTGGCTCTAAGCAGGTGGTGGTATCACCTAGCTTACCTGTAGACTGTCTCTTAGGTAATGACCTAGAGGCCTCAGGTTGGGCTGATGTAGAGTTTTATGCCCATGCAGCCATGCTGGGCATCCCTGAGGAATTGTTCCCTCTCATTTCTACTGAAATGAAAAAGCAAAGGAGAGAAGGCCTGAAAACTCAGGATCCCTCTCCATCAACAGGTAAAAAGGGTATCACAGTATCCCCTAACCACTCTACCATTCAGGATACCATTCATGTGGTGGGAGAAACCTCTCCTGGGGTGGCACCTGTTCCAAGGGAATCATCAGCTGGCATAGCTGGACTCCCTGAGGTAGAAGTACCTCTCTGTGGGATAACTAACATTGGTGACAAAAAGAGCACCATTTTAGTTAACAT
Source organism: Pleurodeles waltl (assembly GCF_031143425.1). Lineage (NCBI taxonomy): Eukaryota > Metazoa > Chordata > Amphibia > Caudata > Salamandridae > Pleurodeles > Pleurodeles waltl. Next base: position 1,915,591,382 of record NC_090440.1, on the reverse strand, counting down.
GGAGCATCCCTCCAACCCTCCCAGAGAAACTTTAGTGCAGAAACCCTGTACTGCCTCACAACACTTAGGACAGCATCCCTGCCCTAGTGTGGAGCTCATAGGACAGCATCCCTGCCCTGCTCCAACTCAAGAGAAATAGCATCCCTGTTCTCTCTTCCAGCCAAATGGACAAAGTTTTTGCCCAGCTATGGCTTTTCTGAGACAGCATCCCTGTCTGGCATTTCCATCACTACAAATAGGTTCAGTGGACAATTCCCACTGCTCTAAACTAAAACTTACTGATAGAAACTCTGAAAATACATCTTCACATTGTTGCTTAGCTAAAAAACTTCAAACAGGGTGGTTTACATCCCCACAGGGAAGTAACCATATAGTGGATGATAAAGGGAGTAACCAGTCTATTGCAGAGCTACTCTCTACTTATCACCACTTAGACAATAAAGTCTCAACTGGCCAAGGTTAGCCTTATTGTCCTTCGTTTGGGGGGGGGTTGTGTGAGAAGGTAGCCTCTTTCTAGCCTTGTTACCCCCACTTTTGGCCTGTTTGTGAGTGTATGTCAGGGTGTTTGTCACTGTTTTCACTGTCTCACTGGGATCCTGATAGCCAGGCCTCAGTGCTCATAGTGAAAACACCATGTTTTCAGTATGGTTGTTATGTGTCACTGGGATCCTGCTAGTCAGGACCCCAGTGCTCATAGGTTTGTGGCCTATATGTATGTGTCACTGGGACCCTGTCACACAGGGCCCCAGTGCTCATAGGTGTGCATGTATATGTTCCCTGTGTGGTGCCTAACTGTCTCACTGAGGCTCTGCTAACCAGAACCTCAGTGGTTATGCTCTCTCATTACTTTCAAATTGTCACTGACAGGCTAGTGACCATTTTTACAATTTACATTGGCTTACTGGAACACCCTTATAATTCCCTAGTATATGGTACTGAGGTACCCAGGGTATTGGGGTTCCAGGAGATCCCTATGGGCTGCAGCATTTCTTTTGCCACCCATAGGGAGCTCTGACAATTCTTACACAGGCCTGCCACTGCAGCCTGAGTGAAATAACGTTCACGTTATTTCACAGCCATTTTACACTGCACTTAAGTAACTTATAAGTCACCTATATGTCTAACCTTTACCTGGTAAAGGTTAGGTGCAAAGTTACTTAGTGTGAGGGCACCCTGGCACTAGCCAAGGTGCCCCCACATTGTTCAGAGCCAATTCACTGAACTTTGTGAGTGCGGGGACACCATTACACGCGTGCACTACATATAGGTCACTACCTATATGTAGCTTCACCATGGTAACTCCGAATATGGCCATGTAACATGTCTATGATCATGGAATTGCCCCCTCTATGCCATCCTGGCATAGTTGGCACAATCCCATGATCCCAGTGGTCTGTAGCACAGACCCTGGCACTGCCAGACTGCCCTTCCTGGGGTTTCACTGCAGCTGCTGCTGCTGCCAACCCCTCAGACAGGCAGCTGCCCTCCTGGGGTCCAGCCAGGCCTGGCCCAGGATGGCAGAACAAAGAACTTCCTCTGAGAGAGGGTGTGACACCCTCTCCCTTTGGAAAATGGTCTGAAGGCAGGGGAGGAGTAGCCTCCCCCAGCCTCTGGAAATGCTTTGTTGGGCACAGATGTGCCCAATTCTGCATAAGCCAGTCTACACCGGTTCAGGGACCCCTTAGCCCCTGCTCTGGCGCGAAACTGGACAAAGGAAAGGGGAGTGACCACTCCCCTGACCTGCACCTCCCCTGGGAGGTGTCCAGAGCTCCTCCAGTGTGCTCCAGACCTCTGCCATCTTGGAAACAGAGGTGCTGCTGGCACACTGGACTGCTCTGAGTGGCCAGTGCCACCAGGTGACGTCAGAGACTCCTTGTGATAGGCTCCTTCAGGTGTTAGTAGCCTTTCCTCTCTCCTAGGTAGCCAAACCCTCTTTTCTGGCTATTTAGGGTCTCTGTCTCTGGGGAAACTTTAGATAACGAATGCATGAGCTCAGCCGAGTTCCTCTGCATCTCTCTCTTCACCTTCTGATAAGGAATCGACCACTGACCGCGCTGGAAGCCTGCAAACCTGCAACATAGTAGCAAAGACGACTACTGCAACTCTGTAACGCTGATCCTGCCGCCTTCTCGACTGTTTTCCTGCTTGTGCATGCTGTGGGGGTAGTCTGCCTCCTCTCTGCACCAGAAGCTCCGAAGAAATCTCCCGTGGGTCGACGGAATCTTCCCCCTGCAACCGCAGGCACCAAAAAGCTGCATTACCGGTCCCTTGGGTCTCCTCTCAGCACGACGAGCGAGGTCCCTCGAATCCAGCGACACCGTCCAAGTGACCCCCACAGTCCAGTGACTCTTCAGCCCAAGTTTGGTGGAGGTAAGTCCTTGCCTCACCTCGCTGGGCTGCATTGCTGGGAACTGCAACTTTGCAAGCTACTCCGGCCCCTGTGCACTTCCGGCGGAAATCCTTCGTGCACAGCCAAGCCTGGGTCCACGGCACTCTAACCTGCATTGCACGACTTTCTAAGTTGGTCTCCGGCGACGTGGGACTCCTTTGTGCAACTTCGGCGAGCACCGTTTCACGCATCCTCGTAGTGCCTGTTTCTGGCACTTCTCCAGGTGCTACCTGCTTCAGTGAGGGCTCTTTGTCTTGCTCGACGTTCCCTCTCTCTGCAGGTCCAATTTGCGACCTCCTCATCCCTCCTGGGCCCCAGCACCGTCCAAAAACGCTAAAGGCACGATTTGCATGTAGCAAGGCTTGTTGGCATCCCTCCGGCGGGAAAATACTTCTGCACGACTCTCCAAGGCGAGCGGGATCCGTCCACCAAAGGGGAAGTCTCTAGCCCTTTTCGTTCCTGCAGAAACCTCAGCTTCTTCTGTCCAGTCGAAGCTTCTTTGCACCCGCAGCTGGCATTTCCTGGGCATCTGCCCATCTCCGACTTGCTTGTGACTTTTGGACTTGGTCCCCTTGTTCCACAGGTACCCTAGATTGGAAATCTACAGTTGTTGCATTGCTGGTTTGTGTCTTTCCTGCATTATTCCTCTATCACGACTCATTTGTCCTTAGGGGAACTTTAGTGCACTTTGCACTCACTTTTCAGGGTCTTGGGGAGGGTTATTTTGCTAATTCTCACTATTGTCTAATAGTCCCAGCGACCCTCTACAAGGTCACATAGGTTTGGGGTCCATTTGTGGTTCGCATTCCACTTTTGGAGTATATGGTTTGTGTTGCCCCTATCCCTTTGTTTCCCCATTGCATCCTATTGTAACTACATTGTTTGCACTGTTTTCTAAGACTATACTGCATATTTTTGCTATTGTGTATATATATCTTGTGTATATTTCCTATCCTCTCACTGAGGGTACACTCTAAGATACTTTGGCATATTGTCATAAAAATAAAGTACCTTTATTTTTAGTATAACTGTGTATTGTGTTTTCTTATGATATTGTGCATATGACACTAAGTGGTACTGTAGTAGCTTCACACGTCTCCTAGTTCAGCCTAAGCTGCTCTGCTAAGCTACCATTATCTATCAGCCTAAGCTGCTAGACACCCTATACACTAATAAGGGATAACTGGGCCTGGTGCAAGGTGCAAGTACCCCTTGGTACTCACTACAAGCCAGTCCAGCCTCCTACAGATGCTACCCCCTCATGCGCTGCTTTAATCACCTCTGATCTAATGTCTTTATTGGGAATTACTCTAACCCCTACGCCTGGTATTACTACTTTGGCATCTAGGAAGCCTCCCATTTGGTAGGAATATTTAGCAAGGAATGCTTTTGGATAAGGCGTGCCTTCAGCAGTAACTTTCACGGCAGCCCACATGTCATTGTCCGGTTTTGCTCCTGGGCGGGGTTACTGCAGCAACAGTAGCCGTAGCTACAGCTCATTTCCCGGCTTCATCAGGCATTGTATTTCCAGCAACATGTATTCGACCTCTCTGTTGTCCAAGTGTATGTACAACATGGACGTTTGGTAGCGTTTCCTTCAGATCCGCTACTTTCCCCCACAGACGTCTGTGTTTAATGGTGTTGCCTTTAGAATCTCTGAACCCATTCTGGTGCCAGTAATGCAGGTATTCATTGAAGGGCTAGGATCAGTAGTACAAATCACAATCAGTGTTAGCTGTGCAGTATCCACATGTTCCAGTGCCTTCACCAGAGCCTTTAGCTCTGCTAATTGTGCTGTGCAATCCCCTAGAGATTGCGTGAACATATGCTGGGGACAAAATGTATTATCCTCCATATAGCTGTGTGACATCTTGTTTGGGGTCTAGGGCAACAAGTTTTTATGTTTACTTTGTCCTTGGGACAAGTGGGCCCAACCCCCTGCAGCACAAACCCTTTGGCTGCCTGTTTACAGAGCGTGGAAGTCTCTGCAGTTGAGGTAATGTGTTTCCAAAACATAATGCTGTTCGAACTTGTATTTATGGTTCATTATTTGAAAGCCTTCATTATTAGGGTGAGTGCTGTAAATAAATGTTTTAAGGTCACACTTCACTACTGACGTTGGTTCCAGTAAAAAAAAAAAAAAAACGTGTACACACATGTTTGAAAAGTTTAGGCTAAGAGGCTAAGTATAATGCTCCCAGAATGCTCTCTGATTATATGCAAATGAAGTGTCATTTAGTAAAATTTGTTGATGCATGCTAGTATTTCCCAAAAATATTTCTAATGGAAAATCAGTGAAACCATTTTCAACACGATTATGGGAAGCATGAAAATAAACAAACACTGACAAAGCCAACTGATCTGACATATTTTTATAAGTCTTTTAGTTTCATCAATGCGTGTCTTGTTTTGACATGGCTTTTGTAACACTTTATTGTTGTGGGAGCTACCAGGCCCTCAACATTGTAACAAACATTGGCAAAACCCCCCCAAAAAGTTTTTGAACTCTTAAAGCACACGTTGCCACCAGCGGCATAACAAAGGCCCCGCAGCCGCCCTCCAGAGGGCCCCTTCAGCACAGCACCTGCCCTGAGTGAGTCTGGAGAGGGGGCTCCTCATGTTCTTTGCAAAGGGGCACCCTCCAGTTTCGTTACGTCACTGATTGCCACTGTAGTTCCTGACACTGAACAAAACTACTTTGTGTGGCAATATGCTCCTTGTGGAAGAGCAGAATGCGATCACTCACAGTAAAGCCAGCCGAAAGAGAGAGAAATAGAAGTTTAATAAAAAAAAAATGTCTTTGTTAACACCAGACCTAATTAGGGACCAAGACCCACATGTAGGTAGCTTTTTGCATGTCGCAAACAGCGACTTTCGCTGTTTGCGACGTGCAAAAAGCACATTGCGATGCACAAACCCAGTTTTGCGATTCAGTTACCTGGTTACCGAATCTCAAAACGGGTTTGCGACTCGCAATTAGTAAGGGGTGTTCCCTTCCTAATTGCAACTCGCAGTGCAATGTAGGATTGTTTTGTGACCGCGAACGCGGGCGCAAACCAATCGCAGTTTGCACCCATTTCAAATGGGTGCTAACACTTTCGCAAAAGGGAAGGGATCCTCATCGGACCCCTTCCCCATTGTGAATGTCACTGTAAAAAAAATTTCAGAGCAGGCAGTGGTCCTGCGGACCACTGCCTGCTCTGAAAAAATGAAACAAAAACGTTTCTTTTTTCGTTTCTGTTATGCATCTCGTTTTCCTTTAAGGAAAACGGGCTGCATTACAAAAAAAACAAAAAAAAAAACTGCTTTATTGAAAAGCAGTCACAGACATGGTGGTCTGCTGTCTCCAGCAGGCCACCATTCACGAGGGGGTCGCAAATTGCGACCCACCTCATGATTATTCATGAGGTGGGCATTTGCGAAGCCCTTGCGAATCACAGATGGTGTCAAGGGCACCATCCTACATTCGGATTTGCGACTCGCAATTTGCAGGTCACAAATCTGAACCTACCTACATGTGGCCCCAAATTCTTAAAGAAAGTCACAAAAGTGCACCCATGGTATATGTCGTACCCCTAAAAAATATTTGTGAACTGTATTTTAGCATGGGTAAATACGATGTGTAGATTTGCTCATGTGAAAATCTATTGAGCATTTGCAAGTTCATTTTCCCTCCAGCCACTTTCTTCCCAACCCTGGAAGAAGTTATAATTCTGCCATTGTCAGGAGTAAATGTCCTACCTTTCTTATTATGGGAAAATATTAGAGAGAAGCTGGTAAAAATCTTTAAAATATGCAGGTTAGTAGGTTTGCAGACTCAAAGGCATTCCAGCCCTGGAACTATTGCTTACTGCTTCCTCCAGCCCCAGAATGCAGATCTGCAGAAAGGTGGCAAAATAAGGAAATTGCTACAGTAGGGATTGAAACTCCAAGTATTCAAGCCCTACTATGGTAGTAGCCCTGGCATAATCAGAGAGGCTATTAATTGCTGCCATAATTTGTCGCCACACTACATGGCACCAAAGGGACAAGTAGATCTTTTTACAGGACAAGTAGATTTGAGAAGCAACCTGTCCCCTGGACAAGTAGATATTTTAATCAATTCCACACCCCTGAGGCAGTCTGTTTCCTGGAAGTGGGTATTCGAGTTCATATTGAAAAAATTATTGAGTTTGTAATTTTGGGTTGAAAATGTAGTCTACATCAGTGGCTGTCAAAGACTCTTGCCATTGAATCCAATGTAGATGTAATGGTTTGACGTTTGGAACGCTGGCTTTAGTAACAGCCTCAAGGGCTGCGATTGGAGATACAACAATAATGCTTTTGCCTTGGGCTACAGGTCTTTCTTTAATGACGGCCATCTGAACAGCAGTGAGAATTTTCTCAGTGGGAGCAAAGCGTTGTTCTTCTGCTGAATACAAATGTGATTTGTATGCAATCGGGACTGTCTTACCCTCATTGAAAGTTACATAGGTGAAACCAATGGCACCAGCAATTCTTCTGATGACCAGATGTGTTTTGTTGTCCCTTGTGTGTATGTGTTCTGCTGCAAGCATGTCTGTTTGCAAAGCTCTGAGAATGTGTGTGTGTGTTTGACTGTCCAAAATGTATTCGAAAAGTCAGGACATATTGGGCCTGATTCTAATTCCGGCGGGCGGCGGAGGCCGCCTGCCGGAATTCCACCCCCATAATACCGCTCCGCGGTCAGAAGACCGCGGAGGGTATTATGAGTTTTTCCCTGGGCTGGCGGGCGGTCTCCAAAAGACCGCCCGCCAGCCCAGGGAAAAACTCCCTTCCCACGAGGATGCCGGCTCGTAATCGAGCCGGCGGAGTGGGAAGGTGCGACGGGTGCAGTGGCACCCGTCGCGTATTTCAGTGTCTGCAAGGCAGACACTGAAATACTTTGCGGGGCCCTCTTACGGGGGCCCCTGCCGTGCCCATGCCATTGGCATGGGCACGGCAGGGGCCCCCAGGGGCCCCGCGACCCCCCCTACCGCCATCCTGTTCATGGCGGCTTTCCCGCCATGAACATGATGGCGGTAGGGGGGGTCAGAATCCCCCATGGCGGCGCAGGGATTCTAAGGGCAGTGGTAAACCGGCGGGAGACCGCCGGTTTACCCTTTCTGACCGCGGCCAAAGCGCCGTGGTCAGAATGCCCTGCGGGGCACCGCCGGCCTGTCGGCGGTGCTCCCACCGACCCTCGCCCCGGCGGTCGAAGACCGCCGGGGTGAGAATCACCCCCATTAAGTCATATAAAGGTTTTATGCGTGATGCATAATCAGGAATGTAGGTTCTGCCAAAATTTAGAAAACCCAATAGAGATTGGAGTTTTTTAATAGTATTTGGAGGTTGTAACTGTGCACATTTTTCCAAGAATTGTGGCGCTGAGCTCTTTCCTTCACTTGATAGCTCGAATCCCAGAAATAGGACACTAAGGAAGGCTATTTTTGTTTTTTTTTGTTGAATTTGTAGCCAAACTCGGCAAATCCCACAACAATGTGGTCTACCCGTCTTAAATATTGCAGCAATTCATCATCCGTGAGATAGATATCATCTACATAGGACAATGCTTCTGGGTCAGTGTTGTGCAATGTTGAAGTCACATGAACCGCAAACAGCCCTGGTCTGTTCTTGTACCCATGGGGTAAAAAACTGAATTTTTTCTGGGAGCCTAGTACGCTGAAACTAGTTAAATCTCAACTCTCAGGTGCTATATTTTGGCAGAAGAAACTATCACAAATGTCCAGTGTTGTTTTTTTTTTGCGCACTATGTTGTTCATGAGTGCTGTGCTATGTGAGTTTTGTATAATGTATGTGCATGTATGACTGTTTAAATGTCTGTAGTGTAAGACTATTCTGTACGAATGGTCCAGTTTAGCTACTGGGAATAATGGATTATTCATTGGTGGGACACAGGGTTCCATTACGCCCTGATACTCCAGTTGTGTTAGGATTTCCCTCACGGGTGCTTTAGCATCATGTTTTATGGGATACTGGAGTTGTGGTTGGGGTTGATTTTTTATAGGGATTACATGGAAGGGGGAATTTTAATGCCACCCAGGTGCCTGCGCCAATGCCCAATCGATGGCGTAGGATTCTCTGAGCTTCTATGAAACAAGGGGCGAGAAAGGTTTGATAACAGCTTTCCCATATGGGCAAGTACGGACAAATTCAGGTGGCCAATCCTTTTCAGCCAATAGAATATCATATATGTTTACAACGCGGTCCCAAAAGATTGCATCTATTGTGCGCTCTATGTCTCCTTCTAACTGTAGCGTTTCCTTTGCACACCCTATCAGGCGTGGAGACATGCATGTCTGCAGTTACTACTTGTCATCAGTTGCATTCACCTCCAGATGCTGTAGAAGATTCCGGCAAACTATTGTGACTTCTGCTGCGCTGTCTAATAGCGCTAGTGTCCACTTCTTGTTCTTCAAGAGAGCCCTCTTCTTGAGTGGCATGTCAAACTGCAACTGCTGCCACCTTTTTCTTTTTGAATTGTGGTTTTTGTTGGGGAAGTTTCTCTTCTTTTTTAACAGAAACTTCTGTTGAACGTTGTAATTCCCGTCTCGGTTTCACGTACTCAATTCTTTGCTCTGACCGCCCCCCTCTCTCACTCCATTTTTCCAATGAGTCCTAAAAGGAATGAGATTGGCGTGTTTCAGTATATTGATATCTGTCAGGTGTTTTTATATTATCTCTATTTCTGAGATTATATCTATACTGTAGGGTCTCCGTATGTGGAGATTCTCCCCTTTCTTTTTTAGGTGTTTGTTATTTTTTATGCCAGCGTTTTTTAGTACCCTCAGGAGCTTGTTTGGTAGAATCTTTGTTAGATTTATCTTGAAATTGTGGTTTTGTTGGTCTGGCCCCAGACTATCCCGACCAATGCTAGAGTAGCTCTACGTGATAATCTTTGGCAGCTCATGTTCTTGATCCTGTGGAGGAACGGCTCGGAGCCCCATGCGCACTGCTTGTGCAACTGCTTCTCCTTTAAGGTTACTTAATATAATTGAGGATAATGTGGCGAAAGTACCCATTCATTGCATCCCCAAGTCCAGCGCTGGGGCAGCCCAGTATTCATCTTGAGTAAATTGGCAAGTGTCGGCGTACCATGTGCGGTAGTATAAAGCGTGGCAAATACCGTGCACCATGTATTACAGTTATCCACAGTGGGAAGCACATAGTTAATATTCTATGTTTATCCTGAGGTCCCATATGGGGAATTAATTTTTTTAGCTAACCAGTACGGAATTTCTTCTCATTTGTCGGATACTTTACCCATAATCGAATGTACAGTCGCAGGGTAAATACGTGGCGTTAGTGCATGTGGTTGCGCTGGAGCAGCACATGCTGGGTTTGTGTTTAATGTTTGCATTACAAACTGTACTAAACGTCTGTATATTGCCGTCAAATCAGCGTATAAGTGACGGACTTCAGCAACCGTTAGGTTCGTTGCAGCAGGATGTGGTGCATAAGTAGCCAATAAGAGCCAGGTAGGACTATCATTACTTAAAGGACTTTGCCTAATGTGTAAAATTGTGTGGGGTAGGGCGCCATCAAGCCAATTATTCTGTTCTTGATAAGATAGAGGTATTTCTAAATATGCATATGCTCTGTATTGTGCAGGTACGTTTGCAGGTGTATAATGATAAAATGTATTGGTGTTCCCATCAACTGCTGGAAATGTGACCCAAGAATAAAAAAGTTCTGTTCTATAGGCTGGGTGAGTGTCAACAACAAAAGTGACTGGACCCCCCTGTGCCATTAGGCCATATGCCAGTAAATGTGCAGTAAGTGTTGGTCTCATATTGACTGCAATTTCTACCTGTTGTGGATTCGCCATAATGAATGGTAAATTTGTTCAGAGATAAGCACACCAACTGGGGATTATCCTTTTAATGGTTCAAGCTTGAACAACCTACAGTGTTAGTTAGGTACACCCTACTTACCTAAAGAGAAAAAGTCTCAATACCAAGGACGTCTCCGTATATAGTACTGAGGTGTCTTTGTATGTAGTGAGACAGAGATACTCAGGAGGACCTGAACATCAGAGCCTGACCAAACGTTGGCGGCGCCATGTTGTGATGGCTCTCATTATTCTAATGAGACTACTGCATTTGAGCGGCAGAATCGCCTGCTGTGTGGGAGACTGAGTCTAACCCACTACAGGTGACACCTGTCACCCCAATCCAGGTTTTGCTCTGGCTAACTAGCAGTGCCTCATCTCTACCCAAGAGCAGGGACAATTGGGCAGCCGAGCGCATGACAAAAGTGACTCTTCAGGGAAATAGTGGTCACTCAGATCTCATCCGTTTCTCTCAGTTACATTAGTCTCACATATACAAGGACAAGCAGAGGCAGTATATTTTTCAATAGGGTTTTAATGAAGCAACTGCATCGTAGACAATAAAGCTTGTACTGCAATAACCAGGACGATAAAGCTAGACAGTATTAGTATTGTGACAAGGAGATTAAAGCATAGAAATAACGTTACCATATTGTCACTAGAGTCAATAGACTAATTTCTACCTAGGCTATATTAGAGCACAGCATGTTAAGCTCTAGTTCTGCCCTTCAGGTTCTCCTGGGAAGACATCATCCCCCATACCTGAGCAAAGGCCTGAAGTCTGCATAGGCAGCTGCAGCGAAGTGTGCAGCAATCAGCATACAGTCATGGTCATCTGGCTGGAATCTCCCTCTAACGTGTGTGGGACAGGGAAGTGTTTTTATAATAAAACAGCTGATGTTCTGAGAAAATGTCCCTACGTAAGGATGTGTATGTTTCTATAAATACCAGAGACAAAGTGTTACCACGTTTTACCGGCAACATATCTTACTGCAGCCTTGAGGGAAGCACAGAGTGAACAAGAGTGTCTTGTTTAAGAACGTAGTGCTGGCCTAGGCAAAGAACGGCTAGATAGAGAGAAATAGACCGCAAGTGTGGCTATTGCTAAAATAATAAACAAAGCTGAATAAAATATATCTAGGTTAAAGTGCACAGCAGCAGGCCTAGTGTGCTAAAATAACGTGCATGGAACTATAACTAAAATGGCTACATGACTCTGCAAAAGAAACGATGGGGCAAAGAGTCAATGTATTGTGTGAGGCAGTGTATTAATGTTAGGGTTATGATGTATGGAGGCATGTGGGAGTACAAGGTAAGGCAATGGGCGGGCTGAGAAGGAAGAGCTGTTTAGGTTGAACTCGCTGAGCTCCACATGTCTGATGTTTAGAACCCATTCAGTTTTTTTATTGTATATTAACTAAAAGCACACAACCGCCCAGCGACAAAATGCATGCTATCAAACTATTGATCCCCTGTGCGACTGATAGCCTTCCCAGATGTAAACAGAAAAGTGCGTAGATTGAGAATGTGCTACAGAGCCATACCAATGGTGGGCACCGCATAAAAATGTGAATAGCAAAAGTGAAATCTGAAAAATTAATGTACTTCTGCCAAAAAATCATGGCTTTCTTCTCAATTGGGGATTTGTTTACCCATTTATTTCTGTCCACTTTGCAATACAGTTCACAATAGATTTGGTAATAGCACCACACTCCCTTTGTCAGAGTGGGACTGGAAGAATGGGTGATAGGAGATAGTCTGATAACCTGCATTACCACAGCCATTTCAGTCCCTCTAACTACTACATTGTAAACAAAGACAAGGCATCCATAAATCACTCTTTGCCTTACTTTAGAGGTATATCAGTAAACAGTGGTTCCTTGTGAGGAAGCTAAATTGCCCTGTGTTTCCTAGGCAAAGCTCATCAAGCAACCAATAATGATTATCAGTTACATGATTTAATGAGATTGCTCATAAACATATAACACAGTGATATAAATGAGCTTCCTCATCATAAAGATTCTGCTCCAGTGAAAGATGCAGTGAATTGTGAAAAAAGTGAGAAAAAGTGTGCAATAAGTGATAACAAACAAATGTAAGATTAACACATAGAGGCATGCTCACTAAGTAAGTTTAGTCCAAAACCGACTAAAATTTGTAGTACACTGCCAGTAAACGTGTGTCTATATGCTTTAGCATTGACAATTCGACCCCTTTATTGGTCTAATTTTCTCAGGGTCTTCATCCGGACAAATAGCACCTATAACGACACAAACACACAATATCTCTGTTGAAGTTGGTACTAAGCAACTTAGTGGTCTACTGTTAAACATCTGTATACGTGTTAACCTTACCAATAACCATAAATGTCCTAGGTCAGAGAAATGTATCAACCAACTTCTTATCTCGTCACAATAAGACTTACATTATGGGAAAGAAAGCAAAGTAAAAAACTGTGGTTTGTCTAATGACCATTTAATATGTAGAGATACCGTTAAAAACCTGAAATGAATCTCTAATCCAGGCCAATAGTTCTGGCACCTAAATTATCGTAATATAGTGTGCAAAACCTAAACACAGCATGATGTTCAAAAGGTAGTCACATGCAATACTTGTGTATTCGTGCATCGTAGTGCTATAGATGCTCAAAACTAGAAGACCTTGTGCTTTATCGGTAGCCAACTTGATGCACCATAGAAAATATTTTTAAAGTCCTATATGGTATACACTAGACATGCTTCCCTTCACACGCACCCAGAGCGGTGTGGACACAAGCAACACAGAAACATCGATCTAATACAGGAGAAAAACTTGAGTGCAAACACCCCAGAGATCAAAAAACCTATGTGACCCAAAAGTTACCACTGGCCAGCAGAATCGCTGATCCAAGCAAAGGGCCATTACTTTATCCGTCCTACGATCGGTGTTTCAGGCTGCTTATACATAACAAGAGTTGGAACGCTCAGCAATATCAATTTTTTTAATTTTTGCATAAAAGGCTTACTTTGCCATCAAGTGCAAGAGGGACACACCTACCGCGTTGATGAAGCCAGTTCAGTCGGAGTAGCCGCACGCATGCATGGAGACCCAAGAAATATACTGCAGATCGCTGCACGCAAAGTGCCCGCCAGTGCCAGATTACCAAATAGGCAAAGTAGGCCCTGGCCTATGGGCAACACTCCTTTTAGGGGCCCTGCAGCAACAGATCAGAATAATATTGATTTGCTCTTGAAAGAAAATTACAATTAAGCTGTCTTAAATTGTTTCCGAAAGATAGAAAAAAATTAATCAACTCAAAGAAACAAAAACTTTATATTAATGACTCTATAGAGAAAATACTGTATTAATGTAAAGTACTCATTAACAACTTAAAGTACATAAACCGTAGACATCAGATTCACATAAAAGTTTGTCTCTTAAAACATCATCTTCTGTCAGCTTGCAAAAAAATTTGGTGCAAACTACGTATGTGGAATGTTTAGTTTTGTGTAATAAAATTGGTTTATTAAAATTGTTGGATGGTAAAATTAAACATATTAGGAGATCATTGTTGACTGCCTAGGGGCCCCCACAGGGTTTAGTCCAGCACTGGTGCTTGCCCAACGACCCTCTACCCAAGCCAGAGTCCAATCAGGAACCCCAAAAAAGATTAAAAATGGTCGTGACATCTTCCCTCTCTATGTATACACGTGGTGTCCTCTCTCCTTGTGGCAGTGTCTTGTTCCTACTTTCCTTGCTCTCTTCACACTTGCTGTCTCGTCTGTTTTTTTTTCCATAGTCCAGTCTTTTGCAGCTTGTTTGTTCTCTTTGGCAAGTCTTGGATTACCAATTTATACTCCTTGTACATGCATAGTGCCCGCTCTCTCTTTTTACTTCTTGTTTGTCTTAGCGGCCACACTTTCCTTCTTGTACAAGTCTAAAGCAATCCCACTACACCTGCATGCTTGTCCAACTCAAATGTGGTCTCCCTCTTGTAAAGGTCTTTTATTTCCTGTGCCTCCTCCTCCTCACACTCCTTGATCTCCTTGAAAAAGTTCTCAGTGGCCTACGCCTCCTTCTCTGTGTCCCTCATTGTGCAAACATTCTGTAACCTCCCTTCCCTCCCTGTACAAGCCGTTGTTTACGTCTATTGTGGGCTCTCATTTCCTCTTGCACAAGTCTTTTGGTTTCTTTATTTCTTTGGTCATGTGAAAGGAACTTGTGGCCTCCCTTTCTCTTCCTTAGAAAAGCCCATTGTGAACTATTACTTCCTTCTCTTTGTCCTTTCTTGTTTTCGTACTTCCTTTGCCCTATCTTTCTTTGCATTGTGGCCTCTTTTTGTTTCTTGCTGGTGATGTTGTGGCCTCTCTAAACCTTTCAGAATCATTCAAGGCCTCTTTTCGGTTGTTTACATTTTATATAGTATTTCATCTTGTGCACATAGTTTCTGGTCTCTCCTACTTCTTGTATGACCCCCTCACCACTTTTTCTCTGCTTTGCAGGTATGTTACTGCACTCGGGGAGGCAATAAGCATGGAGAAGGTGCTTAGAAGTAGTTCTCTCAAGGAGCTGGAAGAGTCCTTGTTCTGCCAAACTGGGACTAGCACTAGTTCCTGGGAGTCATACTGGGAACGAAATGACCCACTTCGAGATGTGGATGAGGTGGCCACCCCAGTCCTCTGCATCTGTAGTCAAGATGACCCCATCCGAGGACACCCCGTCAGCACTTTACCCGTTGGTCTGTTCGAGACAAACCCTCATCTCTTCTTGCTCCTGACACAGCACGGAGGACACTGTGGATTTTGGGGAGCTGGGCAGACAGGTGCTCCCTGGAGCCATGAAGCTTTGCTGGAGTTCTTCAAGTCCACAGTGGACTTTTTTGTGATGGAGGAAAAACATAAGGGGTTGGCCGACAGAAAGGGGGCAGATCCTGGGGCTTCACACAAGGCAGCAGCTGGGACTGGTGTGTGCAGACAGGAGCCAATCTGCACCCACAGCATTCATCAGATCTACAAATGGCAGCGGTCCTATACCAGGTGATGGCTGCCGTAAAGTGCAAGATGTGCATTGACCTGCAGAGTGTTCACAGAGACTTCAAGAAGCTCCTCTATGGACTCAGTGTGTCAGAGCTTCAGTCTCTGCGTTGACCTCAGAGCTGAAAGAGCATAGATGGGACAGACCAGAGAGATGACATACATCTGAACAATGGATTCATAAGTATGGCTAGGTGGTGTGACTGTGACACAGGCGGGCTGCAAAAGGCACATATAAGTCTCAAGAAAGCACCTGTGTGTTGTATATTGAAAGCTAATAGCTGAATGGGCTCTTAGAGCTTTGATCCAGGACTGCTGCTCCAATATGAATGAAAGACAAAGAACATGTTTGTCATCAAATGTCGGAGTTGCAGTGAATGTGCCCACGCAACACCCATGGATTTTGACGCATCCCCAGATTTACAAGAGCTTGTAAACTTGGGGCTGTGCCAAAACCTTACGCCTCTTCAGGGGAGGCACAATGAGGAGAAATATCTTTATTTATCCTAGTGTTTTCCTCTCTATGTGTGCTTCATTCTGAAGCACACATATAAAGATAAAAGTCTCCCAGGATACTTTTTGTGCAGGAAGGTGGTCCCTTCCTGCACAAAAACAATTCTGCCTACAACGCAGACACCCTTGCACCATGGTGCAAGTGTGCCTGCGTTGGCACTAGGCTGTCAACACAGCACCAGCGCAGTGGGAATGGAGAGGAATGCACTGTATTGCTTTAATATGCTGCATTCCTGTCCTTTCCCTTTGACACAGGCCAGCACAGCGAGGTGACTTGCTGCGCTGCCCTGCGTCAAAAGAACATAAATGTGGGATCTAGTGTAGAAGCTAGCAACACATGCACTGAAGGGAACCTCATCTGTTCATCGGCCAAAGAAAGAAAGTAATTGGCAAGAGACTGTGAAATGTCTGACCAAAACTGTGGACCTTTTTACAGAATTTGTGCAAAAATTACATTTGACTTTTTTATGTTTTTGATGTTTATTTGCTGATTTACCAGAATCTCAGGGGTAGAAGAACCGAGATCATGCACCCCTTGAACTCCTTTAGACATCAGAGGGTTGCCCTCTGCACCACCTTTATGCATATAGTGACCTCCAAATTGTTGCTGAGAAGTTGGGGGGAAGGAAAGAAATCGAAAAGGAGTAATGGGCACGGGATGGGAAGAATGGCCATCAGGGCCAAGCTTCTGTATGAACCTATGAGGTTCTGGCTTTAAAACCAATGGAATGGGGATCGCTGAGGCACATCACGGCCAAGACAGCTCACTCTATTTGCTGTTTGATCATGAGTAAAAGACCATGAGTTCATGGTGATAGATCAACTCTGGGACTCATTTCTTTCATCGCCTTTGTTTTGACCCAAGTGTTATGAAACACAAATGGAAGGAGCTACCATGATTGATTTACTTCTCTTGTTTTGTCCTTCGGTGATCTTGAGTGATATGATAGCACTGATGTTTTTAATGGTGAGTTTAGAGCGCTCTAGCTTTAACGAATCACAGTTGAAAACGTAAGGAGAGATGTTTTTGTTTGGTCTAACAGAAACAGGATAGTGTTTGAGATGGCTTTAGATAGCGCTACGTATATGGATCTGGAGATGTCATAGTTTTGGTGCAGAATACACTTTGCCACTCTCATGTATTCAGGTTGCATCCCCATCAGATTTTGTACACGTTTTAAAGGTTCTCATTGCATTTACAAAAATGTAGTATCCTGTATCTTATCGTCAGCTGGTGCATTTCCTCTATCAAGGTCAGAAAAGTTTTTTCTCTCAGCTGTTTCCCTTGAAAAGGCCTCAGTAATGAATATATGTTTGCACCTCCCTCGCCCACTCTCCAGTGTATTGCTGTTCCCTCCCTTCACCTCCACACATCCCTTGTTTTGCTTACTTCCATAGCCCCTCCCCATTATGTTGCTGCTCCCTCCCTCCACCCCCATGCTTCCTTCCGGATGCTTGACCCCCGTCTCCCTCCACTCTCCGTGGTGTTGCTGCTCCCTCCCTCCATCCCCACACCTCCTTTGAGTTGCTTGACCCCCCACCAATACTCTCCCCACCCCTTGTGGTGTTGTTGCTCTCTCCCTCCTCCCCAACATCTCCCTCGTGTTGCTTGTCCCCTAACACTCCTCCACATGTCCATTGTGTTCCTTACCCCACTCATGGTCCTCCGTACCCCCTCTTATCACTTCTTACCCCAGGAAAAAAATTAAACAAAGCCAAATAGCTCTTATGAATGCTGTTTGGCTTTGTTTGATGTGTTTTAGATATATTGCACTGCAACATAGTGTGCGGTGCAATATGGCTTGAAGGAAACAAGCAGTGGCAAAGCCAGTAGGTATCACCTTTGTTTTTGCTTTTTATCTGACTGGATTACAAAGTATTAGAAAAATGTTATAATATTTTCTTTTTAATTTGATAAACCATTAATAGTTGTTTATGCTGTTGTTTATTAATTCAACATACATCACAACATAAACAACTATTAACGGTTTGTCAAATTTAAAAGAAGCATTATTATAATATTTTTCTAATATTTATAATCCAGTTAGAAGAAGAAGAAAGAAGACAGAGAAGACGGCAGCGAAGAAAGAAGACAGAGAAGATGGAATGCAGTGAAGAAGAAAGAAGAAGGGCAGCGAAGAAAGAAGACAAAGAAGATGGCATGCGGTGGAGAAGACGGCAATGAAGAAATAAGACAGAGAAGATGTCAGCGAAGAAAGAAGAAGGGCAGCAAAGAAAGAAGACAGCAAAGACGGCATGTGATGAAGTAGAAAGAAGAAGGGCAGTGAAGAAAGAGGACAGAGGAGACGGCATGCAGTGAAGAAGAAAGAAGAAGGGCAGCGAAGAAAGAAGACAGCATGCGGTGAAGAAGAAGGAAGACGGCAGTGAAGAAAGGAGACAGAGAAGATGGCAGCAAAGAAAGAAGACGTCAGTGGAGAAAGAAGACGGCATGTAGAAAGGAAAAAGAAGTACAGTCAGCGTCATAGCCAGAGGAAGGACACTGACCAGTGTCCAATGGCAAGTGACTATAAGGAGTACTTGACCCAGAGGCAACACAAAGGCATGAACGGCAAAGAAGACAGCAGAAAGTGAAGCAGACGACGTGCTGGCAAATCAGAAGCACGTACATTAGAGCAAAATTGGAGCAAGCCAATGGTAAGTTCAGGTAAGCAATAGGTGGTCTCTAAGCCCCGTTAAAAAAAATGTTATCAACAAAAGATTTTGCAAGCGCATGCCTGCAGAAAAAAACCTAAAAAGCTCTATAACATGTCCGATGGCCACATGATAGCATTTTGTTTTTTACTTTAAACTATCTTTTACAACATGTCTAAAAAACACATTGACGAAGCCAATAGAGCTTGCGTAGGCGAACCCTATTGGCTTTGCCAATTCTTGCTCTAAGTCAGGCAACCTGGTATTCTGTTTCTTGGGCTATTGGTGGTATTTACTCCAGTCTTTAAATTCATTTTTTTAGGTCGAAGCCTACCAGACAGCACAGCTATGTGGGTTGCTAATAACATCAGGGAGACATTCGGAAAGCTTCCCTGGGAATGCATTCTGCCCACTGCTTACCATCGGCTTTGTGGTTTGTAACTCACAATTTGCTTGCTTCCCATTTGCTGGCTTTATTTCCCTTCGATGGCCCATACCCTATTTACTGTATTCTTCCACCAGTACTCGCTTTCTGTAAACAGGCCTTCAAATCTTTTTCTTATCTTGTCACATTTAGTGTGCATCCGAAGACAGCAGTCAAATGTCAGGCTTTGTTTTCCAAGGGAGCATGATGTTTACTTTTCTTTCTCTGACTTCAAAGTGAAATAATTTATGTGTTAATCATGCTGGCCACTGGGGGTGTGGTGTAGGAAGGCTGGACAATGTTATTTTTTTCTAGCACACAACAATATTTAAATGCTTGTAGATGAACTGTGGAGATATTTCAGAACATGTCAGAATTAGGAAAGCACAAATAAAGTCAATTTTTTTGTAATTCTGAAATGTGGTGGAAACAAATATTTTAATGTGATCAAAACAAATTAATACATTGTTTACATTTCTACACATTATCATTAGTGCACTGTATACCTTTATCAGTAAAACTGTATGTTTGTGCAAATGTAACAGTAATTTCAATTGAAGATGTGCTGTCTGAAGTGGCAATGCACTTTCATACAATGCATACTCCACACCACTGCACTCTACTCTGCACCACCCCACACTACAGCACTCCAATCTATGCTACTCCACACGGCATCACTGCATTCTACTCTGCACTACTCTACTCTATGCCACTTCACGCCGCGCCTCTCTATTCTACTCTATACCCCCTACTCCATGCCAATCCACTCTACCCTACTGTACGCTGCTAAGCACCACTGTTATTTTCACCACTGCACTCTACACCACTCCAGTCTATGCGACTCCACTATACACTGCACCACTGTACTTTACGCCACTCCACTCTATGCCACTCTACTCTGCAGCACTGCACTCTATGTCACTGCACTCTTCGTCAATGGACTCTACTCTGACCACTCCACTCTACGCCAGTGCACTCTATGCAATACACTCTACTCAAATCTAATCTACTCTTAACCAGTGCCCCTACACCTCTCTACCCTATGCCACCACACTCTACCCTGCACCACTCCACTCTGCTGTGCACCACTCCACTCTATGCCACTTCACTCTAATCTGAAACAGTCTACTCTATGCCTCTGCATTCAGTGCCACTGCACTGTTTATCACTCTGTTCTGCACCACTCCACTCAACGCCTCTGCAATCTATACTCTACCATTCCACTCTGCACTACTCTACTCTGCACCACTCTACTCTACACCATTGTACTCTAACCACCACACTCTATGCCAATGTACTCTGCATCACTTTATCCAAAACCAATTTACTCTACGCCAGTCTACTCTGCACCACTGCACTCTATGCCACTATACTCTGCAACACTCTACACCACTGCAATCTATTCAACCCTATTCTACTCTGCACCACTGCACTCTATGCCAATGCCCTCTATACCACTCATACAATACTGCACTCTATGACAGTCTACTCTGCAACACTGGATTCTCTACCACTGAACTCTATACCACTGTACTCTATGCCACTGCACTCCACTCTGCACTATTCTATGCCACTCTACACCAGTGCACTATACACCACTACACACTATGCCACCCTATACAGCATCACTCTACACTACTCCACTGCACTCTACCCTGGACCACTCCACTCTGCAACACTGCACTCTCCACCACTGAACTCTGAGCTACTCTACTCTGTACCACTGCACTCTACTCTGCAACACTCAACTCTATGCCACTCTACTGCACTCTATGCCCATGCACTCTATGCCATTACACTCTAGGCCAAGGTACTCTGCATCACTCCACACCACGCCAATCCACTCTCCCAGACTCTGACCTACTCTAACCACTGCACTCTACGACACTCTACAACACTTTACTCTATTGCACTGCTCTATGCCACTTCACTGTACTCTGAATTAATCTACTGTATGCCATTTCAGTCTACACCACCCTATTCCACTCTGCACCTTTCCACTGTATGCCACTCCACTCTACGCCACTGCAATCTACCTGCACCACTCCACTCTGCACCACTGTAATCTATGGTACTGCACTCTATGACACTCTATTCTAAGCTGCTGCACTGTACACCACTGCATTCTCTGCCAATGCACTCTACACCGATTTACTCTAAACCAACACACTCTATTTCAGTGCACTCCACACCAATCTACCCGGCACCACTGCACTGTACTCCACTTTACTCTACTCTGCAACACGCTATGCCACTCTCCCCCACACCATTGTACTCTATGTCACTGAACGCTACGCCACTCTATTCTACTCTGCACTACTGTACTCTACACCACTGCTCTCTACGCCACTTTACTCTGCACCACTCTACTTTTAGCTCTCTGCACTCTACACCAAAGCACTCTATGTCACTCTACAACATTCTACTCTGCAACACAGCACTCTCTACCACTGACCTCTACTACACTCTACTGTGTGCCACTCTACTCTGCAGCCCTCCACTCTATGCCACTGCACCCGACTCTGCACCACTCCACTCCACGCCACTCTGCCGTATAGTACACTAATGCACCCTACACCAACTCACCCTTCACCAGTACCTTCTATGCCACTGCACTCTACCCACTACACTCTAATCCAGCCCACTCTAATCTACTGTGCACCACTGCATTCTATGACACTGCACTCTGTGTGACTTCACTATACGCCTCTCTACTCTACACCTGCACCACTCTGCTCTATGAAAATGCAATCTACTATGCAGCACTTCAATTTTCATCACTGCACTCTACACCACACCAGTGTAGACCACTCCATTCTACTCTGCACCATTCCACTCTACACCACTCCAATCTCCACACCTGCACTCTATGTCAATGCACTCTACTCTGTACCACTCCACTCTATGTCAGTGCCCCCTATGCCACTAGTCTATGCCACTGGATTGTACCCTGCACCACTACACTCTACATCACTTCACTCTACTCTGAAACAATCTACTCTATGCCACTAAACTCTATGCCACTACACCCTACACCACACTACCCCACTATGACCCACTCTACTCTACGCCACTGCACTCTGTGCCACTGCAACTTACGATGCACCACACCATGTCACTCTGCTCTGCACCACTTTACTGTACACTACTGCTCTCTGCGCCACACAACTCTAAACCACTTCACATCACTTTACTCAAAAGTAATGCATTCAATACCACTGCACTCTACCCCAACTAATCTGCACCACTACACTCTACTCCACTATTCTCTACTCTGTAACTCTCTACACCACTGCACTCTACGGCACTCTACACCATTGTGCTGTACGTCACTGCACTCTACACCACTCTGCTCTACCCTGTACTAATGTACTCTACACCACTGCTCTTTAAACTACTCTACTCTATGCCACTGCACTCCACAGCAATGCACTTTATGGCACTGTACTCTGCGACACTCAGCTCTGTATGAATGCACTTTCTGCCATTGAACTCGACACAACTCTACTCTGCACCACTGCACTCTATGCCACTTCACCATGCCACTGCACTCTGCTTTGCACAACCCATGTCTACACCACTCTACTGCACTCTACGCCAATACACTCTACACCACTACACTCTATGCCACTCTACTGTGCATCACTCCCCTCTATGCCACTGCAGTCTACACCACTGCACTCTACACCACTGTAATCTACTCTGCATCACTGCACTCCACACCACTGCACTCTAGGCCATGCTACTCTACTCCACTGCACCCTGCACCACTCCACTCTACCCTGCACCACTTCACCCTACCATGCACCACTCCACTCTACACCACTTCCCTCTACTCTGAAGCAATCTACTCTACGCCACAGCACTCTGCACCACTCCACTCTGAGTCGCTTCACTGTATGTCAACGAACTCCATGCCACTACATTCTACAATGTAACACTCCACTATACTCTGCACCACTCTACTCTACACTAGTGCACTCTATGCCACTGCACTCTACATCACTGCACTCTACGCCAATGCACTCTACACCCCTTTACTCAAAACCAATGCACTCAATGCCACTGCACTCTATGCCAATCTACTCTGCACCACTGTACTTTGCACCATTTCACCCAAGGCCACTCTACTTCACTCTACAACACTCCATTCAATGACACTCCACGCTACTCCACTTTATGATGCACTACTCTATGACACTCTATGACACTCTACTCAACTCTATGCCACTCAACTCTACAACACACTACTCCACTCTATGGCACTCTATGACACTACTCCACTCTACAATGCTCTAAGCAACTTCTTCTATGCCACTCCATGCCACGTTACTCCACTGTATTCTATGACACATTACTCCACTCTACTCCACTACTCCACTCTATGACACTTCACTCCACTCTAGGACACTCCACTCTACAACACTCTACTCCACTCTATGCCATTGCACTCTACTACTCTACTCCACTCTATGCCACTAAACTCTACAACAATCTACTCCTCTCTATGCCACCCTACTCTACAGCACTTTGCTCCACTCTATGCAACACCCTCTATGTAACTGCACTGTGCTCTACGCAATTCCAAGACACTCTATGCCACTCTACTCTGACCCTCTACTCCACTCTCCCCCACTCAATTCAATGACACTCTACTCCACTCTATGTTCTTTCACCCTACGACACTCTACTCCCTCCATGGCACACAAAACAGCAGCCACACTGGTGTACAGCATGTCTAAAACGTAGTGGCAAAGCCAATAGCTCTTGCACAGGCGAGACTTATAGGCTTTGCCAATGCTTGTTTTCATTGGTTTTACCTCTGGTGTCCATAGCTCATCTTTTTCTGGATGGTCCACACTTGAAAAAGGGTAGTTTTCCTGAATGGCCCTGGTTCTGTCACCTGTGCCACTACTGACAGGAAGGAGGGTTTGCCACGTTGATGGTTCACAGGATATTGCCCGTTATCTTTTCAGGCGTGTATTGGTAACAGTAGGAGGCTCTTGTTCACTGCGTGCTTGTTCGATGCAGCTACTTCGGGTGGCAAGCTATTCACGGAGCCAGTGGCCTGTGAGGGGACAGTGGGGATGTTCAGTAGTGCCATTGCCTCTTGCAGAGTAGGTCTACCCCTCACGGTGTGGATGTGGACGCAGATTCGATGCGGGCGTGTAGTATTGTGGTTAGTTATCATAGGTTTGCTTGTTTTACTGACATCGGTATTGTTCTCAGATTGCTTGCTTGTAGACAGGAAGTTGCTAGCACTGGGGCACTGTTGTCAGTGCACTGTTTGCTCTGTACTTATTGACTGTAGCCTTCTAGTGTTTGATTGCTTTATAAACATATGTTAGCTGGCTGGCCCTTATCAAGCTGCGTTTTATTGTAGAGCATTTTACGCTCCTTGGCCAGGTTTGCTCTACTGCCAGGTGTTTTTACATGTTTTCCTGTTGTTTTGACTAATGTGAGCTGTTGAATATTTGCTGAAGTATTTTCAATTGTGTCTGTAAACTATCCCTAAGAGCCGCTGCTAGCCACCTTTCACATTTCTGTTTTCTCCACCAGTTTTGTCTCGAATATTTCAAAATAAGCTCGAGAAATTGTTTGGCTTTGTCATATCTCTATGTATTTTGTGGCTTACACTCCTTGCCCCATTGTCTACATCATAAAAAGTCAATTTATTTTGTTTTTGCAACCTTTCAACTTAAATTCCTAAAGAGAAGACTTGCATACCTTAGTGTTTTCAGTTCGCCACAGGCGTGTTAGTGTTTGTGGGGCTTAGGTCAAACTGTGAATTCCAGTCTCCCCACCCTGTTTCCCTCCCCCCTTGTTTTCCTAAAAGGGTCATCTGAATCAATGCAGAAAAAACTATCCTGTTATCTAGTGGTCGGAATGGTGTGCTGCCTCATCATGTTTGAATCTCTGCTTTTTAGGGTCGAGCATGCAAGTGCATGTGCTAGCGCATGTGTCTCGCTTGTGAGACTCTGTTTTGTGCAGTAAAGACCTTGGAACCCACCTGTCGCTCATCATTTGTTAGCTTGCGTGGCACTCTTCTTTACAGCCTCGTAATTCGTCCACTTCAGGCCTGGCCTAATTTCCGTTTCTCTGTGTGGAGCAGGGACCAAGCACTGATTGAATTAACTTAATTAGTGCACGTCCTCTGCTCCCCACGTGATTGTGACTGGCAAAAACATGCCCAGCAGGACAAACAAAATTGCAAAGTTTTTTTTTTATAGCTAACTCTCATTTCACTCATTTCACTTGTCACTTTCCACTCATATATTTTTTGTTTTTTGCTTGTGGGTGCTCTTCTCCAAAGATGACTATTAACTTGTTCGAAATATTGCAATGTATAATTTCTGAAATGATGCTTTAACACATCATGCAGGACACCCTAATCAACCTCATTCCAGATCACTCCAATTCACCTCACTTTACCCCACACCAATCCACCCCACTCCATTCCAAACCACTCATCCCAATCTAATCCACTACAACCCATCCCTCTCCAACCCTCCCAACCCACACCAATTTGATCTGCCCTACTCCAATTCGCCCCACTGTAATCAAATACAATCTGCCCCTCTCCAACCCAAAACATTGTGGCCCACTCCAAATCAAAACATTATGCAGCGCTCAAAACCAATACAATATGCTCCACTACCATCTACCCCACTCCAATCTGCCCCATTCCAATCCAAAACAATCTGCACCACTCCAATCCAAAACAATCTGCCCCACTCCAATCTTCCGCAATCCAAAACAATCTGCCACACTGGAATCTTCTGCACTTCAATCCAAAACAATCTTCCCCACTCCAATCTGCCCCACTGCAATCCAAAACAATTTGCCCCACTCCAATCCAAAGCAATCTGCCCAACTCCACTCCACCTCACTCGAATCTGCCCCACTTTAATCCAAAACAATCTGCCTCGCTCCAATCCCATCTGCCCCACTCCAATCCAAAACAATATGTCCCACTCCAATCCACCCCTATCCAGTCTGCCCCACTCCAATCCAAAACAATCTGCTCCACTCCATTCCAAAACATTCTGCTCCCACTCCAATCTTCCCCAGTCTAACAAAATACACCCCACTTCAATCCAATCCACCTCACCCCAATCCAGTCCACCTCACTCCCATCCAATTTACCCCACTCCCATCTAATCTATCCAGCAACCCAATCCACCCACTCCAATCCATCCTAATACAAGCTGCCCCACTCCAAATCTGTACTACTCTAATCCAAAAATAATCTGCCTTACTCCAGTCTGCCCGACTCCAATCCATAACAGTCTGCCCCACTCCAATCTGCCCCCTTCCAATCCAGAAGAACCTGCCTCACACCAATCTGCCCCACTCCAATCCAAATCAATATGCTTCACTCCAATCTGACACCTTCCAGTCCAAAACAATCTTCCCCTCTTCAATCCAAAACAACTTGCCCCACTCCATTCCATTTAAATCTGCCTCACTGCAATCTGCCCCACTTTAATATAAAACAATCTGGCCCATTCCAACCTGCCCCACTCCATCCTGTCCCACTCCACCCTGCACCACTCCAATCCCAAACAACCCACTCAAATGCTTTCACCTCAACTCACGCCAATCCAATCCACTTCACCCCACCTCACCCCAATCCAATCCACTCCACTCATCCCATTTCACCCCACTCCAATCCACCACAATCCACCCAGCTAAAATTTAGTCCACCCCGCACCAATCCAGTACACCCCACATCAGTCCACTCCACCCCAGTCCATCCCAGTCTATAGTACCCCACTCCAATCCAATACACCTCACCTCACCCCAATCCAATCCACCCCACCCCAATCTACTCCAGCCCAATCCACCCCACTCCAGTCTGATCCACCCGACTCCAGTCTGATTCACCCCACTCCAGTCCGATCCACCCTACTCCAATCCAACAAACTCCAATCCAACCGACCCCACTCAAATCCAGTCTAATGCACCCCACTCCGTTCAAGTGCACCACTACCTACTCCACCTCAATCCAATCCAATCGATCCACACCACCCAGTCCATCCCACTCCTATACAATCCACTTTAATCCACCCCACTCCAGTCCACATTAATCCACCTTACTCCAGTCCAATCCATCCCACACCAAACCACCTTAATATACCCCGCTTCAGTCCTGTCCTTCCCTCTCCAATCAATTCATCCCTACACCAATCCAATCCACTCCACACCAATCCAGTTCACTCCACACCAATCCAATCCATCCCACTCCAATCCAATCCACCCCACTCAATTCCAATCCAATCCACCCCAATCCAGTCCAATCCACCCCACTCCAATCAACCCCACTCCAGTCCACCCCAATCCAATCCGACCCACTGCAATCCACCCCAATCCAATCCGACCCACTCCACTCCACCCCAATCCAATCCACCCCACTCAATCCAATCCAGTCCAGCCACCTTAATTCACCCCACTCAGTTCAATGAACCAGATTCAGTTAAATCCAGCTCACTCCAATCCACTCCACCTCACCTCACCACAGTCCTACCCACCCCATCCATCCAGCCTACCCACTCCAATCCACCCCACTCCAATCCAATCTGCTCCAGTCCACCCCACTACAATCAACCCCATCCCACGCAATCCAGTCCACCCCACACCAGTTCAGTCTACCCCACTCCAATCCAATCCATCCACCCCACCCCACTGCACTCCTATTCACCCTACCTTTATGCTATCCATCCTACTCCAATCCACCCCAATCCAATCCAATTCATCCCACTGCAGCCCACCGCACCCCAACCCAATCCATCTAACTCCATTTCAATCCAAACCACCCCATTCCAGTTCAATCCACCCTACTCCAATCCAATCCACCCCACTCCAATACACCTCACCCCACTCACTCCAATTCATCACACTCTACTCCAGTCTACCCACTCTATTCCACTCTAATCCACCCCACCTCAGTTCAGTCCATCCCACTCCAATCCATTCAGCCTGCCACAATGCAATCCATCCAGTCCACCCCACTCCAATCCAATCCACCCCACCCCAGTCCAACACAGTCCACCTATTCCAAAACAATCCACCCCACTCCACTCCAATTCTATCAACCCCTCTCTAGTCCAATCCACCCACCCTAAACCAATCTAATCCACCCCACTCAAATCCACCCAGTCCCATCTACCTCACTCCTTTGCAGTTCACTATTCCAATCCAATCTACCCAACACCAATCCACCCCATTCTACTCCAGTCCATCCAGTACCTCAATCTATTTCGATCCACTCCATCCTATTCCACCCCACTTTACTCTATGACACTGTCTGCCACTAAACTCTATTCCCCTCTACTCAGCTCTACATCACTCTACTCCTCCTACAGCACTCTGCAACCTTCCAACAAATCCACAACACTCTACTCCCCCACTCTACTCTGGCTCTCCACGCCACTAACTTTTAGCCTTGCTAAATATCAGCCACACTGGTGTACAACATGACAAAACACATTGACAAATTGTATAGGCGGGATCTATTGGCATTGCCAATGCTTGTTTTATGGTCTGGCTTGATAGCGCAGCTGTTGCTAGAAACGTATGAGAGCATCACTGTTTCTCCACTTAGTCACTGTGCAGATGATTTCTGGCAATCAGGTTCCTGAGTGGAACTTTCATTGTGTCTGGGCTATGATTGCTGGATTATAAATAGCATCATCAATCGTAAAGTATTAGGGCTTAGTGGAGGGCAGCAGATGGCACCCATCTTTGCTGGAATAGAAGCCAGCACTTAGATGACATACAAGCGTAAACAGCGCTCTTAAAGCCTTATCTTTCTCATCTTGCATCTGTCGTCATGACTCCTAATGACCTCCAGGACCATGGATATCAAAGGCAGTGCCACTGGAGCAATTAGCAAGCTACGGGTAGCAGCTACTACCCAACATTCATGGGTTACCCTCTTTTACCACACCCATGTTTCTTCTTCGTTTGAACATTTTTTTTTACATTTTCCAATCCTGGGCTTTTCACCTACAAATCATTGCTGTCACATGTATTAGACTCCTTTTCTCATTCTTGTTTTCCACAGCAATCAAGGGAAGGCCACAGCTTTCTACAAAATGCCACAATCTTTTGACATCTTAACCTTACATGAAGTGAGCTCTGAAAGATACAAAATCTCATACAGCAAAGACAATACCTTTTAAGACCAAGAAGAAATTCAAGAAAAGGCTTTTGAAAATATCTAAAGACTCATATTGCTGCCAGGTACTCTAGCACCAGAACAGACCAAAGGCCAGATGTACTTAGCTTGAGGCTTGTAATTTCCTAATAGCGAGTTGTTTGCGATTCGCTTTTAGGAAATCACAAACATCTATGTACAACAGTGCGTTTAACACTGTTTGCGATTCCCAATTAGGTCGCAAGAGACTGCCGCATTAATATTCATGAGGCAGGTCGCAATTTGCGACCCACTTGGGAATGGCCACAGTCACGGGGATGGTGGCCTGCTGGGGTCAGCAGACCACCATGTCTGTGACTGCTTTTTCAATAAAGCAATCTTTTTTTTGTAATGCATTCGGTTTTCCTCAAAGGTAAATGGGCTGCATTACAAAAAAATATATATATATTTCTTTTAATTTTTTAAGAGTACGCAGTGATCCATGGGACCACTGTCTGCTCTTAAAAAATGTTTGCACCCACATTCACAAAGGGGAAAGGGCTCCTGGGGGGCCCCTTCCTGTTTGTGAATGGCTTACCACCAAATTGATGTTGGTGCTAATCTGCAAATGTTTTGCAATCGCACACTCGGTCGCAAAACATTCCTACATACAAGTGTGACTTGCTATTAGGTAGGGACGCCCTTGGCACGCCCCTGTCTAATAGCCATTTGTGACTGGAACTAAGATTCGTACATCTAGCCCCATATCTTCTCTTCTTCACCAAAGACTTTGGAGGATGGCTGCTAAGGGCCCACATGTTTATCTTGACTATGAGATGTATAGATATTCAGGGAAGAGTTTGCTTAAAGCAAGCAGGCCACTCGTGGGTAACATAACATATTCTATAAGTATTATAACAGTGGTACAGTTACAATACAAGTTAATGAGCAGGGCCAGGATCTTCATCAAACGCAAGGTCTGAGCTACCGACCAAATAACAACCACTGTTTTTGCAAACTCACCAACTATCGACCTGTGCCAAAAACTGGGCGCTGCACCCAACAACCTCTTGTATAACATTAAATAGGCCAGACCTGAGGCACCTGGCTACGTTTAGTGAAACCTAAATGGGAGCAATAAATGCCACAACCTGATGAAACGAAAGTGCAACATGGTTTCAGACAACATAAAAGGTCACCCTGGAAATGCTTTCGGAAAACAAAAATACCTCTAAATAGGCATGATCTATGACCCACCTAGGATGAAATATGCAGGCAATATTTTTTTACACCATAAAGGATCACAACAGGAGCTGCTGGGCCCAGTTGTAACTTTGCTTTCTGACAACTATACCGCTACACTGGATGTTATGATCCTGGACAACATCAGGATTCTTTCCAAGAACAGAGGAGGCCATGGAATTGCTTTGGCACACCCATACAGATTACTCTGCGCACAGATCCTCAAGGCGAAACAACTACTGTTGAATTACTAACCACAAAATGCATGATGGATAGTAATACTTTGTTCACCACGCAAAATATTTACCGGCCTTCAGGCTACAGTTCAAAATTCTGGGATAAATTTATAAACAGCATTTTACATATAAACTAGACACTAAAGATGACTTTAATTTATGGACTGATGACCTATTGAAAAACCGGCTCAAAACCCTGGGCTTTATTTAGAGTTTTGGCAGACGGGTCACTCCATTACAAATGTGGTAGATATCTTTTACGCCATATTACAAATATGTGGGCATATTTACAAGAGAGTGGCGCATCATAGGTAATGTGCCACTTTTCTTATGCCCCCCACCTAAAGGCACCATGGTTGCAGCGTATTTACAATACCGCACACCATGGGGGTTGTTAGCACCGTAGTGTCAAAAATGTTGATGCTATTGTGGAGCTTTGCTATATTAGCATCAAAAATTCTGCCAATAGTGCAGTAAAGACAGGAAGGCCCATTGAATATAAAGGGTGAGTAATTTTAACGCCTGCTCTGAGCAGGCATTAAAATGATGGAAAAAATGGCTCAGTGGAATGCAAGTTTCACTGCACCATTTTTTCTGGTCTTCCTGCGCCGGAACGCCCCTTGCATACATTATGCCTGACGCAGGCATAATGTGGCACAAGGGTTCACAAAGTGACGCAAGAGTTTACAAGTGCAAGCATTGCATCATTTTGTAAATATGGCGGGGAAGAAAAGTCCCCCTAGCGTTGCATTATTGTCAAATAAATGATGCTATAGAGGCACTAATGTGGCGCAAGGGCTTGTAAGTATGCCCTATAGCCGATGGCATTTCTAATACAGCAGACAGGATATCTGCCCAGTTTGTGACAGAGTATCCTCTCCCGAAAACTCTAATCAAGGCCTTTTGTCACTAGTAGACTCAATGTGGGATTCAAACTAGTGGTTTAAGAACATGCACCTTTGGTGGGCAATACATTAGGGCATCGATTTATTAAGGGCATGTGTTATCCTTGCGTCATGCAAGTCGACACAAAGCAACACTAG
Organism: Pleurodeles waltl; assembly: GCF_031143425.1. Lineage (NCBI taxonomy): Eukaryota > Metazoa > Chordata > Amphibia > Caudata > Salamandridae > Pleurodeles > Pleurodeles waltl. The sequence goes on along the minus strand of NC_090440.1, from coordinate 1,915,559,884 downwards.
TCCTTAAGTGATATTTGCTAAGACACGCATGGGCTGATTTGCATGCCTTGCATGGCTTTGTAAAGAAATGTAACACAATACAGCGGCTTGTGCAATGTTGCATTGCATTTTGTAGTGGTAAGCAATCTGAAGGTGGAGCATGGGTGTTCCCGTGAATCCTACCATGGAATTTGATGCAATCCCAAATTTACTAAAATCAGTGAGCCTGGGATTGCACCAAAATGGTGTCTCACCAGTAATGAGGAGAAATATTTTTATATCTTCTTGTTACTTCCTCCCTATGTGTGATACATTTCTCATCACACAAAAAATTAAATAATTGCCTCTTAGAATTGTTTTTGTGCAGGAAGGTACCAAGAAGGTCCTTCCTACACAAAAACAATCCTGCCTGTTACGTAGGCAGCCTTTTGCTATGGAGCAAGGGTGCCCGCCAGGGAACCTGCATTGATACTATGCAACATACAGTGCACCAGTCCATAGAGAGAGCAAACGTGTGACATAAATAAGTAGAGAGTGCATTTTTCTGCTCTCTCTCAGCTTGATGCAATACAGAACAGAAAGTTCCCCTGCTGCATTGCATTATGTGAAACTTTACTAAATCTGACCCTAGACCATTTTTTCCCTGTGAGAAAGTAGCCTCTTTCTAGCCTTGTTACCCCCACTTTTGGCCTGTTTGTGAGTATATGCCAGGGTGTTTTCACTGTCTCACTGGGATCCTGCTAGCCAGGGCCCATTGCTCATAGTGAAAGCCCTATGTTTTCAGTATGTTTGTTATGTGTCACTGGGACCCTGCTAGCCAGGACCCCAGTGCTCATAAGTTTGTGACCTATATGTATGTGTTCCCTGTGTGATGCCTAACTGTCTCACTGAGGCTCTGCTAACCAGAACCTCAGTGGTTATGCTCTCTCTTTACAAATTGTCACTAACAGGCTAGTGACCAATTTCACCAATTCACATTGGCATACTGGAACACCCTTATAATTCCCTAGTATATGGTACTGAGGTACCCAGGGTATTGGGGTTCCAGGAGATCCCTATGGGCTGCAGCATTTCTTGTGCCACCCATAGGGAGCTCTGACAATTCTTACACAGGCCTGCCATTGCAGCCTGAGTGAAATAACGTCCACGTTATTTCACAGCCATTTACCACTGCACTTAAGTAACTTATAAGTCACCTATATGTCTAACCTTTACCTGGTAAAGGTTGGGTGCTAAGTTACTTAGTGTGTGGGCACCCTGGCACTAGCCAAGGTGCCCCCACATCGTTCAGGGCAAATTCCCCGGACTTTGTGAGTACGGGGACACCATTACACGCATGCACTGTACATTGGTCACTACCTATGTACAGCGTCACAATGGTAACTCCGAACATGGCCATGTAACATGTCTAGGATCATGGAATTGTCACCCCAATGCCATTCTGGCATTGGGACACAATTCAATGATCCCCTGAGTCTCTAGCACAGACCCGGGTACTGCCAAACTACCTTTCCCGGGATTTCACTGCAGCTGCTGCTGCTGCCAACCCCCTCAGACAGGTTTCTGCCCCCCTGGGGTCCAGCCAGGCCTGGCCCAGGAAGGCAGAACAAAGGACTTCCTCAGAGAGAGGGTGTTACACCCTCTCCCTTTGAAAAAAGGTGTCAGGGCTGCGGAGGAGTAGCCTTCCCCAGCCTCTGGAAATGCTTTGATGGGCACAGATGGTGCCCATCTCTGCATAAGCCAGTCTACACCGGTTCAGGGATCCCCAGCCCTGCTCTGGCGCGAAACTGGACAAAGGAAAGGGGAGTGACCACTCCCCTGACCTGCACCTCCCAGGGGAGGTGCCCAGAGCTCCTCCAGTGTGCTCCAGACCTCTGCCATCTTGGAAACAGAGGTGCTGCTGGCACACTGGACTGCTGTGAGTGGCCAGTGCCAGCAGGTGACGTCAGAGACTCCTCCTGATAGGCTCTTACCTGTGTTGCTAGCCTATCCTCCTTCCTAGGTAGCCAAACCTCCTTTTCTGGCTATTTAGGGTCTCTGCTTTGGGGAATTCTTTAGATAACGAATGCAAGAGCTCATCAGAGTTCCTCTGCATCTCTCTCTTATCACCTTCTGCCAAAGGATCGACCGCTGACTGCTCAGGACGCCTGCAAAACCGCAACAAAGTAACAAAGATGACTACTGCAACCTTGTATTGCTGATCCTGCCGCCTTCTCGACTGTTTCCTGGTGGTGCATGCTCTGGGGGTAGGCTGCCTCCTCTCTGCACTAGGAGCTCTGAAGAAATCTCCTGTGGGACGACGGAATCCTCCCCCTGCAACCGCAGGCAACAAAAGACTGCATCACCGGTCCTCTGGGTCCCCTCTCATCATGACGAGCGTGGTCCCTGGAACTCAGCAACTCTGTCCAAGTGACTCTCACAGTCCAGTGACTCTTCAGTCCAAGTTTGGTGGAGGTAAGTCCTTGCCTCCCCATGCTAGACTGCATTGCTGGGTACCCCGTGATTTGCAGCTGCTCCGACTCATGTGCACTCTTACAGGATTTCCTTTGTGCACAGCCAAGCCTGGGTCCCCAACACTCTAACCTGCAGTGCACAACCTCCTGAGTTGTCCTCCGGCGTCGTGGGACTCCCTTTTGTGTCTTCGGGTGAGCTCTGGTTCACTCCTCTTTGTAGTGCCTGTTCCGGCACTTCTGCGGGTGCTGCCTGCTTCTGTGAGGGCTCTCTGACTTGCTGGGCGCCCCCTCTGTCTCCTCATCCAAGTGGCGATATCCTGGTCCCTCCTGGGCCACAGCAGCATCCAAAAACCCTAACCGCGACCCTTGCAGCTAGCAAGGCTTGTTTGCGGTCTTTCTGCGCGAGAACACCTCTGCAAGCTTTTTCACAACGTGGGACATCCATCCTCCAAAGAGGAAGTTCCTAGTCCTCTTCGTTCTTGCAGAATCCACAACTTCTACCATCCAGTGGCAGCTTCTTTGCACCCTCAGCTGGCATTTCGTGGGCATCTGCCCACTCTCGACTTTGTCGCAACTCTTGGACTTGGTCCCCTTGTTCCACAGGTACTCTCATCCAGAAATCCACTTTGGTTGCATTGCTGGTGTTGGTCTTCCTTGCAGAATTCCCCTATCACGACTTCTGTGCTCTCTGGGGAATATAGGTGCACTTTACACCTACTTTTCAGGGTCTTGGGGTGGGCTATTTTTCTAACCCTCACTGTTTTCTTACAGTCCCAGCGACCCTCTACAAGCTCACATAGGTTTTGGGTCCATTCGTGATTCGCATTCCACTTTTGGAGTATATGGTTTGTGTTGCCCCTATACCTATGTGCTCCTATTGCAATCTACAGTAACTTTACATTGCTTCCATTACTTCCTTTTGCTATTACTGCATATTTTTGGTATTGTGTACATATATCTTGTGTATATTTGGCATCCTCATACTGAGGGTACTCACTGAGATACTTTTGGCATATTGTCATAAAAATAAAGTACCTTTATTTTTAGTATATCTGTGTATTGTGTTTTCTTTCTTATGATATTGTGCATATGACACCAGTGGTATAGTAGGAGCTTTGCATGTCTCCTAGTTCAGCCTAAGCTGCTCTGCTATAGCTACCTTCTATCAGCCTAAGCTGCTAGAAACACCTCTTCTACACTAATAAGGGATAACTGGACCTGGTACATAGTGTAAGTACCCCTTGGTACCCACTACAAGCCAGGCCAGCCTCCTACATTGGTCGTGCAGCGGTGGGATAAGTACTTGCAACTACTTACCACTTTGTCATTGTGTACTTTTCATAAGAGAATAATATACAAAACAAGTTCAGTGTATGTACACCTAACCAAAAAGTTTTGCTTTTCTTCTCTTACTCTGTTTGCTAAGTGCTGAAAAGTACCTCTAAACTTTCTAAAAGTTTCTAAAAAGTTGAAAAAGTTTTTTTTCTGTTTCCTTAAAAAGTCCTGAAACTTTGTCTTTCTTTTTTCTGTCCCTAAATCCTTTTCTATCATGTCTGGTACAGGTCCTACTCTTGATCTGGCCAGCACAGCTTATGACCACCTTAGCTGGAAAGGTTTGAGGAGTCCCTGCATTGATGGAGGTTTAGGGGTAGGGAAGAATCCCTCTAGAGAACTGTTAAATAACATGCTCATTGAAAATGATAAGGCCTTAGCTGGCACATCTGTTGAGAAGTTAGGAGATGGTTCACATTCTGACTCTGGGGCACCCCCAGTAAGAGTAGTAGATGGTAACCTTCCCAATCTGCCCCTTAGCAGACCACCTAGCATAACTGGTACTAATGTGAGTTCTCATCACAGTAGGGATGTTCTTCCTGCAGGCCAGGTTGTTAGAGTGCCAACTGTTAGGGACATTTCACCCTCTGTTCATTCACATCATTCGTCTGTGTCAAAGCATGCCCAACCCACCCACCCTGATGGCAGAATGTTAGAAAGGGAGCTCAATAGATTGAGAGTGGTAGAGTCCAGGCTGAAGCTTAAACAGCAACGGCTGGCTCTAAACAGGGAATCTTTAGACTTAGAAAAAGAAAGACAGAGGTTGGGGTTAGGACCCCATGGTGGCAGCAGCAGTATTCCAGATAGTAATCCTGTGAAAGAGCATGATTCTAGGAATCTGCATAAGATAGTTCCCCCTTACAAGTAGGGGGATGACATTAACAAGTGGTTTGCTGCACTTGAGAGGGCCTGTGTTGTACAGGGGGTCCCTCAAAGGCAGTGGGCTGCTATCCTATGGCTATCTTTCAGTGGAAAGGGTAGGGATAGGCTCATTACTGTGAAGGAAAGTGATGCCAATAATTTTACAGTTTTGAAGAATGCACTCTTGGATGGATTTGGTTTAACCACTGAACAATACAGGATTAAGTTCAGAGAAACTAGAAAATAGTCCTCACAAGACTGGGTAGACTTTGTTGACTATTCAGTGAAGGCCTTGGAGGGGTGGTTACATGGCAGTAAAGTTTCTGACTATGAAAGCCTGTACAATCTAATCTTGAGAGAGCATATTCTGAATAACTGTGTATCTGATTTGTTACACCAATATCTAGTGGACTCAGATCTGACCTCTCCCCAAGAATTGGGAAAGAAGGCAGACAAATTGGTCAGAACAAGAGTGAACAGAAAGGTTCATACAGGGGGTGAGAAGGATGGCAAGAAGAAAGATGGTGAGAAATCTCAGGATAAGCATGGGGAAAAGGGTAAAACCAAAGATCCTTCTTCAAATCCTAAACACTCTTCAGGGGGTGGGGATAAAACAAATTCTTCCTCTTCTTCACAACCTACACACATTAAAAAGCCTTGGTGCTTTGTGTGTAAAAACAGAGGCCATAGGCCAGGGGATAAGTCCTGTCCAGGTAAACCCCCTGAGCCTACCACCACTAATACATCAAGCTCTAGTGCCCCTAGCAGTAGTGGTAATAGTGGTGGGACTGCTGGCAACAGTCAAACTAAGGGTGTAGTTGGGTTCACTTATGTGTCCATCATAGAAACTGGGGTAGTCAGTCCCAAGACAGTTTCTGTCACACCTAGTGGCATTGGCCTTGCCACACTGGCTGCTTGTCCCCTTACAATGGATAAGTACAGGCAGAAAGTTTCAATAAATGGTGTTGAGGCCCAGGCCTACAGGGACATAGGTGCCAGTATCACTTTGGTGACTGAAAACCTGGTGGCCCCTGAACAACATATCATTGGACAACAGTACAAGATTATTGATGTCCATAACTCCACTAAGTTTTTTCCCTTAGCTATAGTTCAGCTTAGTTGGGGTGGAGTTACTGGCCCTAAGCAGGTGGTAGTATCACCTAGCTTACCTGTAGACTGTCTCTTAGGTAATGACCTAGAGGCCTCAGGTTGGGCTGATGTAGAGTTTTATACCCATGCAGCCATGCTGGGCATCCCTGAGGAATTGTTCCCTCTCATTTCTACTGAAATGAAAAAGCAAAGGAGAGAAGGCCTGAAAACTCAGGATCCCTCTCCAACAACAGGTAAAAAGGGTATCACAGTATCCCCTAACCACCCTGCCATTCAGGATACCATTCCTGTGGTGGGAGAAACCTCTCCTGGGGTGGCACCTGTTCCAAGGGAATCATCAGCTGGCATAGCTGTACTCCCTGAGGTGGAAGTATCTCTCTGTGGGATAACTAATATTGGTGAGAAAAAGAGCACCATTTTAGTTAACATGGAGCATCCCTCCAACCCTCCCAGAGAAACTTTAGTGCAGAAACCCTGCATTGCCTCACAACACTTATTAAATATATCTTCACATTGTTGCTTAGCTAAAAGACTTCAAACAGGGTGGTTTACATCCCCACAGGGAAGTAACCATATAGTGGATGATAAAGGGAGTAACCAGTCTATTGCAGAGCTACTCTCTATTTATCACCACTTACACAATAAAGTCTCAACTGGCCAAGGTTAGCCTTATTGTCCTTCGTTTGGGGGAGGGGGTTGTGTGAGAAAGTAGCCTCTTTCTAGCCTTGTTACCCCCACTTTTGGCCTGTTTGTGAGTATATGTCAGGGTGTTTTCACTGTCTCACTGGGATCCTGCTAGCCAGGGCCCATTGCTCATAGTGAAAGCCCTATGTTTTCAGTATGTTTGTTATGTGTCACTGGGACCCTGCTAGCCAGGACCTCAGTGCTCATAAGTTTGTGACCTATATGTATGTGTTCCCTGTGTGATGCCTAACTGTCTCACTGAGGCTCTGTTAACCAGAACCTCAGTGGTTATGCTCTCTCTTTACAAATTGTCACTAACAGGCTAGTGACCAATTTCACCAATTCACATTGGCACACTGGAACACCCTTATAGTTCCCTAGTATATGGTACTGAGGTACCCAGGGTATTGGGGTTCCAGGAGATCCCTATGGGCTGCAGCATTTCTTGTGCCACCCATAGGGAGCTCTGACAATTCTTACACAGGCCTGCCATTGCAGCCTGAGTGAAATAACGTCCACGTTATTTCACAGCCATTTACCACTGCACTTAAGTAACTTATAAGTCACCTATATGTCTAACCTTTACCTGGTAAAGGTTGGGTGCTAAGTTACTTAGTGTGTGGGCACCCTGGCACTAGCCAAGGTGCCCCCACATCGTTCAGGGCAAATTCCCCGGACTTTGTGAGTACGGGGACACCATTACACGCGTGCACTGTACATAGGTCACTACCAATGTACAGCGTCACAATGGTAACTCCGAACATGGCCATGTAACATGTCTAGGATCATGGAATTGTCACCCCAATGCCATTCTGGCATTGGGAGACAATTCAATGATCCCCCGAGTCTCTAGCACAGACCCGGGTACTGCCAAACTACCTTTCCCGGGGTTAAACTGCAGCTGCTGCTGCTGCCAACCCCCTCAAAAAGGTTTCTGCCCTCATGGGGTCCAGCCAGGCCTGGCCCAGGAAGGCAGAACAAAGGACTCTCCCTCTCCCTTTGGAAAAAGGTGTCAGGGCTGCGGAGTAGCCTTCCCCAGCCTCTGGAAATGCTTTGATGGGCACAGATGGTGCCCATCTCTGCATAAGCCAGTCTACACCGGTTCAGGGAACCCCAGCCCTGCTCTGGCGCGAAACTGGACAAAGGAAAGGGGAGTGACCACTCCCCTGACCTGCACCTCCCAGGGGAGGTGCCCAGAGCTCCTCCAGTGTGCTCCAGACCTCTGCCATCTTGGAAACAGAGGTGCTTCTGGCACACTGGACTGCTGTGAGTGGCCAGTGCCAGCAGGTGACATCAGAGACTCCTCCTGATAGGCTCTTACCTGTGTTGCTAGCCTATCCTCCTTCCTAGGTAGCCAAACCTCCTTTTCTGGCTATTTAGGGTCTCTGCTTTGGGGAGTGGTGTGTGTATGTGTATCAGGAATTGTCCAATGTGGTTGTGTTTTGTATATGTGTGTCTATTTTGAGCACGGCGGTGTGTACCGCAAATGGATTACCGAGGTTGAAAGACTGCTGTGTTGATTTGTGGGTTGTGATAGTGTGGGCGTATTCCTGTTGGCATGACGGTGTCGGTTTTGTTATCGCCAGTTTATCACTGACCTTTGGTGTGGCGGACTTGTGTGGGCGTCTGTATTATGGCGGATTCCGAGCTGTGGGTCGTAATAACTGTAGCGGAATTCCGCAGCCGTAGCAGTATGTTAGCGGTCTTCTGCACGGCGGTAAGCGGCATTTACTGCCAGGGTTGTAATGAGGGCCATAGTCTCCTCATGTTCAGCAGACATCCACTGTGTGCAACTGGAGTGATGAATGAATTTCGGATGACCCTTCAAATCCATTGCCATTTTTTAATTAAAATTTCCAAATAGAGGAAAAGAGGCTAATTTCTGTTTCTTTTCTTTAGAGCAGATCCAGAATTCTGAATCATCTCCCTTTATCATTACCATCATCAGTGTCAGGACAAATGTTTTCATCATCTGTATCCTGAATATCATGAATTATAATTTATAGGAAATGTTTAATATTAGATGTTAAATTCTCCTCCTTTAAAGAAGGTATTTGACCAGCACTGCCTTCCAACCCTATGTGTGGAGCATTAACCAACCAATGGCGCATTATTAGATTTTTTTTTTTAGTAGGCAGGCTATCTTTATTGGGTGAATTATTTTTTTGCATTTCATATTTAACCATACAAATTTTGTGCCTTGCGCTTTCTGCATTCCCCTGCAGAATGGGCCAAGGTATTCTTTAACATTATATTTTTTTACTGTATTTTCAATACTTTTTGCTATTTGTGTCATGAAGGAGGATACAGCCGTGTTCTACAGAAGATTGAATAAAAGAGTTAAAATTTTCACCTTCTTCCTCATCATAAAAGGCGGAGGAGTTAACAGTATCCATAATCAAGTTGTATTGATTAGCTTTTTATTAACATTAAATCTGCCACAACCAGAAAGTACAGAGTTAAACAAGCTAAAGGTGCTAGGAGGTAAATACCACTCCCACAAGGTAGAGGCCAAGGCTTGTGGACTGACAAAAAATATCTTCTTGAAGCTGAGGATGTGGGCGGAACTTGGTTTGGCCCACAACCTGAAGTGGTATCTACTGCCTGTAACAAGGTGGCAGTATTATGTGGTGTAACTGGGGAGTCTCACTCGTATGTTACCCAGTAGTGGACCTCGGATTCACACTAGTAAACTTTTGCTTAGACCTGGCAGTGTGGCAAAAAGCAGTCAGGCGACTTAGAGGTACATGTAAAGCATTTCACAATACCAACATAGACGATAAGTAACTGACATGATTTGAAAGAAATCTGACTGCAATTTAGAACAATAAAGCAGATTTTTAAATTTAGACACCAAAACAAACTTTTAAAGCTACACACAACTGGAGTAATGAGTTTAGAAGCTTTGGAAAACAGGGTATTTTTACTGTTTAAATGGCTCCCTGTGAAGTCAAGGTGTGCACTCGGGCACTTGCAGACTGAGCTCTGGGGAACCCACTTGGACTTACGGTTCTGCAGGGCCCTAGACCAAGAGTCAACTGTCAGTTTCTTAATACCTTGTCTAGGGAGTCCGGGTGCACAGGTGCTATGGCTGTCCTTGGTGCTGACTGGTCCAGGTCTGCTGGTACTTTTGCCCCACTTGGCAAACGGGTACTTGGGGGTGGACACACGCTCTACCCTTTGAATGTAGAGGTCTTTGGTGGGAGCCAGGACCAGGAATCAACAGTTGGAACTTCACTACCACATCAGGTGGCTCCTGGTGCAGAGGTGGCTTCTAGCTGTCAATCACGGGGGTTGGTCGCACCGAAGATGCTTTGCTGCTCCTCTCGAGCTCACTCTCTTTAGGATGCAGAACCACAGGAGAGGGGTCATTGCCATCGTTCGTCCCTATGGCCTAGGGGTCTGCTTTGGAGTCGATGATGTACATGTGGTCACTGGTTTCCGGATTGGCGACAAACAAGCCTTGGTAGCTGCAAAAGTGGTCCACTGGCACTTCGACAGCTGGAGGTCATCCAGTGGAGAGTAGAGGCTTGAAACTTGGCAGAGACCACACTCCTACTCTTTGGATGCTGGACACCGAGTTTCTTTAGGATCACTCACATGGAGCCTGATGGCGGTTACTCTTGCAAGTTGCAGGGGAAAGGTGCCACCAGTCAGGGGAGTCTTTCTTGACTTCTTGGTGTCCACAGGGGTCCCACTTGCTGGGACCAATGTGCTTTAACCACAGGCACACGTCGGTCATGCAGTTCCAAAAGTGGTCTCCTTAGGTCACTTCTGTGTCCTCTCTTCGCACTGCAGCTGGAGTCCAGGTCCTGTTTGTTGGCGACAACGTCTCCTTTGTGCCTCTGCTTCTTTGCAAGTAAGATCTGAGGGTCTGGTGTCAGGGAGCCGCATAAATCCTGGTTTAGGAGGCGTTAAGCGTGTGGGGAACAGTGGCCAGTGGGCTACTGGTCCCTGCGACTAGTCTGCCCCTGAAGTGATGACTTCCTGTGGGACTATGTCACTTTTCTAACCAGAACCCACTATTCCTAAGATTTGCCAAGATGGCAGAACCATCTTCGGCTGTACAGACCTCCTAGCTCACCCTATAGGTGTGGCTAGCCTTGTAGAGGTGTACGCCTTCTGCATAGCAAATTTTCCCACCTGTCGGGCTGGACAGGGCAGGACAAGTAATTACATATCAAGAGCGGGAAGAGCCTTTGAGGCTCACTGCCTTGATTACCTTTCACACTAGCCAGTCTGAGAGGGAGGAGGTGTGACCTCCTGCCTGCCCAGGCCCTTTGTCTCGTCCAGTGGGAGTGCCAGCACAACCAGCAGGAGGCCAGACTCTTATCTGTGGTGGCAGAAGCATGATAGAGACCGCCAAAACAGCAGAGAACTTGATGGGCACCCTCTAAGGGGGCCACCTGGGCACATGCTAGTTAATCCTGAGCATGGGCATCCGGCTCAGGGTTAAAAAGCAAGATGTTTGATACCAAACATGGGGGGAATCAGCCGAGCCATCACGGAGCTGGACATCTGGGAACTACCCAGATGCCAATCCATGCTATCCTATGGACTGCTGGTCACTCGTGGTAGCATTATGTTTTAAATGCTATCACAGGGTCACATATGCTCAGGCATATATGTCCTCATTCATAGTACAGTGCACCCTACCTCCTGGGCTATAAGATGCCTTCCTTAGGGGTGACTGACCTGCACTATTTACAGTAAAGGGACTCTATCTCCAACTGGTGATGAGCAGAGCTGCACACGAGCAGCAGGCTGCTCATGCAGACTGACATGGCAGCTCTGCAGTCTCACTTTTACTCAGGGCACACAGGGTGGCACAATCAGTGCTGCAGCCCTGGTGACCCCTTTATCACCCTGCTCTGGGTACCATCGGTACCAATTACTAGGGACTTACAGGGGTGGTAAAGTCCTTGTCATTTGGCCTATGCAATTTGATATACAGTTTAAGGGAAAGAGCACAGGTACTGAGGTCTGGTTAGCAGGCCTCAGTACACTAACAGGTCAAAAACAACAGCATCAAGCTGCAAAAAGTGTGGGTGACCATCCAAAAGGGGCCACTTTACAACACTGCCTCATGAAAGCCTCTGAAGAAAAAGTCTGCTGCAGCCACAGACAACACAGGACTGTTGAGATGTCGGGAGCTGCGGATGTACTGCAGCTCAAGATGCTGTGGCCAAAGGGAGAGAAAGTATTCTTAAAACGGCCAATAAGTGCATTGACACCCAGGCAGGAAGCACCCATTGAGGTACCTCTGCAATGCAACAGTTCAATTCAAAAGCACGAATTAAAACCTCTTGCGAGATGCATCAGTGACAAATTTAATATACAGCAATTCAAAATTAAATTAACAAATTAAATTAGCAAGAGTCAGTAAAAACGCATAAACTATAACCTGACTTATCAAAGTGACACTGTCAATAAATAATACTTATTTTGACTGCAAGCAGCAAGTAAATAGGGCTGTTTACAGTAAAGATAGGCATTATAGAGGTTCTTTGTCTCTGACTGGTTAGCTATTGTATTACTGCTGCTTTGCCATTGGCTTAATGTTTCTAAGCCTTTTCGGATTTATAGTTTTTCTAGTTATCGTGACTGCAGCAATAAGAATTGAAGCAAGTTAAGAGATGCACAATATGAGCCTCCGGTCTTGCCATAAAATGTGAAGCTGTACCAAACAGCCTTATAGTTAAGGACACAACACAACTCAAACCAATTTAGAAAAAAACAACAAAAAATGTTATAGACAAAAAGTTACAATAATGATTAATGTATGTTAGAGGACTCCTGGAAGCAGATTTTTAAAGTTTTGAAGCAGAAATATCACAAAATGTTCATTGGAACAAGTGGGGTGTAAAAGTCAATTAGTCTTTGTGCATTACAAACAAACAACCACCAGAGACAATTCTTGTACCGAAAACAAAAACAAGAAAACATTACCAGCAAACTGTTGTGCCTCACAGAGGCTGGGTGGTTCAGGGACTACATCAGTAGCCTTCCACTCAAATACACTCCAATGCTTTCAATCTTCCTGATACCCATCTGGGGAACTCCAGTCACAGCTCCAAGGATGAGAAAATCCTCTCTGTGTCCTATAATAACCAAGAGTCCCAATTTCATGAGAATGATAGAAAAGTCACTCCTAGTCCCATCTACCTCTTCCACAAGCTCAAGTGTAGGTTTCTAGGGTCCATAGGCCAGATGTACAAAGCTTTTTTCTGTGCAAACGGCCCAATTTGCAGAATCTGGCCTTTTGTGCACAGAAAAAGCATTCTTGTTCAAATGCTATTTTACGATTCAGTACTCGATTTATGGAATCGCAAAATAGGTTTGCGAGTTGCAATTAGGAAGGGGCATGCCATGGACGTCCTTTCCTAATTGCGAGTCACAGTGATATGTATGATTGTTTTGTTACCTTGAGTGGGGATGCAAAACGTTAGCAGTTACCACCAATTTCAAACTGGTGGTAACCCATTCGCAAAAGGGAAGGGGTCCCTATGGGACCTCTTCCCCATTGTGAATAGTGGTGCAAATATTTTTTCAGAGCAAACACTGGTCCTACACACCACTGCCACCTCTGAAAAAATGAAACTGAAATGTTTCATTTTTATTTTTGAAATGTATCCCGTTTTTTAAGGAAAACAGGCTGCATTAAAAAACTGCTTCACTTAAATAGCAGTCACAGACATGGTGGCCTACTGACCCAAGCAGACCACAAAACATGTGAGCGTGGCCATTCCCAAATGGGTCGCAATTTGCGACCTGCCTCATGGATATTAATGAGGCAGGCCCCTTGCAACCCATTTGGGAATCGCTAACAGTGTCTGAAAAACTGTTGTACATCAGGTTTTACGACTGACAAATTGTGAGTTGCTAAGACTCACAATTAGCAAATTGCAAAACCTGACATTTGTACATGTGTGCCCATGTCTTTGTACAGCCAGGGCGCCTGCAGGGTTCAATGCAGTCCACTTTCAACTGGACAAGTGGTACTACACAGGGAGGAGCTCTTGTTCAGGATTTTGCATCTCAGAGGCAGTGAAAAGGAGACAAGCCAGTCAAGTAGAGTAGTTCCTGTCCATAGGTAAAGTGGAGAGCTGGAGTCCATCAGGCTTCATTGTCCAGCAGGTCAGGCACAATTCTTCTTTATTTGACTTTTCTTCAGGTTCAGTAGCCTTCTGGTGAGCTAGTGGCAAGGTGACATTCCTGTACTGTAAACTTGTCAGTAAACGAATAATTCCCTCTGCCTGACCTGGAAGATTTCTCACTAAAGCTCAATCCACTTTTTCGCCATGTCTCTTTTCACCCTACTGCAAACTTTCCCAGTGTCCCTCTTTCAATGTAGCTGACATCAGGCTCACCTTTTAGGAGCTTTGAGTTCTCTCCCACATCCACCTCTATGGACGTGATGGAGTCTTGCTGATCTGGGAACAGTTTTCTCTCTAACTTGGGCAGAGACAAATGTCTGTGATCTCTCTGGCTGAAAAGGTTTCTGTCACTTGAACAAATGGCAATTTCTGGAGCGAAAAACACAGATAATGAATACCTGAAATATGTGTTCACTGATTCCCTCTTTGTAATAGATTATATTGCTCAAGCTTCATCACAATGTTTTCTTAGTGAACGATGAGATATAGGGGGTCATTCTGACCCTGGCGGTCATTGACCGCCAGGGTCAACGACCACGAGAGCACCGCCAACAGGCAGGCGGTGCTCTCAAGGGCATTCTGACCGCGGCGGTTTGGCCTTTTCCAGTGGTTGTGAAAATGCCATTGTCACGGCTATGTGTAGTAAAAAGTGGACCTGTGGGAGGTCAAAATCTTAGTGGAAGTCCTCAAATGGTAGGAGCTTTCCTGAACAAGTCCCCCACCTTCGTGGCCCCGCTGTCTGCCGTTCAGTCAAACCTTCCCAATTGCCACCATGGGGTAAGGCTTTTAACATAGTCATGGGCAATCGGGAATATGGGATGTGTGTTCGTGATTTTTGTAGGCACTGATTCCAACAGCGTCACATAAATTCCTGTGTCTCCTCCTCTGAGGGTCATCCCAACCCCAGCAATACCCCCATCAATATTGACACCGTCTGGAAAAAGAGCCCCCATGGACCTGTCCAACCATTGTATGCACTAGTGAAGCTGAGCAGCCAAATAGTAGGATTCGAACTGGTACTGCCAAGCCACCATCATCTCCTGTTAGGCCCCATTGTGTTTGACAATCCGCAAAGAGCCGAGCCGTCCTGAGAGTTGGTGAATCCTTCATTGGGGGATGTGAACGGTCAACCTAGGGGTCTGCTATGCAGTTCAAATCCCCTTCTGTAATAGAGGTCTGAACTAGGTAGGGGGCCAGGAGGCCCGACAACCTCACCAGGAAGGCTCCTTGGTCTACATTCGGGGTGTGTATGTTAACTAGTGCTATGTCTTGACCCTCCAGGTGACCCGTCACTACAGCATATCTGCCCTCAGGGTCTATTAGATATCCCGTGTTTTGAAAAGGAACCCCAGCTCTGAATTAGAGTGCCCCTCGCATAGACCGAGTAACTGGTGTAATAGGCCTGACCCTTCTATCTCCTGTGTAATGCTTCCCCCTCCTTAGCCATAAGGTACATCTCTTGTAACAGTGCTACATGAATCCGTCTCCTATTCAGGTAGGAAAATACTTTATAGCTTTTCGTCATAGTGTGCATCCCCCTGATATTCCAAGAGAGTAATCTGTAAGTCATGGGTGTAGCCATCGTTTCAATTTGGAAATCCTCCATTTGACTCCCTCCTGCAACCCCATCCCTACTCATGTCATTTTCAACCCAACATCCATTGAATTTATCAAATCATTTGGGTCACGACTCATGTAATCTCTGTTAAACAACCAACAACTTTCATCCCAACTCCCTCTCCCCAGGACAAGCAGCCAATTGCCACCCATCCAAACAGTCACTAATGCTCGCAGCAGGACCCAAGTGCAACCCATATACAGGGGCTGTGATAACGTCACAGTCCCTGCTTTGTTCCCCCCACCCAGCTTTTGAAACCAACATTGCATTTATGGCATGGGGCATGACCTATTTAGTGTTTGTTCTCCGTTCTCCAGCTGCCCAAGCCCACATTCCTAATTTCAAGATCGGATTAACATGACAAAGAGGTCATAGAATTTCATCTGAGGTCACAGGAGTCATTTTGGCAAGTCAGTGCTTGAGTTTCCAGAGGTGCTGGTCCTGTGTTCTGAGTCTGAGTTTCTAACAGGTTTATCATCCAACATGGATAAGGGGCTTGCTTCAGTACTGCTTACTGATCCCACTACTACCATGACTTTTTGGTGTTCTTGTTGGGTCTCCTCCTTGGAGGGGGCAGCATTGTGGATGTTGGAGGACCATCAAGGCAATCTGACCCTGGCTGGGCGGCCTCCCTAGGATACCTGGCTTGGTCCAGAAGACAGCTGCTGGTCAATCCAGCTCCAGCCCTCCTTTAGTGTTTGGAATAATTGTGTCCCCTCTGATTTTTCCACTCTTAAACTGGCTGGAAACAGCATTGCACGGGGTATGCTTAGCCGTCCAAGTTGCTTCCTGGCCTCTTGGAAAATAGATTGTTGTCTCTAGAACTCGATAGAAAAATCGGGGAAAATGCTGAACCGTGCAGTTCTGGGCGACAAAGTCACCCCTCCTCCTTGCCTGACTCAGGCGATGGTCGGGTCCTTATAGTAGAGTGGCATCACCACCAGTGGGCATGGGGGACCTAGAAGCGGAGGCCACACTGGGACTCTTCCAATGCAAATAGCAGGGAGAGACCTCCACTGCGACCTCCTTGCGGAGCCAGTGCTCCAGGTAGTCCACTATGTTATTGCCCTTGATGCACTCCGGCAACCTCACAACTCTTATTTTATTGCGATGCAGTCTATTTTCTGTGTCTTCATCTCTCTTTTCCAATATTCAAACTTTTGTTTCCATGGTAGTTAACCTATCAGTCACTTCAGCCAGAGTGGGTGATATGTCTTTCAGGTCTTTCTCAGTCATTGTGATGTATTCTGCCAGGCGGTGATGATCATCACACAGTATCCCCATAGTTGTCAGCAATGAGTCAATTTTAGCCTCAAGCACTTCACAGGAGGTAGTGATAGCTTGCAAAATGTTTTGGAGAGTAGGGTCCCCAGAGGGCTTGGGTCCTTGGGTTTAACCTTCATCACCTTGCGAAAGTTCAACTACCCCCTCTGTGTTGTCCTCTTCCGGGCAATCTTCCCCATAATCCTTGGGGGAGGGGGGATGGCACCCTTCTGTCAGGGTAATCTGATTGTTTCCTTGGCTGTGTCTGCCGGATTAGTGTGGCCTCAGTGAGCTTCTGGGCAAGGGATAGGTGTATAGAGAACTGGGCCCAGTCGGAGCCCACCTAAGGTGTCTCTAGTGTTGGTTATGTAGGTTAGAGAAGCAAGGGGCACTGCAGACTACAGAATTAATTGTGCACCTCAATAGTCTGTTTCTGTAATCTAAAAAAGAACGAGTGGTTGGCAATTGTGGATCAGGCTGAATGGTGAACAACAGTGTGGGAGCCCTCTCAGTGATCCCTGCAAGTTTCTGAGGACCATCCTAATGCCTCTGTCTAACTTCACAGAATGCCTCTGTTTTGCTGCCAGCACTGTGCACCCGCTTTCCTCTATGGGCCACTTCTGGTGTAAGCTCATGTCTCAAAGAAGTGCTCCCCCATTGCGGTGCTGCCCCATGTCGCAGTGTTCTTTTACTAGGGCTCATGCACTTTGTGATCACAATGTCAAGATTGAGGGGGAGCTCTATCTCATGCAGCACCCCCATTGCCAGTCCCAGCACCGATGACTGCAGGCCCTCCGAAACCCACATGTCCTCTGATAATGCTACAGCTCTTTGTAAATATGTTCTCTTTGCTGTGTCGTAGTTGGGGCTCTTCAAATCCAGTGTCCACGGTAGATGCCAGGTTTTGGGACCCTCGCTCTTCCCATTCCAAGGGGCCTAGTGTGTGCAGTCCTGGTTCTCAAGTGCGCCCTTCGAGGCGAGACTGCCAGCGCATGGGAACCTGCCCCACCCATTTCGAGCGCAGCCTGATATCTCCCCCAAGGAAGCTCCATTGGTATTGGGGATGTTAGAGGGAGGCAACGCATGTGGCTCCACTCACCGCTAGTGAACTACATCCGGGCCCCCTGGGCAGTCAGAGGTGCCGCTGCCAGTCATGGGCCCTGTAGCTTCCTTGGAGCTCACAGCCGCCATTTTGGGTCAACCTCCTCATGGTGTCATCTTCACTCATCTGGTTCGGGTAAACTACTTCTTGTGGCAGTCTCACAGTTAATGGACTTTTACCAACCATGAAGCATTGCTGGTGAGGGACACTTCCTCTAATCTGGGTAGATCCCGTGACTTTTAAAGTTTTAACGCAGAAGAGAGCAGAACAGGTACAGGGTAAACCTATATTATATAGGAGCTGGAATAAAATCTCTGCAAAAGATATGAAATCTGCGCTTAGAGAAGCTTTTGGAAATTATAATTACATCCACAATTTTAGCGCAGATAATTTTTAAAACTGGATTACGGTCGCAATTGACAAGGTCCCTCCTACTGAAGCTATGATTGGTACTAGAGCCGAAATTACTGCACCCTGTTTTTTTGGAAGAATTGAAAAATCTTAGACAGCAGTGCCAAAGGCAAGAGCGAAAATGGAGGGCTAATCCTACATTAGCAGAGAAAGGTAAACACAACGATGTGTTACTTGTATATAAACCTGCTTCTGCTGTGGCCAAATCCACTTATTACATTAACAAAATTAGGACTGCCACCAACACTCCCAATTAATTATTCAAGGTGGTTAAAGAGCTTTTCGTTCCATCGACTCAGCAACCTCTAGAAAGTTCACAAAGTGTTTGCAGTAATGTTGAAGCACATTTCAGGGGCAAGATCTTAAAGGTCTATTTCAAGTTCAAAGTATTGGAGGAAGAATGTGCTCTCTGTGATGTCTGCTTTCACTTCTATCTCTTTGCCTAAAGTAGAAAATCTTCTTATGAGCCTGAAATCTGGCTCACTCGATGATCCCTTTGCTCTGAGAATTCTCCAACTTGCTCTGGATCTGATTGTGCCCTTATTGGCAAGAGTTTTCAACTAGGTATTGTCTGCGGAAGGAGGCAGTAGTCATCCCCCTTTGAAAGAAGCCTAATAAGGATGCAGTGGATCTTAAAAATCTGAGCCCTATTTCGCTGTTGCCTGCACCAGCAAACGTTTTAGAAAAATATTTGAACCAGAAACTGAGTTCATTGCTGTACATAATCTATTGGACCCCTCACAAAATGGATTTCACATTGGTCATAGCACTGAGTCAGCATTGGTTGCCACTGCAGATTTCCTACGCTGCCAGGTGGATCAGGGAGGTGCCACAATTCTGGTAATGCTGGATCTGTCTGTGGCATGTGATACGGTATTCCTATCCCGCCTGGTGCAAAGATTGGATACCGCTTTGGACCTTCTAGAGTCCTTTCTGACTAACAGGACTCATACAGTTAGCTGTGGCAAGTTCAGGGCAGAACCATTCCAGCTTCCCTGCAGGGTCCCACAGGGGTCCTCTCTTAGTCTGACCCTTTTTAACATATGTGTTGCACCCCTGGCTAAATTGGTGAAGTCATCTGGCTTTCAGGTGTTGTCCCATGCAGACGACATGCAAATCATAATTTCCTTAATTGATGGTTTGCCTGGGATAGCTGACACGTTTCAACTCTGCATAGTCAGTGTTAGTACCTGGAGGAAGGTGAATTAAATGCAGATAAGACCGAAAGTCTGGTCTTTGGAGCACAGCAATCGGTATGGTCAGAAATCTGGTGGCCTCGGTCAAAAATGTAGATGTCTTTTTTGACAATTCCCTTACCTACAGGTCAATACAATAGTAAGTGCCTCTTTATATACCATCAAAATGCTTAAAAAGGTGTTCCGATTCATTCCAACAGAGCTTAGAGTAGCAGTAGTTGTTGCTCTAATAACATTGCACCTTGATTATTCCAATGCCTTATATTTAAACATCAGTGTGTCCTCACTCAACAGACTGCAGGTCATTCAGAATGTGGCTGCTCGAATTGTTCTGAATGTTCCTAAACAACTTTCAGTGAGGGAAGGCATGCCCTCTCTTCACTGGCTTCCTGTTAGAAAGCGTATGGCATTCAAAGCACTCTGCATGGTATTTCAGACTCTACACGAGATAGGGTCTGTGCTTCTAAGAACAACGTTTCATTGGTACACCCAGAAAAGACATCTTAAGTCATTTTCCATTTGGAAGATGACTATTTCAAGATTTTGGAAAGCTGAATGGTGTTGCCGCTTCTTTTCTGTAGCTGCTGCCAAATTGCGGAACACTCTGCCCACCCATATTGCGAGTCTGGATTTTTGTTGCCTTTCGGAATCAACTGAAAGCATGCCTCTTTTTCTCTTTCAGAATGGCAGTTCCCTTGGATTTAACGGGTGCTCCTTTCTTTTGCATTTCAGCGTTTTGATGCCTTGGCATAATGCACTCCAATAAGTTCGCTTTCCATTCCATTCTATAAGTTTCCTTTCCACGTCCATGTAATTCCCAGAAGCTCCAAAATATAAATGCCCCAAAATCACATTATTCTCAACTTCTGGCAGAATCATCTTGATGAGAATTATCAAGTGAGCCACAGCTGACTATATCTTTTTTTTTAATGTCTTTATTGGCATTTATGAAATACGTCTTTAGAAGTTATATAAAATACCGTGATCAGCATAATTAGATCTCATATAGTTTCAAGATCAATAGCAATACAGCAGCAGTGTATACATGTACCTGTGGGGGAAAACACAAGAAAATGGGAGTAAGGCGCTGCAGATATACATTCCGGGTACCACAGTATAATCTGTCCTACCGAAGGTTGATCATCGTGTATTATGAAGAATAAGACAATGTACAACAGTAACTTTAAACACTCCTGACTTGCGATCTCGCTGGTAGCTATGTATGCGTGCAATAGTGTAGCTGATCAAGTGTTGCTGTGATTAAAGACCCGGAGCAATGGTGACATGCACTGGGTAGGGAAGTACAAGGAAGGAAGGGAGGATTTCCACATCTGGGGCATGCTGGGGATACTTTCGCAGGCGTTGTGATGTGAGGTAGGTTTGATGTAAGTAATTAAAGTGTGTAATTTGTAAACAAGCATTCCTGGAGACACGTTTCACCCGTTCCAGGGCCATGGTCCGCTGCTTGTCAGTTAAGTCTGCTTCCAAGCAGTTATCCCATATGGGTTTGCTTCGAGTCCAGGAGGAGCCGTCTGTAGTACCCTCTTTTTGGCATGGTTACCCCCACATTTTGCCTGCTATCAGTGTTCTTAGACTGGGTGCCTATGCAAAATGTGTCTGCAGGCCTGCCATTGCAGCCTGTGTGAAAAGGTGCATGCACCTTTTTACCACAGGCCACTGCACTAGGTCACTGTAAGTCAACCCCTTGGTAGGCCCTCCCAGCCCAGAGGGCAAGGTGCAGGTCCCTGTGTGTGTGGGCTCCCCTGCATGAAAAGAGGTGCCCCTATGAACTCCAGCTCCATTACACTGGTCTTTGTAAGTGCAGGGAAGCTATTTTTACCTGTGTACTGAACACTGGTCACTGCCTGTGTCCAGCTACATAATGGTAACTCCCAACCGGGGCATGTTTGATATTGAATATGTTTGATTTACTCAGTCGGTCCAAACGGGCAGCAGTGTTGCGCTCTCTGCGCCGCCTTGCATGCGCCCTATCTGCCACCATTTTCCTGACCAAGTCGTTGATGGAACTTGTGAGGTTTGCCATGTGTAGGAAGTTGGCTCTGTATGTACTATTTCAAAGTAAGAAATAGCATACATAGAGTCCAAGGGTTCCCCTTAGAGGTAAGATAGTGGCAAAAAGAGATAATCTAATGCTCTATTTTGTGGTAGTGTGGTCGAGCAGTAGGCGTATCAGAGGGTAGTGTTAAGCATTTGTTGTACACACACAGGCAATAAATGAGGAACACACACTCAAAAGACAATTCCAGGCCAATAGGTTTTTATATAGAAAAATATATTTTCTTAGTTTATTTTAAGAACCACAGGTTCAAGATTTACAATCAATACGTCAAATGAAAGATACTTCACTTAGGTATCATAGGAACTTTGAATCAGCAAAATAGTATGTACAGTTTAGACAAAAATGTCAATAAGCTATTTTAAAACTAGGCACAGTGCAAATTTCAACAGTTCCTGGGGGAAGTAAGTATTTGCTAGTTTTGCAGGTAAGTAAACCACCTACAGGGTTCAAAGTTGGGTCCAAGGTAGCCCACCATTGGGGGTTCAGGGCAACCCCAAAGTTACCACACCAGCAGCTCAGGGCGGGTCAGGTGCAGAGGTCAAAGTGGTGCCCAAAACGCATAGGCTTCAATGGAGAAGGGGGTGTCCCGGTTCCAGTCTGCCAGCAGGTAAGTACCCGCGACTTCGGAGGGCAGACCAGGGGGGTTTTGTAGGGCACCGGGAGGGACACAAGTCAGCATAGAAAGTACACCCTCAGCGGCACGGGGCGGCCGGGTGCAGAGTGCAAACAGGCGTCGGGTTTGCAGTAGGTTTCAATGGGAGACCCAGGGGTCTCTTCAGCGAAGTAGGCAGGCAAGGGGTGGGGGGGCCCTCGGGGTAGCCACCACCTGGGCAAGGGAGAGGGACACCTGGGGGTCGCTCCTGCACTGGAGGTCGGATCCTTCAGGTCCTGGGGGCTGCGGGTGCAGTGTCTTTACCAGGCGTCAGGTTCTTGGAAGCAGGCAGTCGCGGTCAGGGGGAGCCTCTGGATTCCCTCTGCAGGCGTCGCTGGGAGGGCTCAGGGGGGTCAACTCTGGCTACTCACAGGGTCACAGTCGCTGGGGAGTCCTCCCTATAGTGTTGTTTCTCCGCAGGTCGAGCTGGGGGCTTCGGGTGCAGAGTGGAAAGACTCACGCTTCCGGCGGGAAACATGGAGTCCTTGTAAAGTTGTTTCTTTGTTGCAAGTTTTGGTTTCTTTGGAACAGAGCCGCTGTCCTCTGGAGTTCTTGGTCGTTTTAGATGCAGGGTAGTCCTCTGAGGCTTCAGAGGTCGTTGGACCCTGGGGAGCGCGCCACTGTTGCAGTTTCTCTAGAAGTGGGGAGACAGGCCGGTAGGGCTGGGGCCAAAGCAGTTGGTGTCTCCGTATTCTCTGCAGGGCTTCAGGCCAGCAGTCCTTCTTTGTCCAGGGTCGCAGGAATCTATCTTCCTCGGTTCTGGGAGCCCCTAAATACTCAATTTAGGGGTGTGTTTATGTCTGGGAGGGCAGTAGCCAATGGCTACTGGCCCTGAGGGTGGCTACACCCTCTTTGTGCCTCCTCCCTGTGGGGAGGGGGGCACATCCCTATTCCTATTGGGGGAATCCTCCAAAATCAAGATGGAGGATTTCTAAAGGCAGGGGTCACCTCAGCTCAGGACACCTTAGGGGCTGTCCTGACTGATGGGTGACTCCTCCTTGTTTTTCTCATTATCTCCCCTGGACTTGCCACCAAAAGTGGGGGCTGTGTCCAGGGGGCGGGCATCTCCACTAGCTGGAGTGCCCTGGGGCATTGTAACACGAAGCCTGAGCCTTTGAGGCTCACTGCTAGGTGTTACAGTTTCTGCAGGGGGGAGGTGTGAAGCACCTCAACCCAGAGCAGGCTTTTGTTTCTGTCCTCAGAGAGCACAAAGGCCCTCACCACATGGGGACAGAAACTCGTCTCCCAGCAGCAGGCTGGCACAGACCAGTCAGTCCTGCACTGAACAATTGGGTAAAATACAGGGGGCATCTCTAAGATGCCCTCTGTGTGCATTTTTTTTATAAATCCAACACTGGCATCAGTGTGGGTTTATTATTCTGAGAAGTTTGATACCAAACTTCCCAGTATTCAGTGTAGCCATTATGGAGCTGTGGAGTTTGTTTTTGACAGACTCCCAGACCATATACTCTTATGGCTACCCTGCACTTACAATGTCTAAGGTTTTGCTTAGACACTGTAGAGGCATAGTGCTCATGCACCTATGCCCTCACCTGTGGTATAGTGCACCCTGCCTTAGGGCTGTAAGGCCTGCTAGAGGGGTGACTTACCTATGCCATAGGCAGTGTGAGGTTGGCATGGCACCCTGAGGGGAGTGCCATGTCGACTTAGTCATTTTCTCCCCACCAGCACACACAAGCTGGCAAGCAGTGTGTCTGTGCTGAGTGAGGGGTCCCTAGGGTGGCATAAGACATGCTGCAGCCCTTAGAGACCTTCCCTGGCATCAGGGCCCTTGGTACCAGAGGTACCAGTTACAAGGGACTTACCTGCATGCCAGGGTTGTGCCAATTGTGGAGACAATGGTACATTTTAGGTGAAAGAACACTGGTGCTGGGCCCTGGTTAGCAGGGTCCCAGCACACTTCTCAGTCAAGTCAGCATCAGTATCAGGCAAAAAGTGGGGGGTAATTGCAACAGGGAGCCATTTCCTTACACCATGTTGTTGTTCATGGCACTGAATTGGTTGTCCACATTGGCAAAAACCTGGGAGAGGGTCTGTTGCAGTCTGTGCAGGTTCCTATTCATAACCCGCATGTGTTTATTTTGCAGCCGGTGACTTTGTAGTAAGGATGCCTCAAGTCCTAGAAATTGTTCACCGGTGACATCGTCCTCACTGGCTGACTGTGTTGAACGTTGCCGTCTCCGCCCAGACCCAGCTGACCTATGTGGCCGACTCCCACTCATCAGTGGCCCCGGTGTCATGTTGCCTGCCTCTAGATCAAGATCTGTCTCGTCGGTAGTGTCTCGTGCATGTTGGACGAGTGGTGTAGTCATGCACTCCCCTGCAGTTACACTGGCTGCCTCGTCTGCTGTGTTGGTGGCCGGTTCTTCTCCCTGCACAGTAGGGTTGTTGGTGGGTCCTTGTGGGAGACCTGTGAGACACAGGGGATACACTGTCAGTGCCTCACATATGTTTGGTGTCTCAGAATAAATATTTCTCAAAAGTTGGACTACTGTACTACATTGCCCATAATGCATTGCTCTGTAGGTTGCAATATGTGAATGGAGCATATCTGGAGGATGCATGCTTTTGTGTACTGTGGTTGTTTGCATGGTGCATTGAGTGGTGTAAATAAGTGATTTTTGGTACTTACTTTTGGATGTTCCCAGAGCAGAACTGTCCAGGTCTCCAATTCCTATCACATTATTAGGCCTCACAATCTCATTATTCCTTTAGTTTTCCTTCTGCTTCTAGGCAATAGGAGTGCTTAGCAACAGTCTTTGGGCCTGATTTAGATACTGGTGGATAGGTTACTCAGTCACAATGGTGGCGGATATCCCATCCGCCAATATCTAAATCCCATTATTTCCGATGGGATTTAGATTTCGGCAGAAGGGATATCCGCCTCCTTTGTGACAGATTAACCCATTCAGTTTCTAAGCATTGCTAATGCAAGTGCTATAAACTGCCCCTGCTTTAAGACTTTTGCGCTATAAGTGTTGCTGATAAAAGGAGCATATTGTGTGGTACTTCTAGTTTTCGTTTGTAATATACATGAACACACTCCATTTATTTTTTATTATATCACTGAATAGTTATTGTTTCCAGTGAAAAGTCCTCTGAATGTTTCCCCAAACTGTTTTCAGACGATCCAATTAAAATCGATTATAATGTTTTGTTGAGATTTAAAATACAAATAAGACAGTAATGTTTATACATGCTGTATTGATAAAGAGACTAGTCTTTTTAGAACTTGTGTGTTGACACTCAATACTGAAGTAAATGCTGAGAAGGGCATGCCAGATATTTGAGCAAATGCCATATAAATTATAGGACACTGCTTCCTTCTAGACCTGCGTAGAAGCAGGATAGTTGAAAAGAAGTGTACCAATGAGGGCTGATGCGTGAATGGCATTTCCCAATTAGCACGTACACCAGTGGTACTGAAACAGCTTTCAGAGCTGGGGTGCTGCCATTAATGTTGCGCCAATGAAGTCATAGGGATTGTGAAAAATCCATGTATCCCATAAAAAACAAGTGTAGCTGGTGGTCCATTTTGGAAAACACTGTCACATATATTTTACTAAAGTATGGTGTGGTAGCTCACTGCCATTTACAGACATATTTTCCATTGAAATGACTACAAAATTTGCATAGACATACTGTTTTACCAATAAAACTATACAGCACACAAATGATAATGTGTGGAAATTGGAATCATCAAATGTACTGATTTGTTTTGGTCATAATAAAATATTTCACACTTCAGGAGTACAAATATATGTGCTTTATTTGTGCTTTCTTAACTGATGCTTTAACTACGTTGTGTGCTGGGGGCGTGGTCAAGATGGTGACTGAGTAGGTCGCAGAGATCGGGACTCTACGGCCCCAAAAAGTTATCCTACCATGTAGCCACTGGCTCCTCACCACAGACAACAGGTAGAATGGTGCCCCAGACTCCCTTGGCCCTGCTGGTGGTGCGCACTGCTCCTGCTGGGAGTCTCAGGACTCCGCAAGTCAAGCACAGCGGTGGGCCACACCTGAGTGCCTAGGGCGGGGCCCATGCACGGTGACCACCGTGCATCTCTGTACAGCCATGACTGTTGGAAGCTGCAACCCTTACCTATGCTGAAGATTACCGACTGCCAGTGACTAGCAGCACAGCCACGGGGGTCCCATGACGGCCAGTGGAACTCAGCGGCAGCCCGTCTGAATGCTGCGTTGCGGATCAGGTGATTACGGACACCCATTGGGCGGTGTGTCTGCAGGGAGAGATAAAGCCTGTGCTCCCCCTCACCTAATACTATCTGTCGGCGGCTGGTCACTGGCTGAAAGGGAGAACCTTGCCTCAGCCATTTATCAAGACTCAATGACTGGTGACCTCTGCCTCTATCTGGTGCATTATACATGGGGGAGGCAAATCACCCCTTCTCCACTAAAGCGGAAAGTTGCGGCTCCTGCTTGCAGTTGTGTGGCAAGACCTCCTCACCTTTATTTGGGGCCCGAGACTGGCACTTGAAGATGCACACTGAAGAACACTGGACCTCTGGGCCCCACAATTGCACATTGAATAAGGTACTGTGCCAAGGAGCCCTGATTGCGTGCACAAGAGCAGGATGAAAGAAGATGCTCAGAGCCACCCCACCCAATGCCTATGAACATTTGTTAAAGAGCCTTTACAGGCTCAAGGGCACATCTCAGTGCCGCACAACCAGGGCCTTGGACGCACTCCACTACACCTGTCCCTCCCTCCGGTCCCACAGCACATCACCACAGATACAGCACTGCAACCTCTTAGGTGCCTCTTTATGGGTTTATTTCAATCAAGCACAACCTGTGATTACACCCTACGAAAAAAGTGCCCACCATCATGGTACGTACAAAACAAGATAGGGCCCAGGTGGGGTTGCCAGGCACACAACTTGAGGTGACAGTGGGAGCCTTGCCTACCTCAGCGGGCGGATCCATTGAGGCCACACTGGACGCTTAATCTCGCAAATTTGATGAGATCCGGTCAGGTGTGCTAGACATTAAGGCCCTCATTACAACCCTGGCAGTCGGTGTTAAAGCGGCGGTAAGACCGCCAACAGGCTGGCGGTAAAAACAATTGAATCACGACCATGGCGGAAACCGCCAAAATAGACAGCCACTTTAACACTCCGACCGCCATGGCGGTACAAACAAACAGCATGGCAGTCACCGCCAACAGACAGGCGGAAGGCAATGTACCGCCCACACTATTATGAGAGGCCAATCCGCCACCTTTTCTGGGGCGAACCAACGCAAACAAAAACACAGCGGAAACAAGACTTGGAAGGGAAAACACTCACCACTACACAACCCACGAGGAACCAGGACGCCATGGAGCCAGAACTCCAAATCCTCCCTGCGATAGTATTCCTGCTCCTCTACCAGGAGCACGAACGACGGCGGCGACGACCACAGTGAGTACTGCACCTACAACACAGAGGAGGGGGAGGGAAAAGAGAGTGACACACACACGCAACACGCAACACCCCCACCCCCACCCTCACCCACAACAACATACACACTAATACATGCTGCAACATTACATTTACACCCCCTAATGACCCCTGGAAGAACGCAAGGACAAAAGAAAATGAGTTGAACGATTGTAATCAATAAAAATCCATTAGTCAAAACTTGAAATACATTATAAACAATTATGTACACCAACTATACAAGTCCGGATAGTGCATCATTCATAGTCTGTGGACCACTGGGCCCAAAATGCATGGGCAAGGCCCACACCCGATACCAAACTCCAAACGGAGAGAACACTGCTGGGGCATCAGATCGAAATGAAACAGGCACCTCAGGGGGAAGGGAAGGGGGGGCACCTCAGCCAGATAAGTGCACAACGCCGGCTCCACGAGGGGGCTCCATGCCCATTGATGTATCCTGGGGAGTGCAAAGCCACAGTCTCTCAAGTCTCTCCAGTGGGTGGTTTGCCCACTGCTTTATCCTGGGGAGTGCAAAGCCACAGTCTCTTAAGTCTCTCCAGTGGGTTTGTTTGCCCACTGCTTTATCCTGGGGAGTGCAAAGCCACAGTCTCTCAAGTCTGTCCACTGGTTGGGTTGCCCACTGCTTTTTCCTGGGGAGTGCAAAGCCACTGTCTCTCGGCTTTGTGCCCAGAGTGCTTCATCCTGCCAAGGACTGAGGTAGTGGATGCCTTTCTCCACTGGTTCTGGAGGGGGCTTTGTGCCCAGAGTGCTTCATCCTGCCAAGGACTGAGGTAGTGGATGTGATACTCCACTGGTTCTGGAGGGGGCTTTGTGCCCAGAGTGCTTCATCCTGCCAAGGACTGAGGTAGTGGATGTGATACTCCACTGGTTCTGGAGGGGGCTTTGTGCTCAGAGTGCTTCATCCTGCCAAGGACTCAGGTAGTGGATGTCTTTCTCCACTGGTTCTGGAGGGGGCTTGGTGCCCAGAGTGCTTCATCCTGCCAAGGACTGAGGTAGTGGATGCGATACTCCACTGGTTCTGGAGGGGGCTTTGTGCCCACAGTGCTTCATCCTGCCAAGGTCTCATGTAGTGGATGCCTTTCTCCACTGGTTCTGGAGGGGGCTTTGTGCCCAGAGTGCTTCATACTGCCAAGGACGCAGGTAGTGGATGTGATACTCCACTGGTTCTGAAGGGGGCTTTGTGTCCAGAGTACTTCATCCTGCCAAGAACTGAGGTGTGATACTCCACTGGTTCTGGAGGGGGCTTTGTGCCCAGAGTGCTTCCTCCTACCAAGGACTGAGGTAGTGGATGTGATACTCCACTGGTTCTGGAGGGGGCTTTGTGCCCAGAGTGCTTCATCCTGCCAAGGACTCAGGTAGTGGATGCCTTTCTCCACTGGTTCTGGAGGGGGCTTTGTGCCCACAGTGCTTCATCCTGCCAAGGACTGAGGTAGTGGATGTGATACTCTACTGGTTCTGGAGGGGGCTTTGTGCCCAGAGTGCTTCATCCTGCCAAGTGATACTCCACTGGTTCTGGAGGGGGCTTTGTGCCCAGAGTGCTTCATCCTGCCAAGGACTCAGGTAGTGGATGCCTTTCTCCACTGTTTCTGGAGGGGGCTTGGTGCCCAGAATGCTTCATCCTGCCAAGGACTGAGGTAGTGGATGTGATACTCCACTGGTTCTGGAGGGGGCTTTGTGCCCAAAGTCCTTCATCCTGCCAAGGACTGAGGTAGTGGGTGTGATACTCCACTGGTTCTGGAGGGGGCTTTGTGCCCAGAGTGCTTCATCCTGCCAAAGACTGAGGTAGTGGGTGTGACACTCCACTGGTGGTGGTGCAACATGCAAGCTGCCCAGGCTCCTGGTACTGACCACCAGCCTCGGACGACCACTGGGGATGGCAGCCATGTCTGCGGTGGTGGCACTGCCCAGGATGTCGCGGCCGCTGGCGGTGCTGGCGGCGGTGTCAGTCGCGGCGGTGCTTGCGGCTGCCTCAGTGGCATCGGTGCTGGTGGTGGTGTCAGTAGCGGCGGTGCTTGCGGCGGACTCTGTGGCATCGGTGCTGGCGGCGGGCTCTGTGGCATCGGTGCTGGCAGCGGGCTCTGTGGCATCGGTGCTGGCGGCGGCCTCTGTGGAATCTGTGCTGGCGGTGGCCTCTGTGGAATCAGTGCTGGCGGCAGTTTTTATGGCGGTGGTGCTGGTGGCGGTCTTTGTGGCGGCGGTGCTGGTGGCGGGCTCAGTGACTGCGGTGCTGGTGGCGGGCTCAGGACTGCGCTGCTGGTGGCGGGCTCAGTGACCGCGGTGCTGGTGGCATCCTCACTGTCTGCGGTGCTGGCGGCGGTCTCTGTGGGGGCGGTGCAGGTGGTGGTGCTGGTGGCGGTCTTGTCCGCCGTGCAGGTTGGCGTCGACGTGGACCTGCCCTTGACTTTCTGGCCCTTCCCCACCTTGGATGGTGGCGCAGCTGTCTTGCCACTTTCTACTTTTGTTTTTTTAGACACACTGGATAGATGAAGGGTGTTTGGGAGTGGAGGAAGAGGTAGTGGATGTAGGAGGTGTATGTTTGCTGACTTTGGGTGAAGGTGCATGGGCTGGAGGCTGTTAAGATGTGGATGGCTGTTGGGTGGGTGTGTGGCTGCGTTTGTGTACTTTGGGAGGAGGGCTCACAGACACACTGGGAGAGGACACTGGGGATGTGTGAATGGTAGTGGGGGTGGTGAGTGCACGTGAGCGGTGTGTGGTGATGGGCGTGCTGGTGATGGAGCTAGTGGCTGAAGATGTAGTGCATGCAGGTGTGAGTGGAGACGAGACAGGAAGGGAGGAGGGAGACGTGGAGGAGGGGGACACAGTGGAGGCAGTGGATGTTGGTATGTGTGCATGGGTATGATGCTTGTGTGAGTGCCTGTGGGATGTGTGGTGCTTATGTTTGCCTGAGCCTTGTGTGTTGATGTGTGTGCATGCTGGTCTGATGGTGTGCTTGGGATAGGCTGAGGTACAGGGGATTGGGTCTGGGTGGAGGAAGTTGGAGGGGGAGGCTGGACACAGGGACAATGGCTGCCATCAGTGCAGAGGCCAGAGCCTGAAATGCTCACTGTTGGGCTGCCTGGCCAGAATGAATGCCCTCCAGGTATGCATTTGTTTGTTGCAACTGCCTCTCTATACCCTGGATGGCCTTCAGAATGGTAGACTGCCCAACAGTGAGGGATCTCAGGAGGTCAATAGCCTCCTCACCTAGGGCAGCAGGGCTTGAGGGGGCAGGGCCTGAGGTGCCTGGGGCGAAGGAGATGCCCACCCTCCTGGGTGAGCGGCCACGGGATACATGCTGAGGGCCTGCTAGGAGGGCAGTGCTGGTAGGGGGGGTGGTGGCTGTACCTGTTGATGCGGGGGGCACAGAGGGGCCCGCCACCGCAAGGCAGCTCCCATCAGAGGAGGATTTGCTGTCGCTGATGTCACCTCCTGTCCCCGCCGTGGAGCTCCCCTCGCCCTCCGTCCCACTGGTGGCTTCAGACTCCGTTGTCTCGCCCTCCAGGGCCATGTGGGATGCAGCTCCCTCCTGCTCCGGTGGCACTGCTCCTCCACCTGATGATGCTAATGCACACAAGAACAGGGAGATCACAAAAAGTGGGGGGGAGGAGACAGAATAAAAACATGTTCAGTGCGTGCAATACCGCTACAGTTGGCGGACACTACAGACACAGCAGCCCTCTGCACTACGCCATGCACTTAGAGTTCCCTAATTAATCACAGGGTCATGGGGTACAAGGCCTATGCCCGATTGCAGCACACATGGAAGTCACAGGAGCCTGACTAGGTGTAGATGGTGGGGTTGGGGTGCCACATAGCCTGCCTCACGAAGGGACCTTGCCTACAAAACTCGCCCTTGCCTAGGGGAACCCAAAGCCCACAGCCCACCTCCCCCACCCAGACACCTCGTAATGCACGCAGAGTCAGATGGATGTGACTGTACTCACCCCCTTGTGGCTGCTGTGATGCCCTCAAGCGCCCATCCAACTCCGGATACGCCACCGCCAGGATCCGGAACATCAGGGGGGTCATGGTGCGACGGGCATCCCTCCCACGTTGGGAGGCCATCCCCAGCTGGGCCTCCGCCGTCTTCTTGCTCCAGCGGCGAATGTCCTCCCATCTTTTCCGGCAGTGGGTGCTCCGTCTGTGGTGGACCCCCAGGGTCCGGACGTCCTTGGCGATGGTACGCCAAATATCCTTCTTCTGGTGGGCGCTGACCTAGAGGAATAGTACAGGGCAAAAGGATAATCTTTAACCGTCCGGACCGTCACAGTCATTGACCCACGTTCCCACCCTTGCCCTGATGCACATACACTCACCGTCCGCTCATGCAGGCCTCAGTCCCCTCCGTATCTTCCATCCATACTACTCCAAACAGGCATTGCCCGTACAGCATGCTCACAGTGTACTCACCTGTTTGTCTGGAGGACCGTAGAGTAGCCCGTACTGGGGGAGGACCCCATCCACTAACTTCTCCAACTCCTCCGAAGTGAAGGCAGGGGCCCTTTCCCCAGACACATGAGCCATCGTCACTTCCAGACTGAGGTCACAGCAGCACTTGCAGTGTAGGTCCTCTCCTGTCGAAGGTCAGGTATCAAGTGAGTGAACAGAGAGAAAATGGCGGTCACGTCCACGGCGGTGCGTACCGTCACCGCCGGCGTAAATCGTCATTGGCTCCTGGGACCCATACGGTCCAATGTTAACCAATGCAGGATTGCGCCGCGGTCTTCGACCGCCTACCGCGACGGTGTACAACGCCAGCGCAGTTACCTCATATCCCCTTGTCCCACATTACAGGTCAGGCAGCCGCCATTTCAGGGGGCGAGATGGCATTAATTTTAAATGCGTCACACCTATCTAGGCCTTGCATACACACAATGATAGTCACATTGCGGATTGACAAATGTGTGCAATAAATTCTTTTTTTAATACTTCAGTGTTGGCTGACTCTGTGCTCGCTGTTCTCGTCCATAGGGCACGTCCCCTGGGGCAGGTGAGGAGATGGCGGTATCCTCCGGTGTACAGACCGCTGGTGGACCTGTCGACAATGGAAGACAGACACATCATTATCACTTACAGACTTGATCGTGCCGCAATCCAGGAACTGTGTGCTCAGTTGAAGCCAGACCTGATTTCAGCTATCCGCCATTCCACAGGAATCCCCCCTCTAGTGCAGGTCCTGTCAGTACTCCATTTCTTGTCAAGTGGGTCTTTTCAAACAACAGTGGTCATTGCATCAGGGATGTCCCAGCCAATGTTCTCTAACGTGTTGTCCAGAGTGTTGTCTGCCCTGCTGAAACATATGCGCAGCTACATCGTTTTCCCTCAGGTGGAGGATTTGCCCACAGTGAAAGGTGACTTCTATGCCCTGGGACATATCCCCAACATTATAGGTGCCATTGATGGGATGCATGTGGCCTTGGTACCCCCCCCCCTTGCAGGAGTGAACAGGTGTACAGAAACAGGAAGAGCTACCATTCTATGAATGTGCAGATGGTGTGTTTGGCCGACCAGTACATCTCCCATTCGAATGCCAAGTTTCCAGACTCAGTGCATGACGCTTACATTTTGAGGAATAGCAGCTTCCCTTATGTGATGGGGCAACTCCAGAGGCACCGTGTGTGGCTAATAGGTGAGGACAAGGACCCTATACCGTGTGAATGATTGTCTGGGGTTGTCCCTAAGGGTTAGTGTGTGTCCCTCGACATTTGCAGGTGACTCTGGTTACCCCAACCTGTCATGGCTACTGACCCCAGTGAGAAATCCCAGGACAAGGGCAAAGGAACGCTACAATGAGGCACATGGGCGAGCTAGGAGAGTGATCGAAAGGACCTTCGGCCTCCCGAAGGCCAGATTCAGGTGCCTCCATATGACAGGTGGTTCTCTCTACTACTCACCAAAGAAGGTGTGCCAGATCATGGTGGCCTGCTGTATGCTGCACAACCTGGCTTTGCGACGACAGGTGCCTTTACTGCAGGAGGATGGTCCAGAAGGAGGTCCTGTGGCAGCTGTGGAGCCTGTGGACAGTGAAGAAGAGGAGGCAGAAGAAGAGGATATCGACAACAGAAACAACATTATCCAGTAATACTTCCAATGAGACACAGGTAAGAAAACATCACTGCCTCCTATATCTCAATACAATTGTTCGACCTATCATATGTCTGTCACTTTCACCCAGTGTATGGACCCTGACTTGTCACTTTGCATTTCCATTTCACAGATGTGGGTCCCACTGTGTGACCTCTGCTATATTACCTCATGGACTAGAGCTGTGTGACAAAGTATGTTGACAATGCAATGGACATTGCTATTTTCCTTAGTTATAGCAAATACACATTTGTGAAAGCACAGACTGACTCCAGATTGTTTTGTAATTCAAGGGTGTTTATTTAAGTGCAAAATTGTTGAGGGGGCTGTAAAATGGTCAGGGGTGATGGTGGAGGAATGTCCATGGCAGAGTCCAGTTATTAGTCTCACAGGTGCATTGTCCAAAGGGGCATAGGAAGTGGAGCTAGGGCAGTTTAAGGATGGACAGGGTGACGAAGTGGGACAGAAGGATGACATTCAGGGTGGTCTCATTTCTTGGCGGGGGTCTTGGCATTGTTCTCTGTCTTTGTCCTGGATCTCAGGGACCGTTTGCGGGGTGGTTCTCCATCTGCAGGGGGTGGGGTGCTGGTGTTGTGGTCCTGTGGCGGTGCCTCTTGTCCACTTGCGCCAGCGGAGGTGGTGGGCTGTTCATCATCGAGGCTAGTGTCAGGGGCCCCTTGTTGTGCCACAGTGTCCCTCCTGGTGTTCACAAGGTCCTTCAACACCCCTACAATGGTGACCAGGGTGGTGTTAATGGACTTGAGTTCCTCCCTGATCCCCAAATACTGTTCCTCCTGCAGCCGCTGGGCCTCCTGAAACTTGGCCAGTACCGTTGCCATCGTCTCCTGGGAATGATGGTACGCTCCCATGATGTTGGAGAGGGCCTCATGGAGAGTGGGTTCCCTGGGCCTGCCCTCCCCCTGTCGCACAGTAGTCCTCCCAGTTCCCCTGTTTTCCTGTTCCTCTGTCCCCTGAACCGTGTGCCCACTGCCCCCAGGTCCCTGATGCTTGACGTGTCCTGGGGATAGAGGTATGGGCCCGCTGGGTGGGTGCTGTGGTGGTGTTTCCTGAGGGGGGAGGCTCTGTGGTGGCATGTGCCAGTGTGTGGGGAACTGACTGTCCCGAGGTCCCAGATGGGCTGGGCTGGTCATCTAGATCCAGTTGGACAGAGCTGTTGTCATCACTGTGGGCCTATTCTGTGGGGGGTGTGGACATGTCTGGAACCTCCTGTCCGGTGATGTTGTGTAGGGGTCCTGCAGGGGTGTAAAGGCATGATTATTGCATCTGTGTGTGCCATTGTGTGCAATGGGTGGATGACCCTGTGCCCCAGTGCTTACATTCTTGTCTAGGACCTTGTGTGATATTTGGTTTGGGGATCTGTGTGGGTATCTGTAGTGGGCATGCTTTGGTGATGGGTGTCCATGCTTTGGTGTTGCATGCAGGGCTTGGTATTGGGATGGGTGGGTTGTGATAGTGGGACATTTGTGAGGTGTTGGAGTGATGGGGGTGAGGGTGGGGTATGTGATAGCATGCAGGTAGGGTGGGGGATGTAATAATTAAGATTTGACTTACCAGAGTCCATTCCTCCTGCTACTCCTGCGAGGCCCTAAGGATGCATGATCGCCAAGACCTGCTCCTCCCATGTTGTTAGTTGTGGGGGTCCGCCGCCAGTCCTCTGAACTGCAATCTGGTATCTTGAGACCACAGAACGCACCTTCCCCCGTAGGTCGTTCCACCTCTTCCTGATGTCATCCCGTGTTCTTGGGTGCTGTCCCACTGCGTTGACCCTGTCTGTGATTCTGCGCCATAGCTCCATCTTCCTAGCTATGGAGGTGTGCTGCACCTGTGATCCGAATAGCTGTGGCTCTACCCGGACGATTTCCTCCACCATGACCCTGAGCTCCTCCTCAGAGAACCTGGGGTGTCTTTGCAGTGCCATGGTGTGGTGTGGGTGATGTGTGAGGTAGTGTGTGTTGTGATGTGTGAGGGGATGTGTTTGTGTGTGTTGTGTGAGGTGCGTGGATGTTGTGTGAGTGATGGTGTTGTGTGCCTGTGGATGCTAGTTTGTTGATGGTGGTGTCTCTCTCTGGCCTTCTCTCGAAATTCTGGTCATAAGAGTTTGTGGGTGATGTGGGTGTGTGTTTTATATTGTAGTGGGTGTTGGGAGTGGTGTGTGTATGTGTATCAGGTGTGTGTATTTGGAATTGTCCAATGTGGTTGTGTTTTGTAAATGTGTGTGTATTTTGAGTGCGGCGGTGTGTACTGCTAATGGAATACCGCGGTTGAAAGACTGCTGCGTGGTTTCGTGGGTCGTGATAGTGTGGGCGTATTCCTGTTTGCGTGACGATGGCGGTTTTGTTATCGCCAGTTTATCACTGACCTTTGGTGTGGCGGACTTGTGTGGGTGTCTGGATTTTGGCGGATTCCAGCCTGTGGGTCGTAATAGCTGTAGCGGATTTCCGCCGCCGCAGCGCTGTGTTGGCGGTCTTCTGCACTGCGGTAAGCGGGATTTACCACCAATGTTGTAATGAGGGCCTAAGACTACTATAGAACTGAAGATTGATGCATTGAGAACGGATATGGGCATACTACGAGAAGATCACAAAAAACTTAAAGACAGGGTTGCAAATGCAGTATCCACACTAGCGTCCTTTAGACCAACGGTCACAGAAACCACAGCACAAGTTAAGGCCCTCCAGGACGAAGTGGACTACCTCAGAAAATTAGCAGATGACAAGGAAGGCAGATCCAGGTGTGACAATGTACAGATAGTGGGCCTACTGGAAAAGATAGAGGACCCCAGCATGGAATTATACCACAAGCCTCATAAGGTGCATCCTTAGCTGGGCCCCACAAAAGAGCAGGCAGCATAAGAAAGGGCACGAACAGTAGTGAACCTAGAACAAAGAGAATCCACCCCATCTCCTACTGGATCAGTGGCAAGTGATCTTGTTGATGGGGCAGCACCCATCCCACACACACAGGGTGCGCCCTTACTCGAGGGGTTGGTGGTCTCCCCGCAGATGGCAGAAGATGTGCTATGAACATAGGGGGAGAGAAATATCCACTCTTCAAATTCACCTTAGGGCCCACCCTAGCGGTAGCTACGTGGCAGAAAATGGGTGGAGAGCCCTA
Organism: Pleurodeles waltl; assembly: GCF_031143425.1. Lineage (NCBI taxonomy): Eukaryota > Metazoa > Chordata > Amphibia > Caudata > Salamandridae > Pleurodeles > Pleurodeles waltl. Next base: position 1,915,523,281 of record NC_090440.1, on the reverse strand, counting down.
CATGTTAGTTGGGACTGGGAACCGCGTGTCACTAACGAGCTGTACTTGAAACTGCCTTACCACCCCCCAACACATTGACAATGTCATCAAAATTGACCAGTTCGCATTCTCACTTTCTTACACAGCAATTTAGTGCAGCTGGCCACACGCCCGTTGGCATGGCAGCCCAGGAAAGAATGTTATATGTTTATGCCATATTTACTTACTTTGTTCAGAATTGTTTTATTGTTATTTGTTCTTATCATGGCATGTGGCTCGAGTGTTGGAGGGGATAATTGGAATGGGATGGGGCTAGAGGGGAGGGGCCAGAAAGGGAATACCAGATGTTTCACTTACATGGCTGCAACACGGGCAGAATCAGGGATGCAGTACTTATCACTGACCTAGAACGCATGGGGGTTATCTAGCTATGTTAAATGCTATCAAGTATACCAATACCTGCGCAGGCGACATATAAATATTACATTCTTACAAGAAACACACCTAAAAGCATCTGACCTGTCCAGCATGTGCAAGCGTTGGTGCGGCACCCTGAAGGGAACCACGTACTCCTGGTACGCCAGAGGGGCCCTTATCTGGGTTGCGTCAGGAAAGCCTTTAGAGGTGTTACACAATACATTTCGGAAGCAGTGTTGGATTGTCTCCCCATGACATTAACTTCTTTATATGCCCCCAACACAAATCAGGCACACTTCGTACAATCCCTTACACCGACTTTGTTTCACAATATAATGGCACCTAGTTATTATGGAGGAGATTTTGACTGAGTGCCGGATCTAACATGGGATCGTTCCTGTCCACCGGTGCGGGAGCACAATCAATTGTTGTCTCTCAACACCTCACACGCTGGGTTACCAACACACAGGTCAAAGATGCTTGGCATAGCCTTCACCACCAGCACAAGGAATACTCTTATTACTTAGGGTTGCATGACCTACACATTAGGATAGATCTCATATGCTGCAGCTCGGAGGTGCTCCTGCGGGTCACCCGGGCTGAATATTTGGGACGAACCACTTCAGACCATTGTCCGCTACTACTCCCATGGACAGAGGGTCAAGGACGCTCCAGCATACCAACCTGATTCTCCTTTCGGAAGCTCTAATAGATGAGGCGTTTCAGGACGCCTTATTGTCCCACATCATCTCATATTTTACAGATAATGAAGGCACGGCATCCGACCTTGGAGTTGAATGGGATGCCTTTAAACTGGTCATGTGGGGCCATGCAATCAAACCAGTATACAGAACACAGATGGTGCTAAGCAGAGAGCTGAGCACACTGGAAACTGACAATTGAAAACTTGAGCGGTTGCTAGCAAGCGACCAGATGATGGTGGCTCAACTGGTGAAAGTACACCTAGAATACAAGATGACATCAGAACAACTGTGCAGAGTAGATTACAGGGAATACCTAACAACTATAAATGATTCTTTCCCATCTTACTACGCTGAACTTTACTCAGCCCAACACCCTGTTGACAACAATTTGATTGGTTCGTTCCTAGACACCCTTTAATTGCCCTGCGTTCATGTGATACACCGGGCTGACCTCGATGCTCCCCTCTCCACAGGTGAAGTAGCTGAGGTGATTCAGCAAATGGCTAGGGGCAGGACACCAGGGATGGATGGCTGGCCAGTACAGTTTTACTTTGCGTTCCGACCTAAACTTATACCTCACTTACTAAAGATGTTTAATGCAGCTTTTTCAAAGGGCATGCTGCCTCTATCCCTACAGGAATCTGTTCTGGTGGCACTCCAGATCGCGAGGCTCTGCTGCTGGGCTCATACCACCCTCTAGCTCTATTAAATAGAGACTGTAAGATCCTGAGGAGGGTATTGGCTAACCGACAACAGTTAGTACACCTGGACCAAAACGGGTTAATTCCAGGAAGATATACCTTCCCGAACATGCGTCGCTTATTCATGCTGATGGACTGGGTGAGATCTTTGTGTACCAATCCATAGGTTGCCTCTTTAGACATAGAGAAGGCATTCAACACTCTTGGGTGGTCATACCTGTTGGCAGTCCTCACAAAGATGGGGATAGGCCCCACGCTGCTGCAATGGAAAGCGACACTTTATAACTCTCCACTGCACGTTAGGACTGGGCACATTATATGAGACCCATTTACCATAGAACGAGGCACTCTGCAGGGTTGGCCCCGTCTGCTATTATTTTACCATTAGCAATGGAGCCCCTAGCCTGTGCGCTTCCTGCACGTGGTATGGACTGGAGAATCCAGGCTGGTGGCAACTGGCACATCGTCATGTTATATGTAAACAATGCACTTATATACCTTAGGGAGGATGCCTCGGTGCTCTCTCAGCTCATGGAACTCCTGCAGCAATTTGGTGAGGCATTCCGTTTGAGGGTGATGACGGCTTTAACCGACTTTCAGCGGAAGGGGCTACTGTACACCCCACTTCCCTGGGAGTATGATTCTATTAAGTCTTTGGGGGGGTTGGATGTATCACACCACCACAGACCTAGTAGATGGCAATGTGGGTAGAGCCTTTAGGAGTGCAAGATCATCCCCTCCGTTTTGGACTTCCCTACCGCTTTCACCAATGGACAGGATTGCCATTTCTAAGATGCTCATCCTCTCTAGGGTATTGTACTTTTCCTCTGCCCTACCAGAGTTATTACCCCAAAACGTTTTGCGGACCTCCCCACTCTCCTTACCATGCTAATATGTGGCAAGGGCATACACAGAGTGGCACTGACCAAACTGTATGCACCAATCGAATGGGGTGGATTAGGTGCCCCAAACTATGGCCCTCATTACAACCCTGGCGATCTGTGAGAAAGTGGTGGTAATACCGCCAACAGGCTGACAGTAACTACCGCCAAATTATGACCATGGTGGTGAGAACTCAGATAGACAGCTACTTTACCACACCGACCGCCAGGGCGGAAACAACAGCCACCACGGCGGTAGCCGCCTACAACCAGGCAGAAGTCAATGTTCCACCCACCATATTAAGACACATCAATCCGTCACCTTTTCTGGAGTGGTACCAACGACATCAAAAGCCTGGCTGAAACACATCACAGAAGGGAAAGGTCTCACCTTTGGTGACACAGGGAAGAACCACGCCACCATGGAGCCTGAACTTCAAATATTCCCTATGATATTCTACGTCCTGCTCCACCACGAACACAAACGCCGGCTAAGACGACCACGGTGAGTACAGCTGCCTAGCACACAAGTGAGTGGGGAGGAATATATTTACCCCGTACCCCTGAGGAATAATGCAAGGTCTACAGGAATGTGATAAAGTGAATGTAATAAAAACAACACAGTATAAATACGAAAAGTCAATCTCATAGCATATACATATGTACTGTTTAAGGGGCACTGCCCAGTCCTCATTGTGCGTGGGCCACAGGCCAAAGTCCAAGGCCCCATTTATCACCTGCACCAACACGGAGAGAACACTGAAGGGGCATCATTTGGAAAATAGGCAGGCATACCAGAGGGACGGGGAACGGGGGGCACCTCAGCCGGCAGATGGAACAAAACCACTGGTTCTGGAGGGGGCAACATGCCCTGTGCTTGGTCCTGGGGAGTGCAAGGCCACAGTCTCGCAAGTGGGTGTCTTCCCAACTGGTTCTGGAGGTGGCATTGTGCCCTGTGCTTCTAATCCTAGGGAGGCTGGAGTTGGTGGGTGTCTTACCCACTGGTTCTGGAGGAGGCATTGTGCCCTGTGCTCTTGATCCTGGGAAGTGCAAGGTCACAGTCTCTAAGCTGGATGTCATACCCGCAGGATTTGCAGGAGGCAGGTGGCACAGCAGCCCATGGAGGCAGGACTACATACCGCTGCGGCGGTGACAGCTGCTCAGTGGTGCTGCTGCTGCTGGTGGTGGTGGGGGGAGGCTCCAGCACATCCCCTGCAGCCTCGGACGGCTGCCCACTACAGATGGTGGTGGGGGGAGGCTCCAGCCCATCCCCTGCAGCCTCGGACAGCTGCCCACTGCTGGTGGTGGTGGTGCTGCTACTGGTGGTGGGGGGAGGCTCCAGCCCATCTCCTGCAGCCTCGGACGGCTGCCCACTGCTGGTGGTGGTGATGCTGCTGGTGGTGGTGGGGGGGGGGCTCCAGCCCATCCCCTGCAGCCTCGGATGGCTGCACTGCCATGGTTGGTGGTGAGGGCTCCATCTGAGTCCCTGCACCAGGCCCCTTGTCCTTCCTGCCTGCTGGTGCAGGCCCCTTGCCCTTCCTGGCAGGCTCCATGCCCTTCTGGGCAGCAGCTGTGGCAGGCTCCTTGCCCTTCTGGGTAGCAGCTGGGGCAGGCCCCTTGCCCTTCCGGGCAGCAGCTTGGGCAGGCACACTTTGTTTAACGCTGGCTGGTGCCTTGGATCCTTTCCCACCACGAGTGGGTGTGGAGACTAATGGGCCCGTGGCTGAGGTGCTTGTCTGGGTTTTTGCCACCCTGGCCAGACTTGAAGGATGGGGAGGAGGGGCAGGGAAGAGGTCAATGGTGGAGAGGAAAAGGATCTTAGGGACATTGGGGTGGGAAGAGGGAGAAGGTTTGGGAGTGGAGGAAGAGGGAGAGGTTGTAGGAGGTGAGTGTCTGCTGTGTTTGGGTGCAGGTGCATGGGCTGGATGCTGTTGTGAGGTGGATGGCTGTTTGGTGTCTGAGTGCTTGCATTTGTGTACCTTGGTAGGGGGGAGTGACAGACACAGTGGGAGAGGACACAGGGGACTTGTGCATGGCTGTTGTAGAGATGTCTGCAAGTGAAATGTGTGTTCTGCTAGGTGTGGTGGTGATGCTGGTAGTGGCTGAGGATGTAGTGCATGCAGGTGGGAGTGTAGATGCAACTGGGATGGAGGTGGAGGAGGAAAAGGAGGGGGACACAGTGGAGGCAGTGGATGTTGGTATGTCTGCATCTGGATGGTGTTTGTGTGAGTGCCTGTTGGATGATGTGTGGTGCTTGTGTTTGCCTCTGCCACTCTTGTGTTGTCCTGTGTGCATGCTCGTCTTCCTGTGTACTTGGGATAGGTTGGGGTTAAGGGGAATGGGATTGGGAAAAGGAAGTTGGCGGGGGGACGGTAGAAACAGGGACAATGGCTGGCATCAAAGGGGAGGCCAGAGCCTGGATTGATCTCTCTTGGGCCGCCAAGCCAGTGTGAATGCCCTCCAGAAATGCATTTGTCTGTTGCATATGGACTGCCAGCCCCTGGATGGCATTCACAATGGTTGACTGCCCAACAGAGATGGATCTCAGGAGGTCAATAGCCTCCTCACTCAGGGCAGCAGGGCTAACTGGGGCAGGGCCTGAGGTGTCTGGGGCGATGAAATGCCCACCCTGGGTGAGCAGGCATGGGCAACTCAATGAGGGGCTGCTGGGAGGGCGGTGCTGGTACGGGGGGTGGTGGATGTACCTGTAACTGGGGTGGGAACAGAAGTGTCCACCACAACCAGGGAGCTTAAATCGGAGAAGGTATCTGTGTCCGAACTGTCCCCTCCTGTCTCTGCCGTGGTGCTCCCCTCGCCTCCCATCCCACTGGTGCCCTCAGCGTCGGTGGATTCTGCCTCCTGGGTCCTGTGGGATGCAGCTCCCTCCGTCGCCAGTGCCTCTGCTCCTCCACCAGATGAAGCTAAGGCACATAAGGACAGGGTGACAAAACAAAAAAGGGGGAAGAGACAAGGGAAACACTTGGTCAGTGGCTGAACAAACACCACTGTTGGCTTACACACCACCGTCACACACAGGGGACAGCCCTACGCACTCTGCAATGCACTACTTGTGATAATGCTAGCCACCAAGGCATGGGGAGGGGCACATACCGCCAAATGCAGCACACCTTGGACCCACACAGCCCTGACCACTTGTGGATGTCTACAAGCTGGGTAGCAAGATTATCACTTCAGAACATATCAGGCCTGGCCTAGGGGCACCCACTGACACACATCCCCCACCCAGGTACCTCCCTACCATGCATAAGTAGTTATGATGGGCACTGTACTCACCCCCTGGTGGATGCTGTGATGCCCTCAATTGCCCATCCAGCTCCGGATAGGCCACCGCCAGTATGCGGACCATCAGGGGGGTCAGGGTTCGACGGGCACCCCTTCCTTGTTGGGAGGCCATCCGCAGATGGGCCTCCGCAGTCTTCCGTGCCCATCGTCTCAAGTCCTCCCACCGTTTCGGGCAGTGGGTGCTCCGCCTGCCGTAGACCCCTAGGGTCCGCACCTCCTTGGCGATGGCACGCCATATACCCTTCTTTTGATGGGCGCTGACCTGCAGAGAAATACACACAGGAAATTGTATCAGTCATATCGTCCTGCCTGTTACACTTATGGCCCACTGTAGGAAAATGGCTCCCTTTTGCAGTTACCCCCCACTTTTTGCCTGATACTGATGCTGACTTGACTGAGAAGTGTGAGGGGACCCTGCTTACCAGGCCCCACCACCAGTGTTCTTTCACTAAAATTGTACCATTGTTTCCACAATTGGAACACCCCTGGCACACAGATAAGTCCCTTGTAAAAGGTACCAGTGGTACCAAGGGCCCTGTGACCAGGGAAGGTCCCTAAGGGCTGCAGCATATGTTGTGCCACCCTAAGGGACCCCTCACCTAACACATGCACACTGCCATTATAGATTGTGTGTGTTGGTGGGGAGAGAAAGGCAAAGTCGACATGGCATCCCCCTCAGGATGCCATGCACACAAAATGCTGCCTGTGGCATAGGTAAGTCACCCCTCTAGCAGGCCTTACAGCCCTAAGACAGGGTGCACTATACCACAGGTGAGGGCATAGCTGCAAGAGCAATATGCCCCTACAGTGTCTAAGCCTATTCTTAGACATTGTAAGTACAGTGTGGCCATATTAAGCATATGGTCTGGGAGTTTGTCAAAAACAAACTCCACAGCTCCATAATGGCTACACTGAATACTGGGAAGTTTGGTATCCAACTTCTCAGAATAATAAACCCACACTGATGCCAGTGTTGGATTTATTAACAAATGCACACAGAGGGCATCTTAGAGATGCCCCCTGTATTTTACCCAATCTTTCAGTGCAGGACTGACTGGTCTGTGCCAGCCTGCTGCTGAGAGACGAGTTCCTGACCGTCTGGGGTGAGATCCTTTGTGCTCTCTGAGGCCAGACACAAAGCCTGCACTGGGTGAAGATGCTTAACACCTCCCCCCTGCAGGAACTGTAGCACCTAGCAGTGAGCCTCAAAGGCTCAAGCTTCGTGTTACAATGCCCCAGGGCATTCCAGCTAGTGGCGATGCCCGCCCCCTGGACACAGCCCCCACTTTTGGCGGCAAGTCCAGAGGAGATAATGAGAAAAACAAGGAGGAGTCACCCACCAGTCAGGACAGCCCCTAAGGTGCCCTGAGCTGAGGTGACCCCTGCCTTTTGAAATCCTCCATCTTTGTTTTGGAGGATTCCCCCAATAGGATTAGGGACGTGCCCCCCTCCCCTCAGGGAGGAGGCACAAAGAGGGTGTAGCCACCCTCAAGGACAGTAGCCATAGGCTACTGCCCTCCCAGACCTAAACACACCCCTAAATTCAGTATTTAGGGGCACCCCAGATCCCAGGAAATCAGATTCCTGCAACCTGAAGAAAGAAGAAGGACTGCTGACCTACAAGCCTGCAGAGAAGGAGGAAGACGACAACTCCTTTGGCCCAGCCCTACCGGCCTGTCTCCAACTTCGAAAACCTGCTCCAGCGACGCATCTGACAGGGACCAGCGACTTCTGAAGCCTCAGAGGACTGCCCTGGACTACAGGACCAAGAAACTCCTGTGAATAGCGGCCCTGTTCAAAACCAGCTACTCCTTTGCATCAAAGAAGCAACTTCCAAGGACTTTACGTTTCCCGCCGGAAGCGTGAGACTCTACACTCTGCCCCTGACGCCCCCGGCTCGACCTGCAGAAAACCAACACCTCAGGGAGGACTCCCCGGCGACTGCGAGCCCGTGAGTAACCAGAGATGACCCCCCTGTGTCCCCACAGCGACGCCTGCAGAGAGAATCCAGAGGCTCCCCCTGACCGTGACTGCCTGTAACAAGGGACCCGACGCCTGGAACCAACACTGCACCCGCAGCCCCAGGACCTGAAGAAACCAATCTCCGATGCAGGAGTGGCCCCAAGGCGACCCTCTGCCTTGCCCAGGTGGTGGCTGTCCCAAGAAGCCCCCCCGTGCCTGCCTGCACCGCTAGAGTGACCCCCGAGTCCCTCCATTGAAATCTATACAAAACCTGACGCCTGCTTTGCACACTGCACCCGGCCGCCCCTGTGCCGCTGAGGGTGTGTTTTGTGTGCCTACTTGTGCCCCCCAGTGCTCTACAAAACCCCCCTGGTCTGCCCCCCGAGGACGCAGGTACTTACCTGCTGGCAGACTGGAACCGGAGCACCCCTGTTCTCCATAGTCACCTACGTGTTTTGGGCACCTCTTTGACCTCTGCACCTTACCAGCCCTGAGCTGCTGGTGTGGTAACTTTGGGGTTGCCTTGAACCCCCAACGGTGGGCTGCCTATGCCCCAGAACTGAGACTTGTAAGTGCTTTACTTACCTCCTAATCTAACCTTTACTTACCTCCCCCAGGAGCCGTTGATTTTTGCAGTGTCCACTTTGAAAATAGCTTATTGCCATTTTTACAAAGACTGTACATGATATTGTTTTCATTCAAAGTTCCTAAAGTATCAAAGTGAAGTACCTTACATTTAAAGTGTTTAATGTAAATCTTGAACCTGTGGTTCTTAAAATAAACTAAGAAAATATATTTTTCAATATAAAAACCTATTGGCTTGGAGTAAGTCTTTGAGTGTGTGTTCCTCATTTATTGCCTGTGTGTGTACAACAAATGCTTAACACTGCCCTCTGATAAGCCTACTGCTCGACCACACTACCACAAAATAGAGCATTAGAGTTATCTACTTTTGCCACTATCTTACCTCTAAGGGGAATCCTTGGACTTACCCCTTTACATCGCCATTTGCACACACAGGGCCCAGCACAGAAGCTGCACACCGCCCAGGGGACATCTGCCCACCCCCCTACACGAGGCCTTCACACACACCAGTCCATGCATTCATGCCACATGCATTGTGCTCACAGTGTACTCACCTGTTGGTCTGGAGGCCCATACAGCAGTCCGTACTGGGGTAGGACCCCATCCACCAGTCGCTCCAACTCCGCCGAGGTGAAGGCAGGGGTCCTTTCCTCATTCACACGATCCATGGTAGGTTCCAGACACAGGTCCCAGCAGCACATGCAGTGTAGGTCCTCTCCTGTTGAAGGTCAGGTAGCAAATGAGTGATCAGATAGAAAATAGCGGTCACGCCCGCGGCGGTGCATACCATCACCGCCGGCATACATCTCCATTGGCCACTGCACCCCATAGGGCCCAATGTTATCCAATGAGGAATTGCACGGCGGTTCACGACCGCCTCCCGCAACAGCACACAACGTCAGCGGAATTACCTCTCTTCCACCTGTCCCTCCACACAAGGGAGGCGAACTCCATTTCAGGGGGGGGCAGGCCCTGGCTAATAACTGCATCACAGTTAAAAATAGGACATACAGGACAAATACCACTTACCCATTACAAATTAACATCATGCATTGTACTGTTGTGGCTACAATGTTCAGTTTGTGACCGGCTCTTCACTCTTTTGCCCCATAGATTGCTTCCACTGCAGATGAATAGGAGATGGAGACATACCCCCGTGTACAGACCCCTGGTGAACTTGGCAACAATGGAGGGCAGGCACATTATCCTCACCTATTGACTTGACAGGGCCACAATCACGGAGCTGTGAGCCCAACTGGAGCCTGACCTGATATCTGTTGTCCGTCGTCCCACTGGGATCCCCCCCTCTTGTGCAAGTCCTATCTGTGCTCCATTTCTTGGCAACTGGTTCTTTCCAAGTGACATTGGGCTTGGCAGCAGGAATGTCCCTGCCAATGTTATCAATAGTGCGGACAAGAGTGTTGTCTACCCTGATTAAACACATGTGCAACTACATTGTTTTCCCCCAGGTTGAAGATTTGGCCACAGTGAAGGCTGACTTCTATGCAATGGGACAAATCCCCAACATAATTGGGGTAATTGATGGAACACATATTGCATTTGTGTCCCCCCCCGGCAAAATGAACAGGTGTTCAGAAATCGAAAGAGTTTTCACTCCATGAATGTGCAGATGGTGTGCTTGGCGGACGAGTGCATCTTCCAGGTCAATGCTAAGTATCCAGGGTCTGTACATGATGCCTTTATCCTGAGGAATAGCAGCATCCCAAATGTGATGGCCCAACTACAGAGGCACTGGGTGTGGCTAATAGGTGAGCCCTGGTTCCCACCCAGTAGATATTAGTGTATGGGTATGGTGTGGGCCATATAGGATAGTGTGTGACTAAGGGCCATATGTACGAACACATTTTCCCATAGACACAGAATGGGTAAAACCCTTTGATACATCTGGCCCTAAATGTTGTCCCTTGATATTTGCAGGTGACTCAGGTTACCCCAAACTATCATGGCTACCGACCCCCGGGAGGAATGCCAGAACAAGGGCAGAAGAACATTACAATGAGGCACATGGGCGAACAAGAAGGATTATCAAAGTACCTTTGGCCTCCTGAAGGCCACGTTCCAGTGCCTCCATCTAACTGGGGATCCCTGTGCTACTCACCCAAGAAGGTCTGCCAGATAATCGTGACATGGTATGGTGGGATGATTAGTTCTCTCTAGTGTGCTTGCTTTAGTGATAGGTGTCCATGCAGGTCTATGAGTGGTGTCCATGCATTGGTATGGCATGCAGGGCTTGGCATTGGGATGAGTGAGATGTGATGGTGGGGTGTGTGTGAGGTGGTGGAGTGATGGGAGTGAGGATGAGGGTGGGGATATGTGATGGCATGCAGGTAGTGGGGTGATAATAGTATAGAGTTGACTTACCAGACTCCAGTCCTCCTGCTACTCCGGCCAGGCCCTGAGGATCCATAATTGCCAAGACCTGCTCCTCCCATGTTGTTAGTTGTGGGGGAGGAGGTAGGGGTCCACCGCTAGTCCTCTGTACAGCGAGTTGGTGTCTTGCTGCAATGGAAAGTACCTTCCCCGAAGGTCATTCCACCTCTTCCTGATGTCGTCCCTTGTTCTTGGGTGCTGTCCCACAGCATTGACCTTGTCCTCGATTCTCCGCCATAGCTCCATCTTCCTAGCAATGGATATCTGCTGCACCTGTGCTCCAAATAGCTGTGGCTGTACCCGAATGATTTCCTCCACCATGACCCTAAGCTCCTCCTCTGAGAATCGGGGGTGTCTTTGTGGTGCCATGGGTGTTGTGTGAGTTGTGTAGGTGAGGGTGTGTAAGGTGATGTGTTGGGGTGGGTGGTGTATAGGTGTAGGTGGTAGTCGTGGTGTCTGTCTCGTGCCTATGGTTTGTAATGGTAAAGGGTTGTGAGTACTGTGGGTGGGTGTTTTATAGTGGTGTGGGTGTGTGGGTGTGGTGTGTGTATGGGTGTCAGGTGTGTGTAGTTTGAACTGTCCAATGTGGTGTTGTTTTGTATGTGTGTGTGTATTCTGAGCACGGCAGTATGCACCGCCAATGGTTTATCGCCATTGAATGTCCGCCGTGGTGATTCGTGGGTCATAATGTGGTGGGCGTTGTTCTGTTGGCGTAACGGTGTGGGTTTGGATACCGCCAGTTTATCACTGACCTTTGGTGTGGCGGATTTGTGTGTGTGGCTGAATGGTGACGGATTGGTGTGTGTGTGTCATAATATGGTGAACGTATATCCGCGGCGGTATGTTGGCGGCAGTCAGCATGACGGTAAGTGGGTTTTATAGCCAATGTCATAATGCGGGCCTATGAATACCACTATGCAGCCGCCCAATTCTAATGGCCCATGCGATGGCTTGCGGGACAAAATATGTCAGAAATCGGAAGCAGAGGGGACAGGCTGATATTGAATCGGACACTACAATGGTTACTAGGACCCAAGACAGAGATACCGGAGAACTGGGAAAATGCCCAGACGAGGGTGGCTAAGTCTTGCTGGGTTGCTTATGTAGTCAGAAAAAATTGTAGCCCCCAGTATTCACCAGCGCTGCTCCTGTGGGTGATGCCGGAGTGTCAGGACTTACAGACGCGAGCAGACACGAATGCATGGTCTAATTCGGGAATGATGGTCTGGGGAGACCTGTTTACCTATAAGATCATCAGCACATTTGAATAATTGGTAGATGATTACAGGATACCACAAGGCTCCTTCCCTCTCTACGCTACACTCACAAGAGTTCTGAAAACCATCTGGCGAAAAGCACATGACGAACTGGAAATGTCTATGTTGCTCCATGTCCTCATGACACACGGGAATGCCCACAAGGCCATAAAGCAATTATACAACACCATACGTTCAGAAAGGGAGACCCTCTTACACCAGCTTCAAATCTATTGGGAGACAGCCCTAGCGACACCACTGACAGACAAGCAATGGACACAGTGCTTGAGCGTACCAAAACTTATCTCAACGAACGTCAGGTTCAAATACAAGCAGTTTAATTATTTGCACCACACAGATCTGACCCCTAAACGGTTGGCGCACATGTACCCAGTAGCAGCAGACATCTGCCCCTGCTGTCGCACTACCGCAGCCGCCTTTATGCACATGGTGTGGGACTGCTCACCACTTGCCTCCTATTGAGATGAGATTGCAGGATTTCTCACAGACGCTCTAGGAACCCTCTTTTTAAAGGAAGGCGCGCATTGTTTATGAGGCATCACTGCCCGAACTACAACACGTAAACCTGTCAACATTTTTTTGGACCTTGCATTAGTACTGGCAAACCGAAGGATAGCCATGCCCTGCAAATCACCCCAGTGCTTAATTTGTAAATAAAAAGGCGCTGGTACTAAAAGCTCTCCTCTTAAACACGCGGCGGCTTCAATTAAAAGTGCGAGCACATAATACTGAGGCAGCTTATCCTGAAGCCATCTCGGGCCTCTTCAATCCATTAACAACCACTCCACGTCCCTTCAGCTCACTCTTGCAGCTTTCTGCTTTTCCCCTTTCTGACGCTTCTTCTTTTTTCTCTTCTTCCGTCTTTCCCACGTGTCTTTTGCTCACAGTAAATGCTTGAGGCACAAATCCAAGCGCCGGCCCTCAGAAATAAGTGCCGGTGCTCAGCACCGGAAACAACAAGCACAAATTAAGCACTGCATCGCCCCTGCACCGATAAGGCTGTGGCTCTCAGACTTGCGATCTAGCATATTAGTGGAATCGACTTACTGTGTTTGATGTTCAATAACTTAACATCACGCCCAAAAATACTAGATAACTACACCGTATGATCATTGAGAACACTAGTACCTGTAATGCAAGATATACTGTAGCTTTGCCATATTATAATACTTGTATGTGTTCTACCTATTTTGCTAAAACCAATAAAGAAATATTAAAGAAAAAATGATGTTGTGTGCTAGTAAAAATGACATCCTTCAGCCTTTTATTTCACGCTCCCAGTACCCAACAAGATTGTTACGTAAATCCTCTTACTTTGCAGTCAGAGAAAGAATAGTAAACACCAAGCCCCCTTTAAAAAAACATAAACAGTAATTTGTCAGAAGGCAAAGGCTGACATCTGATCTCTTCCTTTCAAGCACTGCCAATGTGGCAAGATAAAAACTAAATGTATAAGTCTCTTTATTGCTCCTTCAACTTCTGAACTCCAGCATCATAAGTTTGGAGAGTGCTTCAGCACACCCCACGCCCCTAATTCCAGCACCTCTGACATGGCTGTGAAATTGAGGAAGAGGACCATTTTAAGTCATGCTACTGGTAAAGCACTGACTAAAATAAACAAGGTAGTAGAAAGAACATTGTTCCTCAGAAGTATGCCTGATTGATGAGCTAGTAGTGCCAGAGATAAATAGATTTGGTCCTGCAGAAAAATAGGAGGCAGGAAACTTTTTCAAAGAAATACAACATGGTTACTGCCACATGATATAGCACAGAAGGAAGACAGCTCAGGCAGCTCATATCAAAGACCTCTTATCAAGTGCCTTGTGAAAAGCAAAGAGTGAGCACTCATTGAAGAATACAAGGAGCCAGTCAGAGGGGTGGTAAATAGGATATTTTCCCCGGGAGGGACAAAGACATGCTTGGCAGCCTAAAACAAATAAAACCAGTGAATAACAAAGCAAATAAATGTGAGTTACAAAACACAAAGCCAGTGGTAAGCAATGGGAGGAAAGCACTTCTAGGTAAGCTTTCAGCATGTCCCCAGTATGTCTTTGCAACCAGACGGCTTCAACCAAAAAAAGGGTGTTTGATTTTCTGTCAAGCTGCTTCCACATCTGATCACAAAAGGAAGAAAAACAATAAAGCAAAGGATCATTTGCCTCTACCAAAGGAATACTCTAGTTAGGTGCATTCCCACTTGCAAACGACCAAGCAAGCAGTGCCTTAGTTTGGTCAATATGAAAGGGCACGGGTTTCACAAAAAAATTAAACTGGCACTGACTAAGAAACGCTACAATTTTTTTTGGATCTCCTAAGAACCGTTCTGGAGGTGATAAGGTGTGACTGGAGTTGCTACAGAATAAGAATGTGCAAAAAACCTGGTATAGTCAGGATACTGATACCGATTGACAAGAGTTCGACGGCGGGTAGGCTGGAAGACCCAGTGACTGTCCTTGTCTAACCAGAGATAAGGGCAACTCCTTTACCCTTTTAGTAGCCACAGTACTGCTGACACTAGGTAGCGCCTAGCAGGTAGTACCTCAAGGAAGGAGCCCCAAAGGGAGGAAAAGCCTAAGGGCAAAAAACCTCATGATGACAGCAAGACTCAGGTATCAGGAAGGCCAGGACATGACAGCACGTTATGGGAGGCGGGGAGAGCAGGAAGATAGACTGGAAGGAGAAACAAGTACTCCTGAAGCTGACAAAACATCTGGATAGAAATTGGGAGCGATGAAACACTCCTAACACACTAGGAAGCTTTGTGACATAAGGAAGTAAGGACAAGCTCCCTTATAACTTGCAAACAAGAAATTTAGTCAGGGGAACAGCTGCTGCCATATTTGATTGGGAGATTCAGGTCAGTAAAGACAGCAAGGTGGCCATGTTGGTTTAGACAAGGTATGTTTCTATAGAGGACATTTCAGGATCCAGAAATTACAAGGAATGAAGAGAAGCTGATGCCTTGTTCCTTGCAAGCCTCCTTCCCCCCTTCTCTCCCTTGCACTGACTCCCCCTCGCATCGCTTCACGTCTATCCCACCTGAGGCAGTTTGAGGAAGCCACTTTGGGCTGGTTGCCAGTGGTGTGTAAGTTTGCCCCCCTCCAGAAGTTTCATGCTTATCCGGAAAGTGGAGAAAAAAGTGGTGGAACAAAACAAAGGCATAAATTGAGGAAGCACCCTCCTGGGATCGCTCATTAGGATAGTATCCCTTACAGTGAATCAGGAATTACAATTTCTTAAAAAAAAAAAAAAAGAATAACAAATCTCCTTAACCTCAGGTTCAGGAACTTCATTGATCAGTATAAGAGTCACCAAAAGGATCTGTCCTGTAAGACTTTTATTTGGAAGAATGGAATACAGGATGAATCTTCCAAAGTAAGGGCAGTTGTACCATAAAGGCCACTGGGTTAATGACCTTAACAATTTAATAAGAACCATACATTCAAGGTTTCAATTTTGGTATGAGAAAGGCAGCAGGCAAACAATAGGAGAAAAGCAAACCCTTGTCCCGATTTTATAAGCAGGTGAACGGGTACAATGGCAATCAGCAAAAGATTTCATCCTGGTTTTCGAGTCAACCAAGTTAGAAGAGATCTTCCGTCTGATGGACTGTACTTGCCGGATGAAACCAGCAACAGAAGGGATCTGCACTAGACCAGAAAGGGCTGAAGGAACAATGTTAAAGAAAAAATATTAAAACATAGTTGCATTATGGACAGCATTGTTGTAAGAGAACTCAGCTAAGGATGAATAGGAAGTTCAATCACTCACTCAAGTGGCTACCTCTACACACGAGACGCACCATGCCACAGGCCCTCATCACAAGCCAACTGGACTACTGCAAAACCCTCTACGTAGGAATCGCCACGCACCTCCAACAGAGACTAAAGACCATTCAGAACGCTGCAGCCAGACTCATCCTCGGCATTCCCCGATGAATCAACATCACACCCCATCTCAGGCAACTCCACTGGTTCCCTGTACAGAAAAGATGCCAATTCAAACTGCTGACCAACGCACAGAAGACTCTACACAACCAAGGACCTGCATACATTAATCACCACCTGAACTACCACCAACCGTCGAAGACTGTGCTCTGCCTCCCTTTCACTTGCCCATACTTCCTGCATCTACCGAAGCAGAAGTGGAGGACGCTCCTTCCCTCACATTGCAGCAAAAACCTGGAACAGTCACTCCACGCACCACCGGACCATCACTTCACTTCCAGAACTCCAAAGGGCCCTAAAGACCTGGCTGTTTGAATAAGCCTCCAGGACCTGCCAGCGCATGGATACCCTATCGGGTGATTAGCTACGCTTTATAAATCCTGATTGATTGATTGAATCACTCTGCATGGAGTTACAAAAGCAAGGAAGAAACTGAGCCAGACTTTGATTTACATGTCCTATCTGACCATTAGTCTGAGGAAGAAAACCAGAGGAAAGTGCCACTTCAATCTGAAAGGATTTGCAAAAAGGTTTCCAAAAATGAAAAACAAATTGTGGACTCTGATCAAATATTATAATGCGAGGCAGCCCATAAAAGTGGAAGACTTTTTGTAAAATATCTGTCTAATTTCTTTAGCAGAAGGTAATTTCTTTAGAGCAGTGAAATGATCCATTTCGTAAATACAGTCAGCAGTAACCAGTATGATACTATTTCCTTCAGAGAGGGGTAAAGCAGTCTTAACGTTGCTGGAAATTGAGTGTTTTGGATGGAATGAGTTCTTCATTTGAACACTAAATTGTTATTTTTAGCATTTAGGGGGTCATTCTGACCCTGGCGGTCATCGACCGCCAGGGTCGACGACCACGGAAGCACCGCCAACAAGCTGGCGGTGCTTCCCAGCCCATTCTGACCGCGGCGTTAAAGCCGCGGTCAGAAAAGGGAATCCGGCGGTTTCCCGCCGGATTTCCCCTGCATGGGCTGAATCTCCATGGCGGCGCTGCAAGCAGCGCCGCCATGGAGATTCTGACCTCCTTCCCGCCATCCTGTTCCTGGCGGTTTTTACCGCCAGGAACAGGATGGCGGGAACGGGTGTCGTGGGGCCCCTGGGGGCCCCTGCACTGTCCATGCCACTGGCATGGGCAGTGCAGGGGCCCCCTAACAGGGCCCCATAGAGATTTTCACTGTCTGCATTGCAGACAGTGAAAATCGCGACGGGTGCAACTGCACCCGTCGCACCCCTGCAACTCCGCCGGCTCCATTCGGAGCCGGCTTCATTGTTGCAGGGCCTTTCCCGCTGGGCCGGCGGGCGCTCCTTTGGCAGACGCCCGCCGGCCCAGCGGGAAAGCCAGAATGGCCTCCGCGGTCTTTTGACCGCGGAGAGGCCAAATGGTGGTTTCTGCTTTGCGGGCGGCGCCCGCCGCCCGCCTAAGTCGGAATGAGGGCCTTAGCCCTTGTAGGGATTTCCATTCTTTTTGAGAGCCTTTGGAGTAATCAACTTGAATCTTCTCGTGAAAGGATTGAGCTACTCCAGCTATTCACTGTGGAGGAAGTATGTTCTGATCAAAGAGTGATGGAGTTTCTGGATAGCTGCGTGATACAGCATACACTAGAATATTCTTGGTGCTGAGAATATAGGTAATACAGAAGTCATACTGGTTAAAAAAGTAAGCCCACTGGGCCTGATGGCTGTTTCTATACTGCATATTTCTAAGGCACTGGAGATTGCCATGATCAGTTCATGGAGCTCTTGGGATCCCATTAAGAAATTTTTCCACTTGGTACAGGCTTTGTTCATGGCCAAGAGCTCTCTTCCTATAACAGAATGTTTTTTTCATATCAGACAAGATATGGGACAAATAAAAGATAGGGTGTTCAAGCGCATCATCTTCGTAACGTTGCAGAAGCACAGCTCCAATAGCCCAGTCTGAGGAATTGATCTCCACAATTAACTTTTTAGTGTGATGTGGGTGGTGCATGATTGGTGCTTGTGTAAAGGCCATCTTTACCCTTAGAAAGGCTTTCTCAGCTTGATTATTCCAGTGAAAACCGTGCTGAAGCATGTCTTTCTTTAAGACTGGGGTAAAGCAAAGTTTTCAATAAACTGTTTGCGGAAGTTACCAAACCCAATGAGACAGAAACTTTCTTTCACATTAGATGGAGTTGCCCAATCCAAAATGGTGGAAACCTTGCGCTGATCCATAGAGACTCCAGTACTGTTGATGCTGTAGCCTAGGTACTGTATTTCGGGTTGATCAAATTCACACTTTTCCAGCTTAGAGAACAGCTGATTCTGGCAGAGGGCATCTAAAACTCCTTCCCTCATGAGATTAGAACTCCTCCAAGCTACATGAAAATTCATACAAACATTAAAAACATGGCTATCTAGACAAGCATATGACTAGTGCCTTCCTCAGTACCTTTGTGAACAGTTTCTGTTACCTCAGCACCACAAAACCGATCGATGAAAGTGCACTAAAAAAATACTGGTAACATAACATAACGGAACATTTGCATGGCAGTGCATGGCAATGCAGTACTTCCATTGTAGATATAAAACCCATATCAACAGTGTTGTGCAGAGGTCAGTATGTACCAGGTCTCCTACCGTTTGTCTGTCTGACAGTGCAACATCTACAGAACAGAAGTGGCTTCACATGTGCTAGTTTTAGGATTATCTCCTATCAGGGCAGGGTATGCCTGACCTCTGATCCTCCCACTGTGTCAGCACCCACCTTCTACTGCTTAATTCCGTTTATATCACTGAACCATTACCTTTGAGTAAGTACCCAGAGACCTGCATTAGAGCACCCTAGATGATTTCACTCCTTCGTTCCCATCCTGCCTGTGGTAGCTCACTACCCAGGATGCATTTGTACAGGTAAGCCAAGCACATAGCTATCTTCCAAGGTGCAGCCACCCACTCATCCCTCATGCCCAAGGACACTCCTCGCCCTGCAGATTTCTCCCTCAGCTACTATTTTGGGCAGTGCTGTAGCCACTGGGGGGCTGGCAGTTGGGTGGGTGGGATATTCATCTGACAGAAGGGTCATCCCATAATAATCTTTGCCCCACCCCTGAAGTAACCCAGGCAGCTGACACCACATTTATGGAAATATAAGTTTATCTAAACAAACTGCATTCATATTTGAATGCATAGAGTCTAATAGAGAAATAAACCTATAGGCACTGGGGTAGAGGTGCAGGGTTTGTGGGTGTTACAGCACCCCCAACATAACCATGCTGGAATTCAGAAGATGAATGAGCAAAAATAAGTCCTTTACATATTTGTTTTATCCTGTCAGATTTGCTGTGCTTCAAAGGCAGAGGTCAAATGTTAGGCTATGTCTTCCGACAAATTGCTGCTTATTCTTGTAACATGGTGGTATCCTCCGGTGTACAGACTGCTGGTGGACCTGTCGACAATGGAAGACAGACACATCATTATCACTTACAGACTTGATCGTGCCGCAATCCAGGAACTGTGTGCTCAGTTGAAGCCAGACCTGATTTCAGCTATCCGCCATCCCACAGGAATCCCCCCTCTAGTTGTCAGTACTCCATTTCCTGTCAAGTGGGTCTTTTCAAACAACAGTGGTCATTGCATCAGGGATGTCCCAGCCAATGTTCTCTAACGTGTTGTCCAGAGTGTTGTCTGCCCTGCTGAAACATATACGCAGCTACATTGTTTTCCCTCAGGTGGAGGATTTGCCCACAGTGAAAGGTGACTTCTATGCCCTGGGACATATCCCCAACATTATAGGTGCCATTGATGGGATGCATGTGGCCTTGGTACCCCCCCCCCCCCCCCTGCAGGAGTGAACAGGTGTACAGAAACAGGAAGAGCTACCATTCTATGAATGTGCAGATGGTGTGTTTGGCCGACCAGTACATCTCCCATTCGAATGCCAAGTTTCCAGACTCAGTGCATGACGCTTACATTTTGAGGAATAGCAGCTTCCCTTATGTGATGGGGCAACTCCAGAGGCCCCGTGTGTGGCTAATAGGTGAGGACAAGGACCCTATACCGTGTGAATGATTGTCTGGGGTTGTCCCTAAGGGTTAGTGTGTGTCCCTCGACATTTGCAGGTGACTCTGGTTACCCCAACCTGTCATGGCTACTGACCCCAGTGAGAAATCCCAGGACAAGGGCAAAGGAACGCTACAATGAGGCACATGGGCGAGCTAGGAGAGTGATCGAAAGGACCTTCGGCCTCCCGAAGGCCAGATTCAGGTGCCTCCATATGACAGGTGGTTCTCTCTACTACTCACCAAAGAAGGTGTGCCAGATCATGGTGGCCTGCTGTATGCTGCACAACCTGGCTTTGCGACGACAGGTGCCTTTACTGCAGGAGGATGGTCCAGAAGGAGGTCCTGTGGCAGCTGTGGAGCCTGTGGACAGTGAAGAAGAGGAGGCAGAAGAAGAGGATATCGACAACAGAAACAACATTATCCAGTAATACTTCCAATGAGACACAGGTAAGAAAACATCACTGCCTCCTATATCTCAATACAATTGTTCGACCTATCATATGTCTGTCACTTTCACCCAGTGTATGGACCCTGACTTGTCACTTTGCATTTCCATTTCACAGATGTGGGTCCCACTGTGTGACCTCTGCTATATTACCTCATGGACTAGAGCTGTGTGACAAAGTATGTTGACAATGCAATGGGCATTGCTATTTTCCTTAGTTATAGCAAATACACATTTGTGAAAGCACAGACTGACTCCAGATTGTTTTGTAATTCAAGGGTGTTTATTTAAGTGCAAAATTGTTGAGGGGGCTGTAAAATGGTCAGGGGTGATGGTGGAGGAATGTCCATGGCAGAGTCCAGTTATTAGTCTCACAGGTGCATTGTCCAAAGGGGCATAGGAAGTGGAGCTAGGGCAGTTTAAGGATGGACAGGGTGACGAAGTGGGACAGAAGGATGACATTCAGGGTGGTCTCATTTCTTGGCGGGGGTCTTGGCATTGTTCTCTGTCTTTGTCCTGGATCTCAGGGACCGTTTGCGGGGTGGTTCTCCATCTGCAGGGGGTGGGGTGCTGGTGTTGTGGTCCTATGGCGGTGCCTCCTGTCCACTTGCGCCAGCGGAGGTGGTGGGCTGTTCATCATCGAGGCTAGTGTCAGGGGCCCCTTGTTGTGCCACAGTGTCCCTCCTGGTGTTCACAAGGTCCTTCAGCACCCCTACAATGGTGACCAGGGTGGTGTTAATGGACTTGAGTTCCTCCCTGATCCCCAAATACTGTTCCTCCTGCAGCCGCTGGGCCTCCTGAAACTTGGCCAGTACCGTTGCCATCGTCTCCTGGGAATGATGGTACGCTTCCATGATGTTGGAGAGGGCCTCATGGAGAGTGGGTTCCCTGGGCCTGCCCTCCCCCTGTCGCACAGTAGTCCTCCCAGTTCCCCTGTTTTCCTGTTCCTCTGTCCCCTGAACCGTGTGCCCACTGCCCCCAGGTCCCTGATGCTTGACGTGTCCTGGGGATAGAGGTATGGGCCCGCTGGGTGGGTGCTGTGGTGGTGTTTCCTGAGGGGGGAGGCTCTGTGGTGGCATGTGCCAGTGTGTGGGGAACTGACTGTCCTGAGGTCCCAGATGGGCTGGGCTGGTCATCTAGATCCAGTTGGACAGAGCTGTTGTCATCACTGTGGGCCTATTCTGTGGGGGGTGTGGACATGTCTGGAACCTCCTGTCCGGTGATGTTGTGTAGGGGTCCTGCAGGGGTGTAAAGGCATGATTATTGTATCTGTGTGTGCCATTGTGTGCAATGGGTGGATGACCCTGTGCCCCAGTGCTTACATTCTTGTCTAGGACCTTGTGTGATATTTGGTTTGGGGATCTGTGTGGGTATCTGTAGTGGGCATGCTTTGGTGATGGGTGTCCATGCTTTGGTGTTGCATGCAGGGCTTGGTATTGGGATGGGTGGGTTGTGATAGTGGGACATTTGTGAGGTGTTGGAGTGATGGGGGTGAGGGTGAGGGTGGGGTATGTGATAGCATGCAGGTAGGGTGGGGGATGTAATAATTAAGATTTGACTTACCAGAGTCCATTCCTCCTGCTACTCCTGCGAGGCCCTAAGGATGCATGATCGCCAAGACCTGCTCCTCCCATGTTGTTAGTTGTGGGGGTCCGCCGCCAGTCCTCTGAACTGCAATCTGGTATCTTGAGACCACAGAACGCACCTTCCCCCGTAGGTCGTTCCACCTCTTCCTGATGTCATCCCGTGTTCTTGGGTGCTGTCCCACTGCGTTGACCCTGTCTATGATTCTGCGCCATAGCTCCATCTTCCTAACTATGGAGGTGTGCTGCACCTATGATCCGAATAGCTGTGGCTCTACCCGGACGATTTCCTCCACCATGACCCTGAGCTCCTCCTCAGAGAACCTGGGGTGTCTTTGCAGTGCCATGGTGTGGTGTGGGTGATGTGTGAGGTAGTGTGTGTTGTGATGTGTGAGGGGATGTGTTTGTGTGTGTTGTGTGAGGTGCGTGGATGTTGTGTGAGTGATGGTGTTGTGTGCCTGTGGATGCTAGTTTGTTGATGGTGGTGTCTCTCTCTGGCCTTTTCTCGAAATTCTGGTCATAAGAGTTTGTGGGTGATGTGGGTGTGTGTTTTATATTGTAGTGGGTGTTGGGAGTGGTGTGTGTATGTGTATCAGGTGTGTGTATTTGGAATTGTCCAATGTGGTTGTGTTTTGTAAATGTGTGTGTATTTTGAGTGCGGCGGTGTGTACTGCTAATGGAATACCGCGGTTGAAAGACCGCTGCGTGGTTTCGTGGGTCGTGATAGTGTGGGCGTATTCCTGTTTGCGTGATGGTGGCGGTTTTGTTATCGCCAGTTTATCACTGACCTTTGGTGTGGCGGACTTGTGTGGGTGTCTGGATTTTGGCGGATTCCAGCCTGTGGGTCGTAATAGCTGTAGCGGATTTCCGCCGCCGCAGCGCTGTGTTGGCGGTCTTCTGCACTGCGGTAAGCGGGATTTACCACCAATGTTGTAATGAGGGCCTAAGACTACTATAGAACTGAAGATAGATGCATTGAGAACGGATATGGGCATACTACGAGAAGATCACAAAAAACTTAAAGACAGGGTTGCAAATGCAGTATCCACACTAGCGTCCTTTAGACCAACGGTCACAGAAACCACAGCACAAGTTAAGGCCCTCCAGGACGAAGTGGACTACCTCAGAAAATTAGCAGATGACAAGGAAGGCAGATCCAGGTGTGACAATGTACAGATAGTGGGCCTACTGGAAAAGATAGAGGACCCCAGCATGGAATTATACCACAAGCCTCATAAGGTGCATCCTTAGCTGGGCCCCACAAAAGAGCAGGCAGCATAAGAAAGGGCACGAACAGTAGTGAACCTAGAACAAAGAGAATCCACCCCATCTCCTACTGGATCAGTGGCAAGTGATCTTGTTGATGGGGCAGCACCCATCCCACACACACAGGGTGCGCCCTTACTCGAGGGGTTGGTGGTCTCCCCACAGATGGCAGAAGATGTGCTATGACCATAGGGGGAGAGTAATATCCACTCTTCAAATTCACCTTGGGGCCCACCCTAGCGGTAGCTACGTGGCAGAAAATGGGTGGAGAGCCCTACATGTTGGTTGGGACTGGGAACCGCGTGTCACTAACGAGCTGTACTTGAAACTGCCTTACCACCCCCCAACACATTGACAATGTCATCAAAATTGACCAGTTCACATTCTCACTTTCTTACACAGCAATTTAGTGCAGCTGGCCACACGCCCGTTGGCATGGCAGCCCAGGAAAGAATGTTATATGTTTATGCCATATTTACTTACTTTGTTCAGAATTGTTTTATTGTTATTTGTTCTTATCATGGTTTGTGGCTCGAGTGTTGGAGGGGATAATTGGAATGGGATGGGGCTAGAGGGGAGGGGCCAGAAAGGGAATACCAGATGTTTCACTTACATGGCTGCAACACGGGCAGAATCAGGGATGCAGTACTTATCACTGACCTAGAACGCATGGGGGTTATCTAGCTATGTTAAATGCTATCAAGTATACCAATACCTGCGCAGGCGACATATAAATATTACATTCTTACAAGGAACACACCTAAAAGCATCTGACCTGTCCAGCATGTGCAAGCGTTGGTGCGGCACCCTGAAGGGAACCACGTACTCCTGGTACGCCAGAGGGGCCCTTATCTGGGTTGCGTCAGGAAAGCCTTTAGAGGTGTTACACAATACATTTCGGAAGCAGTGTTGGATTGTCTCCCCATGACATTAACTTCTTTATATGCCCCCAACACAAATCAGGCACACTTCGTACAATCCCTTACACCGACTTTGTTTCACAATATAATGGCACCTAGTTATTATGGAGGAGATTTTGACTGAGTGCCGGATCTAACATGGGATCGTTCCTGTCCACCGGTGCGGGAGCACAATCAATTGTTGTCTCTCAACACCTCACACGCTGGGTTACCAACACACAGGTCAAAGATGCTTGGCATAGCCTTCACCACCAGCACAAGGAATACTCTTATTACTTAGGGTTGCATGACCTACACATTAGGATAGATCTCATATGCTGCAGCTCGGAGGTGCTCCTGCGGGTCACCCGGGCTGAATATTTGGGACGAACCACTTCAGACCATTGTCCGCTACTACTCCCATGGACAGAGGGTCAAGGACGCTCCAGCATACCAACCTGATTCTCCTGTCGGAAGCTCTAATAGATGAGGCGTTTCAGGACGCCTTATTGTCCCACATCATCTCATATTTTACAGATAATTAAGGCACGGCATCCGACCTTGGAGTTGAATGGGATGCCTTTAAAGTGGTCATGTGGGGCCATGCAATCAAACCAGTATACAGAACACAGATGGTGCTAAGCAGAGAGCTGAGCACACTGGAAACTGACATTTGAAAACTTGAGCGGTTGCTAGCAAGCGACCAGATGATGGTGGCTCAACTGGTGAAAGTACACCTAGAATACAAGATGACATCAGAACAACTGTGCAGAGTAGATTACAGGGAATACCTAACAACTATAAATGATTCTTTCCCATCTTACTACGCTGAACTTTACTCAGCCCAACACCCTGTTGACAACAATTTGATTGGTTCGTTCCCAGACACCCTTTAATTGCCCTGCGTTCATGTGATACACCGGGCTGACCTCGATGCTCCCCTCTCCACAGGTGAAGTAGCTGAGGTGATTCAGCAAATGGCTAGGGGCAGGACACCAGGGATGGATGGCTGGCCAGTACAGTTTTACTTTGCGTTCCGACCTAAACTTATACCTCACTTACTAAAGATGTTTAATGCAGCTTTTTCAAAGGGCATGCTGCCTCTATCCCTACAGGAATCTGTTCTGGTGGCACTCCAGATCGCGAGGCTCTGCTGCTGGGCTCATACCACCCTCTAGCTCTATTAAATAGAGACTGTAAGATCCTGAGGAGGGTATTGGCTAACCGACAACAGTTAGTACACCTGGACCAAAACGGGTTAATTCCAGGAAGAAATACCTTCCTGAACATGCGTCGCTTATTCATGCTGATGGACTGGGTGAGATCTTTGTGTACCAATCCATAGGTTGCCTCTTTAGACATAGAGAAGGCATTCAACACTCTTGGGTGGTCATACCTGTTGGCAGTCCTCACAAAGATGGGGATAGGCCCCACGCTGCTGCAATGGATAGCGACACTTTATAACTCTCCACTGCACGTTAGGACTGGGCACATTATATGAGACCCATTTACCATAGAACGAGGCACTCTGCAGGGTTGGCCCCGTCTGCTATTATTTTACCATTAGCAATGGAGCCCCTAGCCTGTGCGCTTCCTGCACGTGGTATGGACTGGAGAATCCAGGCTGGTGGCAACTGGCACATCGTCATGTTATATGTAAACAATGCACTTATATACCTTAGGGAGGATGCCTCGGTGCTCTCTCAGCTCATGGAACTCCTGCAGCAATTTGGTGAGGCATTCCGTTTGAGGGTGATGACGGCTTTAACCGACTTTCAGCGGAAGGGGCTACTGTACACCCCACTTCCCTGGGAGTATGATTCTATTAAGTCTTTGGGGGGGTTGGATGTATCACACCACCACAGACCTAGTAGATGGCAATGTGGGTAGAGCCATTAGGAGTGCAAGATCATCCCTTCCGTTTTGGACTTCCCTACCGCTTTCACCAATGGACAGGATTGCCATTTCTAAGATGCTCATCCTCTCTAGGGTATTGTACTTTTCCTCTGCCCTACCAGAGTTATTACCGCAAAACGTTTTGCGGACCTCCCCACTCTCCTTACCATGCTAATATGTGGCAAGGGCATACACAGAGTGGCACTGACCAAACTGTATGCACCAATAGAATGGGGTGGATTAGGTGCCCCAAACTATGGCCCTCATTACAACCCTGGCGATCTGTGAGAAAGTGGGGGTAATACCGCCAACAGGCTGACAGTAACTACCGCCAAATTATGACCATGGTGGTGAGAACTCAGATAGACAGCTACTTTACCACACCGACCGCCAGGGCGGAAACAACAGCCACCACGGCGGTAGCCGCCTACAACCAGGCAGAAGTCAATGTTCCACCCACCATATTAAGACACATCAATCCGTCACCTTTTCTGGAGTGGTACCAACGACATCAAAGACACAGGGAAGAACCACGCCACCATGGAGCCTGAACTTCAAATATTCCCTATGATATTCTACGTCCTGCTCCACCACGAACACAAACGCCGGCTAAGACGACCACGGTGAGTACAGCTGCCTAGCACACAAGTGAGTGGGAAGGAATATATTTACCCCGTACCCCTGAGGAATAATGCAAGGTCTACAGGAATGTGATAAAGTGAATGAAATAAAAACAACACAGTATAAATACGAAAAGTCAATCTCATAGCATATACATATGTACTGTTTAAGGGGCACTGCCCAGTCCTCATTGTGCGTGGGCCACAGGCCAAAGTCCAAGGCCCCATTTGTCACCTGCACCAACACGGAGAGAACACTGAAGGGGCATCATTTGGAAAATAGGCAGGCATACCAGAGGGACGGGGAACGGGGGGCACCTCAGCCGGCAGATGGAACAAAACCACTGGTTCTGGAGGGGGCAACATGCCCTGTGCTTGGTCCTGGGGAGTGCAAGGCCACAGTCTCGCAAGTGGGTGTCTTCCCAACTGGTTCTGGAGGGGGCATTGTGCCCTGTGCTTCTAATCCTAGGGAGGCTGGAGTTGGTGGGTGTCTTACCCACTGGTTCTGGAGGAGGCATTATGCCCTGTGCTCTTGATCCTGGGAAGTGCAAGGTCACAGTCTCTAAGCTGGATGTCATACCCGCAGGATTTGCAGGAGGCAGGTGGCACAGCAGCCCATGGAGGCAGGACT
Organism: Pleurodeles waltl; assembly: GCF_031143425.1. Lineage (NCBI taxonomy): Eukaryota > Metazoa > Chordata > Amphibia > Caudata > Salamandridae > Pleurodeles > Pleurodeles waltl. The sequence goes on along the minus strand of NC_090440.1, from coordinate 1,915,495,764 downwards.
ACATACCGCTGCGGCGGTGACAGCTGCTCAGTGGTGCTGCTGCTGCTGGTGGTGGTGGGGGGAGGCTCCAGCACATCCCCTGCAGCCTCGGACGGCTGCCCACTACAGATGGTGGTGGGGGGAGGCTCCAGCCCATCCCCTGCAGCCTCGGACAGCTGCCCACTGCTGGTGGTGGTGGTGCTGCTACTGGTGGTGGGGCGAGGCTCCAGCCCATCCCCTGCAGCCTCGGACGGCTGCCCACTGCTGGTGGTGGTGATGCTGCTGGTGGTGGGGGGGGGGGGGCTCCAGCCCATCCCCTGCAGCCTCGGATGGCTACACTGCCATGGTTGGTGGTGAGGGCTCCATCTGAGTCCCTGCACCAGGCCCCTTGTCCTTCCTGCCTGCTGGTGCAGGCCCCTTGCCCTTCCTGGCAGCACTTGGGGCAGGCTCCATGCCCTTCTGGGCAGCAGCTGTGGCAGGCTCCTTGCCCTTCTGGGTAGCAGCTGGGGCAGGCCCCTTGCCCTTCCGGGCAGCAGCTTGGGCAGGCACACTTTGTTTAACGCTGGCTGGTGCCTTGGATCCTTTCCCACCACGAGTGGGTGTGGAGACTAATGGGCCCGTGGCTGAGGTGCTTGTCTGGGTTTTTGCCACCCTGGCCAGACTTGAAGGATGGGGAGGAGGGGCAGGGAAGAGGTCAATGGTGGAGAGGAAAAGGATCTTAGGGACATTGGGGTGGGAAGAGGGAGAAGGTTTGGGAGTGGAGGAAGAGGGAGAGGTTGTAGGAGGTGAGTGTCTGCTGTGTTTGGGTGCAGGTGCATGGGCTGGATGCTGTTGTGAGGTGGATGGCTGTTTGGTGTCTGAGTGCTTGCATTTGTGTACCTTGGTAGGGGGGAGTGACAGACACAGTGGGAGAGGACACAGGGGACTTGTGCATGGCTGTTGTAGAGATGTCTGCAAGTGAAATGTGTGTTCTGCTAGGTGTGGTGGTGATGCTGGTAGTGGCTGAGGATGTAGTGCATGCAGGTGTGAGTGTAGATGCAACTGGGATGGAGGTGGAGGAGGAAAAGGAGGGGGACACAGTGGAGGCAGTGGATGTTGGTATGTCTGCATCTGGATGGTGTTTGTGTGAGTGCCTGTTGGATGATGTGTGGTGCTTGTGTTTGCCTCTGCCACTCTTGTGTGTTGTCCTGTGTGCATGCTCGTCTTCCTGTGTACTTGGGATAGGTTGGGGTTAAGGGGAATGGGATTGGGAAAAGGAAGTTGGCGGGGGGACGGTAGAAACAGGGACAATGGCTGGCATCAGAGGGGAGGCCAGAGCCTGGATTGATCTCTCTTGGGCCGCCAAGCCAGTGTGAATGCCCTCCAGAAATGCATTTGTCTGTTGCATATGGACTGCCAGCCCCTGGATGGCATTCACAATGGTTGACTGCCCAACAGAGATGGATCTCAGGAGGTCAATAGCCTCCTCACTCAGGGCAGCAGGGCTAACTGGGGCAGGGCCTGAGGTGTCTGGGGCGATGAAATGCCCACCCTGGGTGAGCAGGCATGGGCAACTCAATGAGGGGCTGCTGGGAGGGCGGTGCTGGTACGGGGGGTGGTGGATGTACCTGTAACTGGGGTGGGAACAGAAGTGTCCACCACAACCAGGGAGCTTAAATCAGAGAAGGTATCTGTGTCCGAACTGTCCCCTCCTGTCTCTGCCGTGGTGCTCCCCTCGCCTCCCATCCCACTGGTGCCCTCAGCGTCGGTGGATTCTGCCTCCTGGGTCCTGTGGGATGCAGCTCCCTCCGTCGCCAGTGCCTCTGCTCCTCCACCAGATGAAGCTAAGGCACATAAGGACAGGGTGACAAAACAAAAAAGGGGGAAGAGACAAGGGAAACACTTGGTCAGTGGCTGAACAAACACCACCGTTGGCTTACACACCACCGTCACACACAGGGGACAGCCCTACGCACTCTGCAATGCACTACTTGTGATAATGCTAGCCACCAAGGCATGGGGAGGGGCACATACCGCCAAATGCAGCACACCTTGGACCCACACAGCCCTGACCACTTGTGGATGTCTACAAGCTGGGTAGCAAGATTATCACTTCAGAACATATCAGGCCTGGCCTAGGGGCACCCACTGACACACATCCCCCACCCAGGTACCTCCCTACCATGCATAAGTAGTTATGATGGGCACTGTACTCACCCCCTGGTGGATGCTGTGATGCCCTCAATTGCCCATCCAGCTCCGGATAGGCCACCGCCAGTATGCGGACCATCAGGGGGGTCAGGGTTCGACGGGCACCCCTTCCTTGTTGGGAGGCCATCCGCAGATGGGCCTCCGCAGTCTTCCGTGCCCATCGTCTCAAGTCCTCCCACCGTTTCGGGCAGTGGGTGCTCCGCCTGCCGTAGACCCCTAGGGTCCGCACCTCCTTGGCGATGGCACGCCATATACCCTTCTTTTGATGGGCGCTGACCTGCAGAGAAATACACACAGGAAATTGTATCAGTCATATCGTCCTGCCTGTTACACTTATGGCCCACTGTAGGAAAATGGCTCCCTTTTGCAGTTACCCCCCACTTTTTGCCTGATACTGATGCTGACTTGACTGAGAAGTGTGAGGGGACCCTGCTTACCAGGCCCCACCACCAGTGTTCTTTCACTAAAATTGTACCATTGTTTCCACAATTGGAACACCCCTGGCACACAGATAAGTCCCTTGTAAAAGGTACCAGTGGTACCAAGGGCCCTGTGACCAGGGAAGGTCCCTAAGGGCTGCAGCATATGTTGTGCCACCCTAAGGGACCCCTCACCTAACACATGCACACTGCCATTATAGATTGTGTGTGTTGGTGGGGAGAGAAAGGCAAAGTCGACATGGCATCCCCCTCAGGATGCCATGCACACAAAATGATGCCTGTGGCATAGGTAAGTCACCCCTCTAGCAGGCCTTACAGCCCTAAGACAGGGTGCACTATACCACAGGTGAGGGCATAGCTGCAAGAGCAATATGCCCCTACAGTGTCTAAGCCTATTCTTAGACATTGTAAGTACAGTGTGGCCATATTAAGCATATGGTCTGGGAGTTTGTCAAAAACAAACTCCACAGCTCCATAATGGCTACACTGAATACTGGGAAGTTTGGTATCCAACTTCTCAGAATAATAAACCCACACTGATGCCAGTGTTGGATTTATTAACAAATGCACACAGAGGGCATCTTAGAGATGCCCCCTGTATTTTACCCAATCTTTCAGTGCAGGACTGACTGGTCTGTGCCAGCCTGCTGCTGAGAGACGAGTTCCTGACCCTCTGGGGTGAGATCCTTTGTGCTCTCTGAGGCCAGACACAAAGCCTGCACTGGGTGAAGATGCTTAACACCTCCCCCCTGCAGGAACTGTAGCACCTAGCAGTGAGCCTCAAAGGCTCAAGCTTCGTGTTACAATGCCCCAGGGCATTCCAGCTAGTGGCGATGCCCGCCCCCTGGACACAGCCCCCACTTTTGGCGGCAAGTCCAGAGGAGATAATGAGAAAAACAAGGAGGAGTCACCCACCAGTCAGGACAGCCCATAAGGTGCCCTGAGCTGAGGTGACCCCTGCCTTTTGAAATCCTCCATCTTTGTTTTGGAGGATTCCCCCAATAGGATTAGGGACGTGCCCCCCTCCCCTCAGGGAGGAGGCACAAAGAGGGTGTAGCCACCCTCAAGGACAGTAGCCATAGGCTACTGCCCTCCCAGACCTAAACACACCCCTAAATTCAGTATTTAGGGGCACCCCAGATCCCAGGAAATCAGATTCCTGCAACCTGAAGAAAGAAGAAGGACTGCTGACCTACAAGCCTGCAGAGAAGGAGGAAGACGACAACTCCTTTGGCCCAGCCCTACCGGCCTGTCTCCAACTTCGAAAACCTGCTCCAGCGACGCATCTGACAGGGACCAGCGACCTCTGAAGCCTCAGAGGACTGCCCTGGACTAGAGGACCAAGAAACTCCCGTGAATAGCGGCCCTGTTCAAAACCAGCTACTCCTTTGCATCAAAGAAGCAACTTCCAAGGACTTTACGTTTCCCGCCGGAAGCGTGAGACTCTACACTCTGCCCCTGACGCCCCCGGCTCGACCTGCAGAAAACCAACACCTCAGGGAGGACTCCCCGGCGACTGCGAGCCCGTGAGTAACCAGAGATGACCCCCCTGAGTCCCCACAGCGACGCCTGCAGAGAGAATCCAGAGGCTCCCCCTGACCGTGACTGCCTGTAACAAGGGACCCGACGCCTGGAACCAACACTGCACCCGCAGCCCCAGGACCTGAAGAAACCAATCTCCGATGCAGGAGTGGCCCCAAGGCGACCCTCTGCCTTGCCCAGGTGGTGGCTGTCCCAAGAAGCCCCCCGTGCCTGCCTGCACCGCTAGAGTGACCCCCGAGTCCCTCCATTGAAACCTATACAAAACCTGACGCCTGCTTTGCACACTGCACCCGGCCGCCCCTGTGCCGCTGAGGGTGTGTTTTGTGTGCCTACTTGTGCCCCCCAGTGCTCTACAAACCCCCCTGGTCTGCCCCCCGAGGACGCAGGTACTTACCTGCTGGCAGACTGGAACCGGAGCACCCCTGTTCTCCATAGTCACCTATGTGTTTTGGGCACCTCTTTGACCTCTGCACCTTACCAGCCCTGAGCTGCTGGTGTGGTAACTTTGGGGTTGCCTTGAACCCCCAACGGTGGGCTGCCTATGCCCCAGAACTGAGACTTGTAAGTGCTTTACTTACCTCCTAATCTAACCTTTACTTACCTCCCCCAGGAGCCGTTGATTTTTGCAGTGTCCACTTTGAAAATAGCTTATTGCCATTTTTACAAAGACTGTACATGATATTGTTTTCATTCAAAGTTCCTAAAGTATCAAAGTGAAGTACCTTACATTTAAAGTGTTTAATGTAAATCTTGAACCTGTGGTTCTTAAAATAAACTAAGAAAATATATTTTTCAATATAAAAACCCATTGGCTTGGAGTAAGTCTTTGAGTGTGTGTTCCTCATTTATTGCCTGTGTGTGTACAACAAATGCTTAACACTGCCCTCTGATAAGCCTACTGCTCAACCACACTACCACAAAATAGAGCATTAGAGTTATCTACTTTTGCCACTATCTTACCTCTAAGGGGAATCCTTGGACTTACCCCTTTACATCGCCATTTGCACACACAGGGCCCAGCACAGAAGCCGCACCGCCCAGGGGACATCTGCCCACCCCCCTACACGAGGCCTTCACACACACCAGTCCATGCATTCATGCCACATGCATTGTGCTCACAGTGTACTCACCTGTTGGTCTGGAGGCCCATACAGCAGTCCGTACTGGGGTAGGACCCCATCCACCAGTCGCTCCAACTCCGCTGAGGTGAAGGTAGGGGTCCTTTCCTCATTCACACGATCCATGGTAGGTTCCAGACACAGGTCCCAGCAGCACATGCAGTGTAGGTCCTCTCCTGTTGAAGGTCAGGTAGCAAATGAGTGATCAGATAGAAAATAGCGGTCACGTCCGCGGCGGTGCATACCATCACCGCCGGCATACATCTCCATTGGCCACTGCACCCCATAGGGCCCAATGTTATCCAATGAGGAATTGCACGGCGGTTCACGACCGCCTCCCGCAACAGCACACAACGTCAGCGGAATTACCTCTCTTCCACCTGTCCCTCCACACAAGGGAGGCGAACTCCATTTCAGGGGGGGGCAGGCCCTGGCTAATAACTGCATCACAGTTAAAAATAGGACATACAGGACAAATACCACTTACCCATTACAAATTAACATCATGCATTGTACTGTTGTGGCTACAATGTTCAGTTTGTGACCGGCTCTTCACTCTTTTGCCCCATAGATTGCTACCACTGCAGATGAATAGGAGATGGAGACATACCCCCGTGTACAGACCCCTGGTGAACTTGGCAACAATGGAGGGCAGGCACATTATCCTCACCTATAGACTTGACAGGGCCACAATCACGGAGCTGTGAGCCCAACTGGAGCCTGACCTGATATCTGTTGTCCGTCGTCCCACTGGGATCCCCCCCTCTTGTGCAAGTCCTATCTGTGCTCCATTTCTTGGCAACTGGTTCTTTCCAAGTGACATTGGGCTTGGCAGCAGGAATATCCCTGCCAATGTTATCAATAGTGCGGACAAGAGTGTTGTCTACCCTGATTAAACACATGTGCAACTACATTGTTTTCCCCCAGGTTGAAGATTTGGCCACAGTGAAGGCTGACTTCTATGCAATGGGACAAATCCCCAACATAATTGGGGTAATTGATGGAACACATATTGCATTTGTGTCGCCCCCCGGCAAAATGAACAGGTGTTCAGAAATCGAAAGAGTTTTCACTCCATGAATGTGCAGATGGTGTGCTTGGCGGACGAGTGCATCTTCCAGGTCAATGCTAAGTATCCAGGGTCTGTACATGATGCCTTTATCCTGAGGAATAGCAGCATCCCAAATGTGATGGCCCAACTACAGAGGCACTGGGTGTGGCTAATAGGTGAGCCCTGGTTCCCACCCAGTAGATATTAGTGTATGGGTATGGTGTGGGCCATATAGGATAGTGTGTGACTAAGGGCCATATGTACGAACACATTTTCCCATAGACACAGAATGGGTAAAACCCTTTGATACATCTGGCCCTAAATGTTGTCCCTTGATATTTGCAGGTGACTCAGGTTACCCCAAACTATCATGGCTACCGACCCCCGGGAGGAATGCCAGAACAAGGGCAGAAGAACATTACAATGAGGCACATGGGCGAACAAGAAGGATTATCAAAGTACCTTTGGCCTCCTGAAGGCCACGTTCCAGTGCCTCCATCTAACTGGGGGATCCCTGTGCTACTCACCCAAGAAGGTCTGCCAGATAATCGTGACATGGTATGGTGGGATGATTAGTTCTCTCTAGTGTGCTTGCTTTAGTGATAGGTGTCCATGCAGGTCTATGAGTGGTGTCCATGCATTGGTATGGCATGCAGGGCTTGGCATTGGGATGAGTGAGATGTGATGGTGGGGTGTGTGTGAGGTGGTGGAATGATGGGAGTGAGGGTGAGGGTGGGGATATGTGATGGCATGCAGGTAGTGGGGTGATAATAGTATAGAGTTGACTTACCAGACTCCAGTCCTCCTGCTACTCCGGCCAGGCCCTGAGGATCCATAATTGCCAAGACCTGCTCCTCCCATGTTGTTAGTTGTGGGGGAGGAGGTAGGGGTCCACCGCTAGTCATCTGTACAGCAAGTTGGTGTCTTGCTGCAATGGAAAGTACCTTCCCCGAAGGTCATTCCACCTCTTCCTGATGTCGTCCCTTGTTCTTGGGTGCTGTCCCACAGCATTGACCTTGTCCTCGATTCTCCGCCATAGCTCCATCTTCCTAGCAATGGATATCTGCTGCACCTGTGCTCCAAATAGCTGTGGCTGTACCCGAATGATTTCCTCCACCATGACCCTAAGCTCCTCCTCTGAGAATCGGGGGTGTCTTTGTGGTGCCATGGGTGTTGTGTGAGTTGTGTAGGTGAGGGTGTGTAAGGTGATGTGTTGGGGTGGGTGGTGTATAGGTGTAGGTGGTAGTCGTGGTGTCTGTCTCGTGCCTATGGTTTGTAATGGTAAAGGGTTGTGAGTACTGTGGGTGGGTGTTTTATAGTGGTGTGGGTGTGTGGGTGTGGTGTGTGTATGGGTGTCAGGTGTGTGTAGTTTGAACTGTCCAATGTGGTGTTGTTTTGTATGTGTGTGTGTATTCTGAGCACGGCAGTATGCACCGCCAATGGTTTATCGCCATTGAATGTCCGCCGTGGTGATTCGTGGGTCATAATGTGGTGGGCGTTGTTCTGTTGGCGTAACGGTGTGGGTTTGGATACCGCCAGTTTATCACTGACCTTTGGTGTGGCGGATTTGTGTGTGTGGCTGAATGGTGACGGATTGGTGTGTGTGTGTCATAATATGGTGAACGTATATCCACGGCGGCGGCGGTATGTTGGCGGCAGTCAGCATGACGGTAAGTGGGTTTTATAGCCAATGTCATAATGCGGGCCTATGAATACCACTATGCAGCCGCCCAATTCTAATGGCCCATGCGATGGCTTGCGGGACAAAATATGTCAGAAATCGGAAGCAGAGGGGACAGGCTGATATTGAATCGGACACTACAATGGTTACTAGGACCCAAGACAGAGATACCGGAGAACTGGGAAAATGCCCAGACGAGGGTGGCTAAGTCTTGCTGGGTTGCTTATGTAGTCAGAAAAAATTGTAGCCCCCAGTATTCACCAGCGCTGCTCCTGTGGGTGATGCCGGAGTGTCAGGACTTACAGACGCGAGCAGACACGAATGCATGGTCTAATTCGGGAATGATGGTCTGGGGAGACCTGTTTACCTATAAGATCATCAGCACATTTGAATAATTGGTAGATGATTACAGGATACCACAAGGCTCCTTCCCTCTCTACGCTACACTCACAAGAGTTCTGAAAACCATCTGGCGAAAAACACATGACGAACTGGAAATGTCTATGTTGCTCCATGTCCTCATGACACACGGGAATGCCCACAAGGCCATAAAGCAATTATACAACACCATACGTTCAGAAAGGGAGATCCTCTTACACCAGCTTCAAATCTATTGGGAGACAGCCCTAGCGACACCACTGACAGACAAGCAATGGACACAGTGCTTGAGCGTACCAAAACTTATCTCAACGAACGTCAGGTTCAAATACAAGCAGTTTAATTATTTGCACCACACAGATCTGACCCCTAAACGGTTGGCGCACATGTACCCAGTAGCAGCAGACATCTGCCCCTGCTGTCGCACTACCGCAGCCGCCTTTATGCACATGGTGTGGGACTGCTCACCACTTGCCTCCTATTGAGATGAGATTGCAGGATTTCTCACAGACGCTCTAGGAACCCTCTTTTTAAAGGAAGGCGCGCATTGTTTATGAGGCATCACTGCCCGAACTACAACACGTAAACCTGTCAACATTTTTTTGGACCTTGCATTAGTACTGGCAAACCGAAGGATAGCCATGCCCTGCAAATCACCCCAGTGCTTAATTTGTAAATAAAAAGGCGCTGGTACTAAAAGCTCTCCTCTTAAACACGCGGCGGCTTCAATTAAAAGTGCGAGCACATAATACTGAGGCAGCTAATCCTGAAGCCATCTCGGGCCTCTTCAATCCATTAACAGCCACTCCACGTCCCTTCAGCTCACTCTTGCAGCTTTCTGCTTTTCCCCTTTCTGACGCTTCTTCTTTTTTCTCTTCTTCCGTCTTTCCCACATGTCTTTTGCTCACAGTAAATGCTTGAGGCACAAATCCAAGCGCCGGCCCTCAGAAATAAGTGCCGGTGCTCAGCACCGGAAACAACAAGCACAAATTAAGCACTGCATCGCCCCTGCACCGATAAGGCTGTGGCTCTCAGACTTGCGATCTAGCATATTAGTGGAATCGACTTACTGTGTTTGATGTTCAATAACTTAACATCACGCCCAAAAATACTAGATAACTACACCGTATGATCAGTGAGAACACTAGTACCTGTAATGCAAGATATACTGTAGCTTTGCCATAATATAATACTTATATGTGTTCTACCTATTTTGCTAAAACCAATAAAGAAATATTAAACAAAAAATGATGTTGTGTGCTAGTAAAAATGACATCCTTCAGCCTTTTATTTCACGCTCCCAGTACCCAACAAGATTGTTACGTAAATCCTCTTACTTTGCAGTCAGAGAAAGAATAGTAAACACCAAGCCCCCTTTAAAAAAACATAAACAGTAATTTGTCAGAAGGCAAAGGCTGACATCTGATCTCTTCCTTTCAAGCACTGCCAATGTGGCAAGATAAAAACTAAATGTATAAGTCTCTTTATTGCTCCTTCAACTTCTGAACTCCAGCATCATAAGTTTGGAGAGTGCTTCAGCACACCCCACGCCCCTAATTCCAGCACCTCTGACATGGCTGTGAAATTGAGGAAGAGGAACATTTTAAGTCATGCTACTGGTAAAGCACTGACTAAAATAAACAAGGTAGTAGAAAGAACATTGTTCCTCAGAAGTATGCCTGATTGATGAGCTAGTAGTGCCAGAGATAAATAGATTTGGTCCTGCAGAAAAATAGGAGGCAGGAAACTTTTTCAAAGAAATACAACATGGTTACTGCCACATGATATAGCACAGAAGGAAGACAGCTCAGGCAGCTCATATCAAAGACCTCTTATCAAGTGCCTTGTGAAAAGCAAAGAGTGAGCACTCATTGAAGAATACAAGGAGCCAGTCAGAGGGGTGGTAAATAGGATATTTTCCCCGGGAGGGACAAAGACATGCTTGGCAGCCTAAAACAAATAAAACCAGTGAATAACAAAGCAAATAAATGTGAGTTACAAAACACAAAGCCAGTGGTAAGCAATGGGAGGAAAGCACTTCTAGGTAAGCTTTCAGCATGTCCCCAGTATGTCTTTGCAACCAGACGGCTTCAACCAAAAAAAGGGTGTTTGATTTTCTGTCAAGCTGCTTCCACATCTGATCACAAAAGGAAGAAAAACAATAAAGCAAAGGATCATTTGCCTCTACCAAAGGAATACTCTAGTTAGGTGCATTCCCACTTGCAAACGACCAAGCAAGCAGTGCCTTAGTTTGGTCAATATGAAAGGGCACGGGTTTCACAAAAAAATTAAACTGGCACTGACTAAGAAACGCGACAATTTTTTTGGGATCTCCTAAGAACCGTTCTGGAGGTGATAAGGTGTGACTGGAGTTGCTACAGAATAAGAATGTGCAAAAAACCTGGTATGGTCAGGATACTGATACCGATTGACAAGAGTTCGACGGCGGGTAGGCTGGAAGACCCAGTGACTGTCCTTGTCTAACCAGAGATAAGGGCAACTCCTTTACCCTTTTAGTAGCCACAGTACTGCTGACACTAGGTAGCGCCTAGCAGGTAGTACCTCAAGGAAGGAGCCCCAAAGGGAGGAAAAGCCTAAGGGCAAAAAACCTCATGATGACAGCAAGACTCAGGTATCAGGAAGGCCAGGACATGACAGCACGTTATGGGAGGCGGGGAGAGCAGGAAGATAGACTGGAAGGAGAAACAAGTACTCCCGAAGCTGACAAAACATCTGGATAGAAATTGGGAGCGATGAAACACTCCTAACACACTAGGAAGCTTTGTGACATAAGGAAGTAAGGACAAGCTCCCTTATAACTTGCAAACAAGAAATTTAGTCAGGGGAACAGCTGCTGCCATATTTGATTGGGAGATTCAGGTCAGTAAAGACAGCAAGGTGGCCATGTTGGTTTAGACAAGGTATGTTTCTATAGAGGACATTTCAGGATCCAGAAATTACAAGGAATGAAGAGAAGCTGATGCCTTGTTCCTTGCAAGCCTCCTTCCCCCCTTCTCTCCCTTGCACTGACTCCCCCTCGCATCGCTTCACGTCTATCCCACCTGAGGCAGTTTGAGGAAGCCACTTTGGGCTGGTTGCCAGTGGTGTGTCAGTTTGCCCCCCTCCAGAAGTTTCATGCTTATCCGGAAAGTGGAGAAAAAAGTGGTGGAACAAAACAAAGGCATAAATTGAGGAAGCACCCTCCTGGGATCGCTCATTAGGATAGTATCCCTTACAGTGAATCAGGAATTACAATTTCTTTAAAAAAAAAAAAAAGAATAACAAATCTCCTTAACCTCAGGTTCAGGAACTTCATTGATCAGTATAAGAGTCACCAAAAGGATCTGTCCTGTAAGACTTTTATTTGGAAGAATGGAATACAGGATGAATCTTCCAAAGTAAGGGCAGTTGTACCATAAAGGCCACTGGGTTAATGACCTTAACAATTTAATAAGAACCATACATTCAAGGTTTCAATTTTGGTATGAGAAAGGCTGCAGGCAAACAATAGGAGAAAAGCAAACCCTTGTCCCGATTTTATAAGCAGGTGAACGGGTACAATGGCAATCAGCAAAAAATTTCATCCTGGTTTTCGAGTCAACCAAGTTAGAAGAGATCTTCCGTCTGATGGACTGTACTTGCCGGATGAAACCAGCAACAGAAGGGATCTGCACTAGACCAGAAAGGGCTGAAGGAACAATGTTAAAGAAAAAATATTAAAACATAGTTGCATTATGGACAGCATTGTTGTAAGAGAACTCAGCTAAGGATGAATAGGAAGTTCAATCACTCACTCAAGTGGCTACCTCTACACACGAGACGCACCATGCCACAGGCCCTCATCACAAGCCAACTGGACTACTGCAAAACCCTCTACGTAGGAATCGCCACGCACCTCCAACAGAGACTAAAGACCATTCAGAACGCTGCAGCCAGACTCATCCTCGGCATTCCCCGATGAATCAACATCACACCCCATCTCAGGCAACTCCACTGGTTCCCTGTACAGAAAAGATGCCAATTCAAACTGCTGACCAACGCACAGAAGACTCTACACAACCAAGGACCTGCATACATTAATCACCACCTGAACTACCACCAACCGTCGAAGACTGTGCTCTGCCTTCCTTTCACTTGCCCATACTTCCTGCATCTACCGAAGCAGAAGTGGAGGACGCTCCTTCCCTCACATTGCAGCAAAAACCTGGAACAGTCACTCCACGCACCACCGGACCATCACTTCACTTCCAGAACTCCAAAGGGCCCTAAAGACCTGGCTGTTTGAATAAGCCTCCAGGACCTGCCAGCGCATGGATACCCTATCGGGTGATTAGCTACGCTTTATAAATCCTGATTGATTGATTGAATCACTCTGCATGGAGTTACAAAAGCAAGGAAGAAACTGAGCCAGACTTTGATTTACATGTCCTATCTGACCATTAGTCTGAGGAAGAAAACCAGAGGAAAGTGCCACTTCAATCTGAAAGGATTTGCAAAAAGGTTTCCAAAAATGAAAAACAAATTGTGGACTCTGATCAAATATTATAATGCGAGGCAGCCCATAAAAGTGGAAGACTTTTTGTAAAATATCTGTCTAATTTCTTTAGCAGAAGGTAATTTCTTTAGAGCAGTGAAATGATCCATTTCGTAAATACTGTCAGCAGTAACCAGTATGATACTATTTCCTTCAGAGAGGGGTAAAGCAGTCTTAACGTTGCTGGAAATTGAGTGTTTTGGATGGAATGAGTTCTTCATTTGAACACTAAATTGTTATTTTTAGCATTTAGGGGGTCATTCTGACCCTGGCGGTCATCGACCGCCAGGGTCGACGACCACGGAAGCACCGCCAAGAAGCTGGCGGTGCTTTCCAGCCCATTCTGACCGCGGCGTTAAAGCCGCGGTCAGAAAAGGGAATCCAGCGGTTTCCCGCCGGATTTCCCCTGCATGGGCTGAATCTCCATGGCGGCACTGCAAGCAGCGCCGCCATGGAGATTCTGACCCCCTTCCCGCCATCCTGTTCCTGGCGGTTTTTACCGCCAGGAACAGGATGGCGGGAACGGGTGTCGTGGGGCCCCTGGGGGCCCCTGCACTGTCCATGCCACTGGCATGGGCAGTGCAGGGGCCCCCTAACAGGGCCCCATAGAGATTTTCACTGTCTGCATAGCAGACAGTGAAAATCGCGACGGGTGCAACTGCACCCGTCGCACCCCTGCAACTCCGCCGGCTCCATTCGGAGCCGGCTTCATTGTTGCATGGCCTTTCCCGCTGGGCCGGCGGGCGCTCCTTTGGCGGACGCCCGCCGGCCCAGCGGGAAAGCCAGAATGGCCTCCGCGGTCTTTTGACCACGGAGAGGCCAAATGGTGGTTTCTGCTTGGCGGGCGGCGCCCGCCGCCCGCCTAAGTCGGAATGAGGGCCTTAGCCCTTGTAGGGATTTCCATTCTTTTTGAGAGCCTTTGGAGTAATCAACTTGAATCTTCTCGTGAAAGGATTGAGCTACTCCAGCTATTCACTGTGGAGGAAGTATGTTCTGATCAAAGAGTGATGGAGTTTCTGGATAGCTGCGTGATACAGCATACACTAGAATATTCTTGGTGCTGAGAATATAGGTAATACAGAAGTCATACTGGTTAAAAAAGTAAGCCCACTGGGCCTGATGGCTGTTTCTATACTGCATATTTCTAAGGCACTGGAGATTGCCATGATCAGTTCATGGAGCTCTTGGGATCCCACTAAGACATTTTTCCACTTGGTACAGGCTTTGTTCATGGCCAAGAGCTCTCTTCCTATAACAGAATGTTTTTTTCATATCAGACAAGATATGGGACAAATAAAAGATAGGGTGTTCAAGCGCATCATCTTCGTAACGTTGCAGAAGCACAGCTCCAATAGCCCAGTCTGAGGCATTGATCTCCACAATTAACTTTTTAGTGTGATGTGGGTGGTGCATGATTTGTGCTTGTGTAAAGGCCATCTTTACCCTTAGAAAGGCTTTCTCAGCTTGATTATTCCAGTGAAAACCGTGCTGAAGCATGTCTTTCTTTAAGACTTGGGTAATGCTGCTGATTAAGTGAGCAAAGTTTTCAATAAACTGTTTGCGGAAGTTACCAAACCCAATGAGACACAAACTTTATTTCACATTAGATGGAGTTGCCCAATCCAAAATGGTGGAAACCTTGCGCTGATCCATAGAGACTCCAGTACTGTTGATGCGGTAGCCTAGGTACTGTATTTCGGGTTGATCAAATTCACACTTTTCCAGCTTAGAGAACAGCTGATTCTGGCGGAGGGCATCTAAAACTCCTTCCCTCATGAGATTAGAACTCCTCCAAGCTACATGAAAATTCATACAAACATTAAAAACATGGCTATCTAGACAAGCATATGACTAGTGCCTTCCCCAGTACCTTTGTGAACAGTTTCTGTTACCTCAGCACCACAAAACCGATCGATGAAAGTGCACTAAAAAAATACTGGTAACATAACATAACGGAACATTTGCATGGCAGTGCATGGCAATGCAGTACTTCCATTGTAGATATAAAACCCATATCAACAGTGTTGTGCAGAGGTCAGTATGTACCAGGTCTCCTACCGTTTGTCTGTCTGACAGTGCAACATCTACAGAACAGAAGTGGCTTCACATGTGTAAGGAAATGCCTCCTTGGCATGGTTGCCCCCTGACTTTTTGCCTTTGCTGATGCTATGTTTACAATTGAAAGTGTGCTGAGGCCTGCTAACCAGGCCCCAGCACCAGTGTTCTTTCCCTAACCTGTACTTTTGTATCCACAATTGGCAGACCCTGGCATCCAGATAAGTCCCTTGTAACTGGTACTTCTAGTACCAAGGGCCCTGATGCCAAGGAAGGTCTCTAAGGGCTGCAGCATGTCTTATGCCACCCTGGGGACCTCTCACTCAGCACAGACACACTGCTTGCCAGCTTGTGTGTGCTAGTGAGGACAAAACGAGTAAGTCGACATGGCACTCCCCTCAGGGTGCCATGCCAGCCTCTCACTGCCTATGCAGTATAGGTAAGACACCCCTCTAGCAGGCCTTACAGCCCTAAGGCAGGGTGCACTATACCATAGTTGAGGGTACCAGTGCATGAGCATGGTACCCCTACAGTGTCTAAACAAAACCTTAGACATTGTAAGTGCAGGGTAGCCATAAGAGTATATGGTCTGGGAGTCTGTCAAACACGAACTCCACAGCACCATAATGGCTACACTGAAAACTGGGAAGTTTGATATCAAACTTCTCAGCACAATAAATGCACACTGATGCCAGTGTACATTTTATTGTAAAATACACCACAGAGGGCACCTTAGAGGTGCCCCCTGAAACTTAACCGACTGTCTGTGTAGGCTGACTAGTTCCAGCAGCCTGCCACACCAGAGACATGTTGCTGGCCCCATGGGGAGAGTGCCTTTGTCACTCTGAGGCCAGTAACAAAGCCTGCACTGGGTGGAGATGCTAACACCTCCCCCAGGCAGGAGCTGTAACACCTGGCGGTGAGCCTCAAAGGCTCACCCCTTTGTCACAGCCCAGCAGGGCACTCCAGCTTAGCGGAGTTGCCCGCCCCCTCCGGCCACGGCCCCCACTTTTTGCGGCAAGGCTGGAGGGAACAAAGAAAGCCACAAGGAGGAGTCACTGGCCAGTCAGGACAGCCCCTAAGGTGTCCTGAGCTGAGGGGACTCTGACTTTTAGAAATCCTCCATCCTGCAGATGGAGGATTCCCCCAATAGGGTTAGGATTGTGACCCCCTCCCCTTGGGAGGAGGCACAAAGAGGGTGTACCCACCCTCAGGGCTAGTAGCCATTGGCTACTAACCCCCCAGACCTAAACACGCCCTTAAATTTAGTATTTAAGGGCTACCCTGAACCCTAGAAAATTAGATTCCTGCAACTACAAGAAGAAGGACTGCCTAGCTGAAAACCCCTGCAGAGGAAGACCAGAAGACGACAACTGCCTTGGCTCCAGAAACTCACCGGCCTGTCTCCTGCCTTCCAAAGATCCTGCTCCAGCGACGCCTTCCAAAGGGACCAGCGACCTCGACATCCTCTGAGGACTGCCCCTGCTTCGAAAAGACAAGAAACTCCAGAGGACAGCGGACCTGCTCCAAGAAAGACTGCAACTTTGTTTCCAGCAGCCTTTAAAGAACCCTGCAAGCTCCCCGCAAGAAGCGTGAGACTTGCAACACTGCACCCGGCGACCCCGACTCGGCTGGTGGCGATCCAACACCTCAGGAGGGACCCCAGGACTACTCTAAGACTGTGAGTACAAAAACCTGCCCCCCTGAGCCCCCACAGCGCCGCCTGCAGAGGGAATCCCGAGGCTTCCCCTGACCGCGACTCTTTGAATCCTAAGTCCCGACACCTGGGAGAGACCCTGCACCCGCAGCCCCCAGGACCTGAAGGACCGGACTTTCACTGGAGGAGTGACCCCCAGGAGTCCCTCTCCCTTGACCAAGTGGAGGTTTCCCTGAGGAACCCCCCCCTTGCCTGCCTGCAGCGCTGAAGAGATCCCTAGATCTCCCATTGACTTCCATTACAAACCCGACGCTTGTTTCTACACTGCACCCGGCCGCCCCCGCGCTGCTGAGGGTGAAATTTCTGTGTGGGCTTGTGTCCCCCCCGGTGCCCTACAAAACCCCCCTGGTCTGCCCTCCGAAGACACGGGTACTTACCTGCAAGCAGACCGGAACCGGGGCACCCCCTTCTCTCCATTCTAGCCTATGCGTTTTGGGCACCACTTTGAACTCTGCACCTGACCGGCCCTGAGCTGCTGGTGTGGTGACTTTGGGGTTGCTCTGAACCCCCAACGGTGGGCTACCTTGGACCAAGAACTGAACCCTGTAAGTGTCTTACTTACCTGGTAAATCTAACAAAAACTTACCTCCCCCAGGAACTGTGAAAATTGCACTGTGTCCACTTTTAAAGTAGCTATTTGTCAATAACTTGAAAAGTATACATGCAATTGAAATGATTCAAAGTTCCTAATGTACTTACCTGCAATACCTTTCAAACAAGATATTACATGTTAAATTTGAACCTGTGGTTCTTAAAATAAACTAAGAAAAGATATTTTTCTATAACAAAACCTATTGGCTGGATTTGTCTCTGAGTGTGTGTACCTCATTTATTGTCTATGTGTATGTACAACAAATGCTTAACACTACTCCTTGGATAAGCTACTGCTCGACCACACTACCACAAAATAGAGCATTAGTATTATCTCTTTTACCACTATTTTACCTCTAAGGGGAACCCTTGGACTCTGTGCATGCTATTCCTTACTTTGAAATAGCACATACAGAGCCAACTTCCTACATTGGTGGATCAGCGGTGGGGTACAAGACTTTGCATTTGCTGGACTACTCAGCCAATACCTGATCACACGACAAATTCCAAAATTGTCATTAGAAATTGATTTTTGCAATTTGAAAAGTTTTCTAAATTCTTAAAAGACCTGCTAGGGCCTTGTGTTAGATCCTGTTTAGCATTTCTTTTAGAGTTTAAAAGTTTGTAAAAGTTTGAATTAGATTCTAGAACCAGTTGTAGATTCTTAAAAAGTATTCCAACTTTTAGAAGCAAAATGTCTAGCACAGATGTGACTGTGGTGGAACTCGACACCACACCTTACCTCCATCTTAAGATGAGGGAGCTAAGGTCACTCTGTAAACTAAAGAAAATAACAATGGGCCCCAAACCTACCAAAATACAGCTCCAGGAGCTTTTGGCAGAGTTTGAAAAGGCCAACCCCTCTGAGGGTGGCAACTCAGAGGAAGAGGATAGTGACTTGGAGGAAAATTCCCCCCTACCAATCCTATCTAGGGAGAACAGGGTCCCTCAAACCCTGACTCCAAAAATAATAGTCAGAGATGCTGGTTCCCTCACAGGAGAGACCAACACCTCTGAAATCACTGAGGATAGCCCCAGTGAAGAGGACATCCAGTTAGCCAGGATGGCCAAAAGATTGGCTTTGGAAAGACAGATCCTAGCCATAGAGAGGGAAAGACAAGAGATGGGCCTAGGACCCATCAATGGTGGCAGCAACATAAATAGGGTCAGAGATTCTCCTGACATGTTGAAAATCCCTAAAGGGATTGTAACTAAATATGAAGATGGTGATGACATCACCAAATGGTTCACAGCTTTTGAGAGGGCTTGTGTAACCAGAAAAGTGAACAGATCTCACTGGGGTGCTCTCCTTTGGGAAATGTTCACAGGAAAGTGTAGGGATAGACTCCTCACACTCTCTGGACAAGATGCAGAATCTTATGACCTCATGAAGGGTACCCTGATTGAGGGCTTTGGATTCTCCACTGAGGAGTATAGGATTAGATTCAGGGGGGCTCAAAAATCCTCGAGCCAGACCTGGGTTGACTTTGTAGACTACTCAGTGAAAACACTAGATGGTTGGATTCAAGGCAGTGGTGTAAGTAATTATGATGGGCTGTACAATTTATTTGTGAAAGAACACCTGTTAAGTAATTGTTTCAATGATAAACTGCATCAGCATCTGGTAGACCTAGGACCAATTTCTCCCCAAGAATTGGGAAAGAAGGCGGACCATTGGGTCAAGAGAAGGGTGTCCAAGACTTCAACAGGGGGTGACCAAAAGAAAGGGGTCACAAAGACTCCCCAGGGGAAGGGTGATGAGACAACCAAAACTAAAAATAGTAAAGAGTCTTCTACAGGCCCCCAAAAACCTGCACAGGAGGGTGGGCCCAGAGCCTCTTCACAAAACAATGGGTACAAGGGTAAAAACTTTGATCCCAAAAAGGCCTGGTGTCATAGCTGTAAACAGCATGGACACCAAACTGGAGACAAGGCCTGTCCCAAGAAAGGTTCCACTCCAAACTCCCATCCAGGTAACACTGGTATGGCTAGTCTCCAAGTGGGATCAACAGTGTGCCCAGAGCAAATCAGGGTCCACACTGAAGCTACTCTAGTTTCTGAGGGTGGGGTGGATTTAGCCACACTAGCTGTCTGGCCGCCTAACATGCAAAAATACAGACAGCAACTCTTAATTAATGGGACTAGAATAGAGGGCCTGAGGGATACAGGTGCCAGTGTCACCATGGTGACAGAGAAACTGGTTTCCCCTGGCCAATACCTGACTGGAAAAACTTACACAGTCACCAACGCTGACAATCAGAGAAAAGTACATCCCATGGCAATGGTTACTTTAGAATGGGGAGGGGTCAATGGCCTGAAACAGGTGGTGGTCTCCTCAAATATCCCAGTGGACTGTCTGCTTGGAAATGACCTGGAGTCCTCAGCATGGGCTGAGGTAGAACTAAAAACCCATGCAGCAATGCTGGGTATCCCTGAACTGGTGTGTGTGAAAACAAGAGCACAATGCAAGGCACAGGGTGAAAAAGTAGAGCTGGAGTCTGGAAAAATGGCCCAGCCTACCAAGAGAACAGGAAAGTCAGTTGGGAAACCAACTGCAACACAGCAAAAGAAAGGGAACCTCTCTTCTCAGGAAGAAGTTCTGCCCTCTGAGGGAACTGAGCCTTTGGGGCTTGAACCTTATCAGGTTGAGCTCTTAGGCCCAGGGGGACCCTCAAGGGAGGAGCTGTGTAAGGGACAAGAAACCTGTCCCTCTCTTGAAGGCCTTAGGCAGCAAGCTGCTGAAGAGTCCAAAGGCAAGAAAAATGGAACACATAGGGTCTATTGGGAAGATGGACTCCTGTACACTGAGGCCAGAGACCCCAAACCTGGTGCCACTAGGAGAGTGGTAGTGCCTCAGCTGTTCAGAGAGTTCATCCTAACATTGGCCCATGACATTCCCCTTGCTGGACATTTGGGACAAACCAAGACGTGGGAGAGGTTAGTCAACCACTTCTACTGGCCCAATATGTCCAACATGGTTAAGGAGTTTTGCCTCTCCTGCCCCACCTGTCAAGCCAGTGGTAAGACAGGTGGGCATCCAAAGGCCCCCCTCATTCCACTTCCAGTGGTGGGGGTTCCCTTTGAAAGAGTGGGTGTGGACATAGTTGGTCCACTAGAACCTCCCACAGCCTCAGGAAATATGTATATCCTGGTAGTAGTGGATCATGCTACCAGGTATCCTGAAGCTATTCCCCTTAGGTCGACTACTGCCCCTGCAGTAGCCAAGGCCCTCATTGGTATCTTTACCAGAGTGGGTTTCCCTAAGGAGGTGGTGTCTGACAGAGGTACCAACTTCATGTCAGCATACCTAAAACACATGTGGAATGAGTGTGGAGTGACTTATAAATTCACTACACCTTACCATCCACAAACTAATGGCTTAGTTGAGAGATTCAACAAGACATTAAAGGGCATGATCATGGGGCTCCCAGAAAAACTCAAAAGGAGATGGGATGTCCTCCTGCCATGTCTGCTTTTCGCTTACAGGGAGGTACCACAGAAGGGAGTAGGATTCTCACCCTTTGAACTTCTGTTTGGTCATCATGTAAGGGGACCACTTGCTCTTGTTAAAGAAGGCTGGGAGAGACCTCTCCATGAGCCTAAACAGGACATAGTGGACTATGTACTTGGCCTTCGCTCTAGAATGGCAGAGTACATGGAAAAGGCAACCAAAAACCTTGAGGCCAGCCAACAGCTCCAGAAGTTTTGGTATGACCAAAAGGCTGCACTGGTTGAGTTCCAACCAGGGCAGAAAGTCTGGGTTCTGGAGCCTGTGGCTCCCAGGGCACTCCAGGACAAATGGAGTGGCCCTTACCCAGTGCTAGAAAGGAAGAGTCAGGTCACCTACCTGGTGGACCTGGGCACAAGCAGGAGCCCCAAGAGGGTGATCCATGTGAACCGCCTTAAGCTCTTCCATGACAGGGCTGATGTGAATCTGTTGATGGTAACAGATGAGGATCAGGAGGCAGAGAGTGAACCTCTCCCTGATCTTCTGTCATCAGACCCAAAAGATGGCACAGTAGATGGAGTGATCTACTCAGACACCCTCTCTGGCCAACAGCAAGCTGATTGTAGGAGAGTCCTACAACAGTTTCCTGAACTCTTCTCCTTAACCCCTGGTCAGACACACCTGTGTACCCATGATGTGGACACAGGAGACAGCATGCCTGTCAAAAACAAAATCTTTAGACAGTCTGACCATGTTAAGGAAAGCATCAAGGTGGAAGTCCACAAGATGCTGGAATTGGGAGTAATTGAGCGCTCTGGCAGCCCCTGGGCTAGCCCAGTGGTCTTAGTCCCCAAACCTCACACCAAAGATGGAAAGAAAGAGATGAGGTTTTGTGTGGACTACAAAGGGCTCAATTCTGTCACCAAGACAGATGCTCATCCAATTCCAAGAGCTGATGAGCTCATAGACAAATTAGGTGCTGCCAAATTCTTAAGTACCTTTGACTTGACAGCAGGGTACTGGCAAATAAAAATGGCACCTGGAGCAAAAGAGAAAACAGCATTCTCCACACCTGATGGGCATTATCAGTTTACTGTTATGCCCTTTGGTTTAAAGAATGCCCCTGCCACCTTTCAAAGGTTGGTGAATCAAGTCCTTGCTGGCTTGGAGTCCTTTAGCACAGCTTATCTTGATGATATTGCTGTCTTTAGCTCCACCTGGCAGGATCACCTGGTCCACCTGAAGAAGGTTTTGAAGGCTCTGCAATCTGCAGGCCTCTCTATCAAGGCATCCAAATGCCAGATAGGGCAGGGAACTGTGGTTTACTTGGGCCACCTTGTAGGTGGAGGCCAAGTTCAGCCACTCCAACCCAAGATCCAGACTATTCTGGACTGGGTAGCTCCAAAAACCCAGACTCAAGTCAGGGCATTCCTTGGCTTGACTGGGTATTACAGGAGGTTTGTGAAGGGATATGGATCCATTGTGACAGCCCTCACTGAACTCACCTCCAAGAAAATGCCCAAGAAAGTGAACTGGACTGTGGAATGCCAACAGGCCTTTGACACCCTGAAACAAGCAATGTGCTCAGCACCAGTTCTAAAAGCTCCAGATTATTCTAAGCAGTTCATTGTGCAGACTGATGCCTCTGAACATGGGATAGGGGCAGTTTTGTCCCAAACAAATGATGATGGCCTTGACCAGCCTGTTGCTTTCATTAGCAGGAGGTTACTCCCCAGGGAGCAGCGTTGGAGTGCCATTGAGAGGGAGGCCTTTGCTGTGGTTTGGTCCCTGAAGAAGCTGAGACCATACCTCTTTGGGACTCACTTCCTAGTTCAAACTGACCACAGACCTCTCAAATGGCTGATGCAAATGAAAGGTGAAAATCCTAAACTGTTGAGGTGGTCCATCTCCCTACAGGGAATGGACTTTATAGTGGAACACAGACCTGGGACTGCCCATGCCAATGCGGATGGCCTTTCCAGGTTCTTCCACTTAGAAAATGAAGACTCTCTTGGGAAAGGTTAGTCTCATCCTCTTTCGTTTGGGGGGGGTTGTGTAAGGAAATGCCTCCTTGGCATGGTTGCCCCCTGACTTTTTGCCTTTGCTGATGCTATGTTTACAATTGAAAGTGTGCTGAGGCCTGCTAACCAGGCCCCAGCACCAGTGTTCTTTCCCTAACCTGTACTTTTGTATCCACAATTGGCAGACCCTGGCATCCAGATAAGTCCCTTGTAACTGGTACTTCTAGTACCAAGGGCCCTGATGCCAAGGAAGGTCTCTAAGGGCTGCAGCATGTCTTATGCCACCCTGGGGACCTCTCACTCAGCACAGACACACTGCTTGCCAGCTTGTGTGTGCTAGTGAGGACAAAACGAGTAAGTCGACATGGCACTCCCCTCAGGGTGCCATGCCAGCCTCTCACTGCCTACGCAGTATAGGTAAGACACCCCTCTAGCAGGCCTTACAGCCCTAAGGCAGGGTGCACTATACCATAGTTGAGGGTACCAGTGCATGAGCATGGTACCCCTACAGTGTCTAAACAAAACCTTAGACATTGTAAGTGCAGGGTAGCCATAAGAGTATATGGTCTGGGAGTCTGTCAAACACGAACTCCACAGCACCATAATGGCTACACTGAAAACTGGGAAGTTTGATATCAAACTTCTCAGCACAATAAATGCACACTGATGCCAGTGTACATTTTATTGTAAAATACACCACAGAGGGCACCTTAGAGGTGCCCCCTGAAACTTAACCGACTGTCTGTGTAGGCTGACTAGTTCCAGCAGCCTGCCACACCAGAGACATGTTGCTGGCCCCATGGGGAGAGTGCCTTTGTCACTCTGAGGCCAGTAACAAAGCCTGCACTGGGTGGAGATGCTAACACCTCCCCCAGGCAGGAGCTGTAACACCTGGCGGTGAGCCTCAAAGGCTCACCCCTTTGTCACAGCCCAGCAGGGCACTCCAGCTTAGCGGAGTTGCCTGCCCCCTCCGGCCACGGCCCCCACTTTTTGCGGCAAGGCTGGAGGGAACAAAGAAAGCCACAAGGAGGAGTCACTGGCCAGTCAGGACAGCCCCTAAGGTGTCCTGAGCTGAGGTGACTCTGACTTTTAGAAATCCTCCATCCTGCAGATGGAGGATTCCCCCAATAGGGTTAGGATTGTGACCCCCTCCCCTTGGGAGGAGGCACAAAGAGGGTGTACCCACCCTCAGGGCTAGTAGCCATTGGCTACTAACCCTCCAGACCTAAACACGCCCTTAAATTTAGTATTTAAGGGCTACCCTGAACCCTAGAAAATTAGATTCCTGCAACTACAAGAAGAAGGACTGCCTAGCTGAAAACCCCTGCAGAGGAAGACCAGAAGACGACAACTGCCTTGGCTCCAGAAACTCACCGGCCTGTCTCCTGCCTTCCAAAGATCCTGCTCCAGCGACGCCTTCCAAAGGGACCAGCGACCTCGACATCCTCTGAGGACTGCCCCTGCTTCGAAAAGACAAGAAACTCCCGAGGACAGCGGACCTGCTCCAAGAAAGACTGCAACTTTGTTTCCAGCAGCCTTTAAAGAACCCTGCAAGTTCCCCGCAAGAAGCGTGAGACTTGCAACACTGCACCCGGCGACCCCGACTCGGCTGGTGGAGATCCAACACCTCAGGAGGGACCCCAGGACTACTCTAAGACTGTGAGTACAAAAACCTGTCCCCCCTGAGCCCCCACAGCGCCGCCTGCAGAGGGAATCCCGAGGCTTCCCCTGAGCGCGACTCTTTGAATCCTAAGTCCCGACACCTGGGAGAGACCCTGCACCCGCAGCCCCCAGGACCTGAAGGACCGGACTTTCACTGGAGGAGTGACCCCCAGGAGTCCCTCTCCCTTGACCAAGTGGAGGTTTCCCCGAGGAACCCCCCCCTTGCCTGCCTGCAGCGCTGAAGAGATCCCTAGATCTCCCATTGACTTCCATTACAAACCCGACGCTTGTTTCTACACTGCACCCGGCCGCCCCCGCGCTGCTGAGGGTGAAATTTCTGTGTGGGCTTGTGTCCCCCCCGGTGCCCTACAAAACCCCCCTGGTCTGCCCTCCGAAGACACGGGTACTTACCTGCAAGCAGACCGGAACCGGGGCACCCCCTTCTCTCCATTCTAGCCTATGCGTTTTGGGCACCACTTTGAACTCTGCACCTGACCGGCCCTGAGCTGCTGGTGTGGTGACTTTGGGGTTGCTCTGAACCCCCAACGGTGGGCTACCTTGGACCAAGAACTGAACCCTGTAAGTGTCTTACTTACCTGGTAAATCTAACAAAAACTTACCTCCCCCAGGAACTGTGAAAATTGCACTGTGTCCACTTTTAAAGTAGCTATTTGTCAATAACTTGAAAAGTATACATGCAATTGAAATGATTCAAAGTTCCTAATGTACTTACCTGCAATACCTTTCAAACAAGATATTACATGTTAAATTTGAACCTGTGGTTCTTAAAATAAACTAAGAAAAGATATTTTTCTATAACAAAACCTATTGGCTGGATTTGTCTCTGAGTGTGTGTACCTCATTTATTGTCTATGTGTATGTACAACAAATGCTTAACACTACTCCTTGGATAAGCCTACTGCTCGACCACACTACCACAAAATAGAGCATTAGTATTATCTCTTTTACCACTATTTTACCTCTAAGGGGAACCCTTGGACTCTGTGCATGCTATTCCTTACTTTGAAATAGCACATACAGAGCCAACTTCCTACAACATGTGCTAGTTTTAGTATTATCTCCTATCAGGGCAGGTATGCCTGACCTCTGATCCTCCCACTGTGTCAGCACCCACCTTCTACTGCTTAATTCCGTTTATATCACTGAACCATTACCTTTGAGTAAGTACCCAGAGACCTGCATTAGAGCACCCTAGATGATTTCACTCCTTCGTTCCCATCCTGCCTGTGGTAGCTCACTACCCAGGATGCATTTGTACAGGTAAGCCAAGCACATAGCTATCTTCCAAGGTGCAGCCACCCACTCATCCCTCATGCCCAAGGACACTCCTCGCCCTGCAGATTTCTCCCTCAGCTACTATTTTGGG
This sequence comes from Pleurodeles waltl, assembly GCF_031143425.1. Lineage (NCBI taxonomy): Eukaryota > Metazoa > Chordata > Amphibia > Caudata > Salamandridae > Pleurodeles > Pleurodeles waltl. Next base: position 1,915,469,970 of record NC_090440.1, on the reverse strand, counting down.
CAGTGCTGTAGCCACTGGGGGGCTGGCAGTTGGGTGGGTGGGATATTCATCTGACAGAAGGGTCATCCCATAATAATCTTTGCCCCACCCCTGAAGTAACCCAGGCAGCTGACACCACATTTATGGAAATATAAGTTTATCTAAACAAACTGCATTCATATTTGAATGCATAGAGTCTAATAGAGAAATAAACCTATAGGCACTGGGGTAGAGGTGCAGGGTTTGTGGGTGTTACAGCACCCCCAACATAACCATGCTGGAATTCAGAAGATGAATGAGCAAAAATAAGTCCTTTACATATTTGTTTTATCCTGTCAGATTTGCTGTGCTTCAAAGGCAGAGGTCAAATGTTAGGCTATGTCTTCCGACAAATTGCTGCTTATTCTTGTAACATGGTGATGTTGTTTACTTTTCTTTCTCTTGCTACAAAGTGAGATCATTTTGTAAAGTTAATTATGTGACTATCTTGCTGTGGTACAGATATTGTGAAAAGAATGAAGGATGTCATTGTTTTCTAATACAGAATATAATTGTAATACCTGTAAATCAACCTCTATAAACATTTCAAAATATCTCAACTGTTATGAAATTAAGCATATTTTGTTTTGAAATTTTGAAGTGTGAAAGAAACAAATATTTTAATAGGATCAAAACAAAGCTTGGTGATGTACAAATGATAGATATTATAGTCTATTGTGTTGCAGCATTTGTATAGTGCCTACTACCCCTATGAGGAACACTGAAGCACTTACCTGCATGGGAAGAAACCTATGACATATAGGGTGTGTGGATGGAAGGGTGTTGTCTTTATTTTGTGATCCTATGTGAGAAGTGTTTCCATGTTGTACATGTTGACCACTGAGGTGCGGTTTTCGTGTTATGAGAGCACACCACAGTGTTGTGGATGATGAGGTGTGAGAGATACAGACGCACAGTACATGTTTTTTTAGTATGCTGGCAAGCTTGGAATAGCTCAGCAGGTTCCTTTATTTTGTGTGATTACAGTCTGCCTAGCTGGTTACTACACTAGGCTGCCCAATCAGAAATTTCCTGTAAAGTAGTGGGCCTGAGCTGGCCTGGCTGGAGGGAGAGATAAGTGGAGACATATGCTTAGTTGGGCATTGTTAATATCATCCTATATCTAAGTGTCATTGTGAGATGTAAATAGGTGGCCATAATGTTTAGATATTTGGTATCTGCAGCTTGCACTGAGAAAGCTGAGCGTCCTATGGATTTTTCATAGTAAGGTGGTCTGATGATAAGTGGTGCAAGCCTGGAGCACAGTGTCCTGTTTTGCTTGCATTGCCTGAATTTAACTTGTAGATATAGTGGTTGTTTTCCTTAGGTGGCACTTTGGACAACGCAAAGTGCCTTGAAAATTACTCTTGTAGACTGGAGGCATGTGTTCTCTTGGGTGAAGGCGAAGAAGAAGTCTTGTACCATCATTTTGGATAAGTTGTATTTTGTGTATGATTACTGCGGGTTTGCCATGGTTCAGGCTGGTGACATAGTCAAGCTTGGAGATTATGAGTGTGAAGGTGGCTTGCAGTTTCTGTTGGTAACCAGAGTATGGGAAGATGCAAGTCCTATTTTCATTCTGTAGAATGTACTCCATGTGATGTTGTTAGGATGTGGTATTAATACTAGGTCTGACTCCATGGTTACCATTGGTTTCTGATTTGTCTTGATAGAGTTGGAGTGGCCTCATGTCCCTTAGTCTAGTTGGCAGTAGACTGTTATTCTTACCATCAACTGTAGCTCATAATCTGTCTTTGCGGTATTGAGCTTTAGATGGTTATTCATTATCCATGCCTTTATGGCCAATATGCAGTCATCAAATTTTATAGAGGTCTTCTATGCCGTCCATTTTAAAAATGATTTGGGTGTCATCTGCATAGTTGTAACAGGTAAAGTTGAATGATTTAATCACGTGTGGTAAGGGAGTTAGGTAGATATTGAATAATAGAGGGGATATGATGCACTCCTGAGGGAAGCCACAGTGTTTGTAGGAGGAACTAATGTGAAAGGTGGTACCAACACTAGTTCTTGGGCACAGCTAAGAGGCCAATAATTCAATGGAAATTAGCTAAGTTCCTTTCTCTGCTTTCACATGTTGTATGTCAAACAAGACTTTGCTGTGTGAAAAGATTGCATGACTGTGTAGAACACTGAGTTATGGTGTTCTAACGCCCGCTATCTTTATGGCCTTTCCTATTATTGACACCTAAGTAGTTGTCACTACCTAAACATACCAGCCATTCAGAATCAGTAGATCTCCAGATTCCGATATGGCACAGTGCTTTGATTAGCACATTGGGCTGGAGCAGAGTTATCACAAGTAGGGTACAATTTATATTTGACTGACATTGGTCCAGCACAGGGGCGTAGCTTGGTCAGTAAACTTGGGGCGTGTGAGCTTCAAATTTCCCAACAATCACACTGCCATATCTTGTTAACTTACATTATCTGAGATGCAGGACAAACATGGGCTTAGGGGGCAGTAGAAAGGAGGAGCAGTGTGGATTGTCAGTGGTACTCAAACAATGTTTTGTAAAATAACCAAGTTTCAAAACAGAGAGCGGAGAGGAGAGAGGGAGACGAGAGACAGAGAAAGTGTGTGTGTGTGTTTTAGTCTGTGTGCAAGTAAAAACCCTAGGTGAAATCCATCAGACAGCTTACCATGCCTGACTGAAAGCACCTGTTCCCAACTAGTTATTACATAATACATTTATCAGGGCGGTGTAACATCCCAAACACTCCCCCTGAAGTGTCAGAATGACCGCCTCAGTGTCAGGGAGACAACCGAGTGATCAGACAACCAAAAGGCTCTATGTCTATCTCCTTCAGTATCTGTCGGGTGTCCCTGGTGCATAAGAAGAGGTCAATGCAGGCGTAGGTTTTGTGTGCATGGGAGTAGAAGGTGTAGCCTCTGGTTGTAGGGGTCCTACCTCTCCATAGGTCCTTAAGGCCTAGCTCCTCCAGCCTCTGCAGTCCCACCAGTGACAGGGCACCCGCCCCACCATATCTAGAAGCTGACCTGTCCCAATCTTTGTTAAGGACAATATTAAAGTCTTCCTCTATGAGCACCCGTCTGTCCTGCGTAGTCATGACCTCGGTCAGTATTCCGGTTAGGAACCCCTCTTGCTTCTCACTGGGCGCATAAATGGGTGCCACTATGACCTGAGAGTCCCCTAGGTGTATCCAGAATGCCAGCAGCTGTCCCTGTATGTCTGCAATTTTGTCTCCCACCCTCCCATAGAAGGAACGCGAGACAAGGAGTGCCACCCCTTCCACCCCTGCCACCTTGGTCTCCTGTGAAGAAAAGTGCTGTATTGGAAAGGCTCTCAATCGAAGTCTGTGATGGTCTGCGGGAAGTAAATGGGTCTCCTGTAAGAAACACAGGTCAGTCCCCCTGTTTTCCAGGTAGGGGAGGACCACCCTACGCTTGGTTGGGTTGTTCAGCCCTTTAACATTAAGTGTAACTGCTTTAAAGATGTTTTAGATTGGGCACCTTGATGTCACGAGCCGATGGGCACCCCTCACCCCCGGTGTGGCAAATGCTATTGGAAGCTGCGTTCCTTCCACTTAGATATGCATGCCTGGTGTGAGCGTTGTGCAACCTACCCCAGTAACAAACAACATAAACAAAAGCAACATTCATAACAACCCCGCTAGGGGAAGCAGGATCCTCTGGTGTGGTCCATAAGGATGGTCCGAGATCTAGGAGTATGGCGCTCCAAGTGCCTGTCCTCCATTGGGTGCCTCCCCACCCTCCCCCATCACTCCATCCCAGCCCTAGTAGACTCGGTGCCATCGAGGTCCTGCTCTTTTACTCCCTGTCAGATTTCACCGAGTCCCGGGTGAGAGATTCCAGGACCGCTCTTCCCTCAGATGCCATTGTCTCCGGGTCCAGTTTAGTGCTCTTCGACGGGATAGACTGCCAATGCGTGCGACTCTGGCACCTTCAATCAGGTCTCAGTGAATGCAGGTGCTCATCCGGGGGCTCCTCCAGCTGCAGCAAACTATAAGCCTTCTTCAGTGGGGGCAGTTGGTGCAGCTTGCTCTCCCATCGGAAAACCAGGTGGAAGGGGTGGCCCCAGGAGTAGGAAACCCCCTTGTCCCTGAGGTGTGAGGTGATCGGTCTAAAGTCTCTCCTCTTTTGTAGAGTGCTGTAAGATCCTGATAGAGGAGCAGTGAGTGGCCGTGGAACTTCAGCGGGTGTTGCTCTGTCGCCAGCCGTAGTATGCGCTTCTTGAGGGGGAAATCGTGGATACAGACCAAGATGTCCACGGGGGTACATAGGACGACCTCGGCGGACCCACCCTGTGAACTCTGTCCATTTGTATCTCCCTGCCTGGGTCCTTCCCTAATATCTGGTGGAAAAGGGATCTGACCTATTGGGCAATGTCGTCCTCCTCGGATGCGGATATTATTCCACCTCAAGCGGTTTTCCAGGTCCTCCATGCGTGCTTATAGCACAATTTGTTTCTCTTGTAACTGGATTACTTTGATCTGGAGTTGCACTATCTCCTCGTCTCGGCTGTTCTCGCGCTCTTCCAGGGTGGCACTCTCTCGCCAACCTCCTCTAGCTCGTGTCTCGCCTCCTTCAGGGTCCGCAACAGGTCCCTCTTTACCGCCTGTAGGTCCTCTCTCAGCAATATGAAAAGCCCTTCAAGGAAGGACCGAGTGATTGGGCCCTCTCCCTCCTCATCGTGCTCGTGCCGTTCATAGTGGGGGTGACCGCCTCCGCTCTACCTGTCATGGGCTTAAGAAGCATGTCTTTCACTCACCTGTCCTTCTTGGAACGTGCCGAGGCCATCCTCCCCACTCCCTCCAGGCGGTACCATCAGGCCCCCTCTCCCTGTTGTCTCCTATCTGAGGCCGCACAATTCCCTTAAGGGTGATGAACCGTGGTCCAGGTGGTGCGCTCCCCAGATGCTCTCGGCGTGATGAGCCGCCTCACGCGATCGCTTGATGAGGCCCAGGCCGGTGTCCTGATCACTCCAAGGCAGCGGCGTTCCTCATGTGTGGGGTTCTCTGTGGGGCGGGCGATGTATAGGGTTCGGGGGGCAACCAGGGCTCGTCCCCTCCACCTCCTCCAAGGGGGGTGCAGCCAAGGAACGGGCCCCTACCAGCCGGCGTGAAGCCTCCAGTACCTTGCATCATACCTATGCAGGAGGGCGGTGGGCTGCACTCCTCTGTCTTCTGCAGTGCTAATCTCTCCTTCGCCTCAGTGCTCATGCCCGGGCCAGGCGTTGGGCTCTCCGCTACCCGGTCACACCACCTACACCTCTTCTAGGGGGTCCGCAGCCAAGGTTCAAGCCTCTTCCAGTTCGCTATGCCTGGCCTGCCCGGGGGTCCCACACCACTCGCGATGTCATGGCCTCTGGAGGGGCCACCTGGGCTAAGCCAGCTCCTCTCAGGTTGCTGCAGCCCCCCCAGCACAGGTCTTCTGGTAGTCTCTCAGGTGGGGGGCAGTCAAGGGGACCCACCCCGCCGCGCTGCCCCTCCGCACCTGCGATCCTGTCTGAGGTCCCCTCGATCATTTACGCCTCTGATCATTCACTCGACCAGCGTTGAGGCTCTCCCGGGGTCCACTTCCTTGCGTCGTCCCAGGCATGGGGGCGCCAGGCAGCACGCCTCCATCTTCTGATGCACTATTCTCATCTTCTCCGGCGTGCTTGATGACCCGGGAGGACCTGCTAGGGCCCAGATCTCCCTCTGGGTTGGGCGCCGGGTTCTCCAATGCCTGGGACCAGCCGCCCCCCACTCGGGCCCTCCAGCGATTCCTCCATGAGGGGGCTCCCAGTCAGCTCATTGGGTCCTGGGGCTCCCCTCTACCATGCCATCCTTCAGTTAGGCTCCGATGAGCACTGCCATCTTAGGAGCCACGTGGTCTCTGGCCCTCATGCTCTCACCCGCTCGTTGCTGGGTACTTGCGGCTGTCCCGTACGCCCCTGCTGGCTTCTGCACTTCCCCGTCACATCAGGGCGGGGGAGCTGTGATCTAGTTGCCCCGGGGGGGGTGGGCCGATGGCCAGAGATGTCCACGGCGGGAAGGCAGAGAGGCATGAGCAGTATAGGGAAAGGTGCGGAAGACATTGTGACGCAAAGGGTTAATTAGCTTGAGCAGTGTAGATGGGTGTGATGCCTGTTGAAACCCCTACCCAAGCAACGTGGAAAAGTTCATGATATTATTTTCAAGCTTGTTTGTGTAGAAGACTCCGTCTCAACCTTGAGAACGAGAGTACAGGGAGAAGATGGAATGAAAACAAAGGCTGGAGAAGGGCAGAGCAGCCAAGTACTGATAATATAGCTAGAAAATGCCAGAATGAGAGAATACAAGCTTCGAGTTATTTAAGCACTGAAGTGTGGGTGAGGGATTGGAAGCTCGCAGATGGAATTGTGGAAGCTGCCATGGCCCAGCGCTGCCTCGCTGTTTTGCTGACCGTGATGCTTGAGGGGGAGAGAGGTCCAAGCAGGCGGTAGAGGGCTCCCCAGCATTTCGTGGACTAAGTTAAGTTCCACACAGGGATGAAAGGCCTTTATTTCTCTGCTCTATTATTATGACTGATTATTTATGCTTGCACTGTGTTTATAACCTGAAGTATTCAGCTCGTTTATATTTTGCTTTCTAAACCTCCTAGTATGAACCTGCTACAGTAACCGAAACATGATTTTGGTGTGCAGTAAATTAAAGCTTATCTGAAGTATTCAGTTCGTTTATATTTTGCCTCCTGAACTTCGTAGTGAGAGCCTGCTGCAGTAATTGAAACATGCATTTTGGTGTGTAGTAAATTAAAGCTTATCTGAAGTATTCAACTCATTTATATTCTGCTTCCTGAATATCGTAGTGTGATGCATTTTGGTATACAGTTAATCAAAACCTATTTCTGTCAATGAACCCTCTGCTTATATATATATATATGCATAGAAGCTCTTTGTAGTGTACTTATATATATATAGATGCTTTTCATTGCTATTATTATTCTACTATTGTTAATGTACTAAATGCCTAAATTTACCTGCAATTCTAGTAAAGCTACATTGTATTTATAATTGGCGTGTGGTCCTTCATTGAGCGTCCTTATTGACTTATACCGAACAGGTGTCAACCACTCACCTGGATAAGACATTTGGTACCAGGAGTGGGGTATAAGTCAATAATGCCTCTTTGGGGACGTAAAAAAAGTGTCTGCGCTCCGTACGGTAAACAGGAAAACATTAACACAAGATGCAGAGATAAGAAAACTGCGGGATGAGGTTGTAGCCTTGCAGGAAAGGCAGTTACTTATGAAAGAGACCATAGAAAGTGCAGTGACTCGGAGTGATCAAATGGAGGCAAGGTGCACCGCATTAGTATTACGAGTAGTAAAACAGAAGAGTACGCAGAAGCCCAAAATGCCCTCAACTGTGCAAGTGAGGGCACTGGTACACAAACAGAAGAGTAGGCAGAAGCCTAAAATACCCTCAACTGTGCAAGTGAGGGCATTGGTACGCAAATAAAATTGGGATCCATATACTTGGGATGGAACAGTCTCAGATAATGATGACTGGAATTGGGAGGATGAGGTGGAAGCACGTGTAACAGAACTAGGTGGAGTTGAAAGTGGAGAAGGACATGTAGGTGAAAAGGGAGTGAATGGTGGGCAAATACAGAAATCTCGTTTGGTAAGAGATTATACGCAGAGTGAGTTGTTGGAAAGAACCTGTATGTTTAGGCAAATGCCTGTAGAGCCTTTGTTTAAATGGTTGGTGAGATCGTGGGACACTGGAGCAAAAGATGCACTACAGAATCCTTTTACGTTAGGTCCCATCACAGAAGGAGACCCGTTTGAGCTGGACATGATAGTACAGGATGATGTAGATGATGTAGTGATGTGGAGCCTATGGCAGAGGCAGGGGAAAAAGAGGGTGCCACAAGACTGGGCCTTAGTGGAAATAGAACGCAAAACTGATGATCGGCCGGTCACTTTAAAAACATGGGTCCCCTTACTAGGTTGGACAAGAGACGGAGGGATTGGCAATAAAGTAGGCAGAGCGCAGGAGTTTGCCATCGTGAAGTGGAAATGGTATCTGCAGCAGAGGGCAAAACCAGGACCAGCAGGAGTGTTGAAGTTACAAGAAGATAAACTAGGGGCAGTGGACTTGCAGGCAATGGGCCCTGCGCCAGAGCCCTCTAAAATGGAATCCTCACCATTTAAGACAGCCCCGCCTTTTGAACAACTCACTGAAGAAGAACGGCAAAATGCATGGTTCACAGATGGTACCGCCCGGTACTATCAAGGTAAAAGACAAAGGCAAACAGTCGCATTCCAGCCTGCTACAGAAACAATGTTGCTGCGAGAAGGGGATAATGAATCAAGCCAGCTTGCAGAACTGCAGGGGGTAGCAGCAGTGATCGAACAAGTCCCCATCAGAGAGAAAACATTTGTGTACACTGAGAGTCGGGCCACTTAACAAGGACTAGCAAGCTGGGCCCCGACTTGGCGCAAGGATGGATGGAAAATCAAAGGCACCCCCATTTGGGGAGGCGAGCAGGTATAGGAAGAGATGTGGGAGAAAGGGCAAAAATTTCAAATCTATGTGGGACATGTGGATACCCATTGCCCATCGGACACCTCACTTGCATCTCTATTCGACAACACCGCAGATCAGATGGCCAAAACACAAACAGTGGTCATCAATGAGGAGGCTGGAGATGCTCTAGCAAACTGGGCCCATGCAACATCTGGACATCTAGGAGAGAACAACAGATTCCAGTTACTAAAGAACAGGTGCAACAAGCAGTAAAAAAGTACCCCACATGCAACCAGATAAGACAAATGCCCCTGCAAAAGAGGCCTAACGGCCATATCAGAAGAGAAACCGTAGCTGCTACAGTGTGGCAATTGGACTATATCGGGCCACTACCAAAGGAAGGAGGAAAAAGCTACGTATTGACCACGGTGGACACCTACTCTGGCCTTATGTTGGGTATGCCCTGTAAGTCTGCAGACCAAAAGTCCACTTTGAGAGGGCTAAACTACCTGATAAAACATTATGGGGCACCTGTTGAGATGCAAACAGATAGGGGCACACACTCTTCAAAGAAAACAGTGCCGGGCTGGGCGCAGGAACAGGGAACTTGGTGGATTTGACACCCTAGTTATTATCCACACGCTGCAGGCATGATTGGTAGATATAACAGATTGTTGAAAGAACAGCTAAAAAAGTTATCAGCACATCAGACTCTAAAAGGATGGAGTAGTAATTTAGATAAAGCCTTGTTCGATTTGAACGATAGACCAGTTGGGCAGCAGACTCCTTTCATTCGGATGACAGGGCATGATAAAGAAATCACCCACACAATGATTGTCTGGAAAACAGACCCTCGAGCTCGATTACCTTTACAGGATTCTTCTGGCAGTATAGGACTGGACCTGTTTGCTCCAGAGGATGGAGAAATACCCGTAGGGCAGGTGAAAACTGTTGCCTTAGGAACAGGAGTAAGAGTACCACCTGGAACAAATGGTAGAATTGCCCCTCGATCCAGCCTAGCCATCAAGGGAGTGTCGCTGCTAGGGGGAGTCATAGACCCAGATTTTAGAGAGCTTATTGTAGTATTACTGAACCAAGAAGATGCTGCTGTATCGTATCAAGCACATGACAGACTTGCACAAGTGATTTGTGAACCAGCGTACACCCCCCACATTGAAGAAAAGATCTGCCCCCCCGATAACACCCAGAGAGGTGAGGGAGGATTTGGAAACACAGGAAGAAAAGTATAAAGTATGGGTGAACCATCAGGGAAAAAGCCAGAGACAGGAGAGCTATTGAGTCAAGGGGTGGGGAGTACGTATATTGTACTTTTAAAGAACTCTAATGTATCTGTATTTGTACCTGCAGTGAGACTTACCCCACGGTCATAAACGATTACATCTGCGTTGATGATAGCAGAGAATGCCGTTACGGACCTTCATGTCACTTGTGCACCTCAAGCCGCTAACGTAACTGATGACCAGGGAAATGTTTCACTTTGCAACGTGGAGGTACCTGGAGGCAAGTGGATGGCTGCCAAAGCTGTAACCTGGAAGGTAACTGGACAGCAAATCCGACATGCCAACGGACTGAACGAGGTGCAGGGGACGCCTGCAATAGTACAGGCTTTGAGTTATATGCTAAACATGATATGTAAATATTGTGATAGCAGGACACCTGGTGGTCGTTACAATGAACTATGAAAACCCAAGGAGTTCGATATTCCAAACCACCAGCCTTCATGTTTTATGTAACCGAAAGACGCATGATTAGCAACTTAAGCAACTTTTCTATAGTTCGATATAGAATAGGATGTAAGCAAGCTCTGCATGCAAGCATAATTAATTGTATTGTGTTACAGATAAATATTACCAAGGGGAATGTCTCAAAGTATGATCCATTATGTGCACCATGGACACCACAGTTATGGCCCTTGCCAAAGTTACGCATTAGAAGAGATCTAGGGTCCTTGATAGCTGGGGTCACCGGAATCGGGGTGGGGCCCTGTATTCTTTTGATGATGAAGCTATTAGGAATAAGCTATCTTCTACAGGATACAGTACAGGAGAGGCCATAAAAGTAATTCCTCAACGGGGGCCCACACACTCACCAGAAGTATGGAAAGTCCTGCGTGGGTTGTATCGCGATTGGCAATGGCATAATTTCACTTATGAACAATTCGAAGAAAAAAAAAGGGGGCTTTTAAAACCTACAAGCAGTGTCCAAGGGCATCCAGTGCATACTATGGCAAAGCATTGTTAATCTACAGTATGCTGACTTTAACGCAGAAGGGGGACAGCCTCAGGGTGAATATTGGAGACAACAATTGCATTTGCCTGACGAAATATGGGTAAAGCCCATACAGTTTCACGGTGAGGAAGAAATGTGTTATGCTCTTTTTGATATAGTAAGAAGTGATTTTCCTCCTGACATATGGTGCCCCTTTATATTGCTCCCCGTAGTGATACGTAAAAGAATGGTGGATACCTCACACTGACAAAAAGTAGATTGATTAAACAAATCACACTGTAGATCCCACTAGATGTGCAGATTGGTCTAAGGGGTGGGTATGTACCCACACTGGACAGGTGCTAGATTCATGTCTTCACACAATACCGGGAGAATGTGAATGGTTACCTTATCCTATTAAATGGCACAGACTTGTATCAGATAGGGACAGAGAGTATATGTTATGTCATTAATCATACCTTACTTATTAACGGATTTATACAAACCACCGGAGAGCAAGTAATGTCTATGTGCAATATTACTAGCATCATTGACATAAACACTCACATCTTGTACCGATCGACTAAGTTCACCATAACCACATTACAGACGCAAATGCATGCACAGTTAGAGTGGAACATCTCACTTATTGTTAAGATACCCAGATTAGAGGCAATCAGGCACTACACACAAGTTACCTTTGCTAAATTTCATATGGCAGCTAAATACACCAAGGATACAGCCATACTAATGACCATAAACACTAAACAGCTTATGCACACTGCTTCATGCATCCAGCAAATAACTGAGCATCATTGGTATGACATTTTCTTAGGCTGGGCATTAGGAGCTATGAAGACGCTAAATATAGTGTTACAACAGCTAATCTGGTTATTGATTGTTTGTGGTACGCTAATGACTATTCTATGTAGACTATTTGTATGCACAAAACAGCTTCATACTAAAGATGCAGGCGCTTAGAATAACACTGACCAGTATTAGTAGCAATCTAGCTAGCGGAATGTCAAAGTAAATGATATCCGTTTCAACATGCATCACGCCCATCTAAGGGGTGGAGTGATCAGTATAGGGAAAGGTGCGGAAGACATTGTGACGCGAAGGATTAATTAGCTTGAGCAGTGTAGATGGGTGTGATGCCTATTGAAACTCCCCCCAAACAACGTGGAAAAGTTCATGATATTATTTTCAAGCTTGTTTGTGTAGAAGACTCCGTCTCAACCTTGAGAACAAGAGTACAGGGAGAAGATGGAATGAAAACAAAGGCTGGAGAAGGGTAGAGCAGCCAAGTACTGATAACATAGCTAGAAAATGCCAGAATGAGACAGAATCCAAGCTTCAAGTTATTTAAGCACTGAACTGTGGGTGAGGGATTTGAAGCTTGCAGATGGAGTTGTGAAAGCTGCCATGGCCCAGCGCTGCCTCCCTGTTTTGCTGACCATGATGCTTGAGGGGGAGAGAGGTGCAAGCAGGCGGTAGAGGGCTCCCCAGCATTTCATGGATCAAGTTAAGTTCCACACAGGGATGAAAGGCCTTTATTTCTCTGCTCTATTATTATGACTGATTATTTATGCTTGCACTGTGTTTATAACCTGAAGTATTCAGCTTGTTTATATTTTGCTTTCTAAACCTCGTAGTATGAACCTGCTACAGTAACTGAAACATGCATTTTGGTGTGCAGTAAATCAAAGCTTATCTGAAGTATTCAGTTTGTTTATATTTTGCCTCCTGAACTTCGTAGTGAGAGCCTGCTGCAGTAATTGAAACATGCATTTTGGTGTGTAGTAAATTAAAGCTTATCTGAAGTATTCAACTCATTTATATTCTACTTCCTGAATATCGTAGTGTGATGCAATTTGGTATACAGTTAATCAAAACTCATATCTGTCAATGAACCCTCTGCTTCTATATGTATATATATGCATAGATGCTCTTTGTAGTGTACTTATATATATATATATATATATATATATAGATGCTTTTCATTGCTATTCTTATTCTACTATTGTTAATGTACTAAATGCCTACATTTACCTGCAAATCTAGTAAAGCTGCATTGTATTTATAATTGGCGTGTGGTCCTTCATTGAGCGTTCTTATTGACTTATACCGAACAGGTGTCAACCAGTCACCTGGATAAGACAAGGCACGAAAGTCCGCCTCAGCCTTCCACCATCTTGGGGTGTGTCCCTGATCCTTCATTTTTTAAAATGTATAAGTCACCCCTAAGGCAGGCCTACTGAGCCCTAAAGGCTGGTTGCATTATAGTAAAAAGAAGGACCTGTGTTTGGGTTAACTTTACATGTCCTGACAGTAAAAACCCTACTTTGTCAGTTTTACTATAGCAAGGCTAGTAGCACCATTGGCGAGAATGGAATTACACACTGACAACTCAGCAATGCTCATTTCCAGATGGGACTACTGAATATGATACTTCAAGGTATCAAAAGAATTGTTGCCAAAGTCGAATTTAATTTAACTATTTTACAAATGGCAAATTTAGAAAGTTGCCAATTTGCTGCAGAAAGTTTCCAGTGAATGTTTATGTCCTCAAGACGGCCTTCTGGTCTCCTGGAGAGAGGTGAGAATGACTTTCAGGAAAAGGAACAAAGGACCTGCCAAGGGAAGAGGTGTTACCTTCTCCTGGCAGGATGTCCTAAGTAGGTGTGAACCCAAAAGTTGAGCTTCAAAGGGTAAAATGGTAGTAACAATAAGAAAGGGCTGCTCTTTTGTTAGGCAGACAAACTGGCATTTCAGGTATTGAGTGAGAAGCCTTTGTCAAACTGGTTTTGCATGAGGACTGTAGCCCTACTTTGTCAGTTTTACTGTAGCAAGGCTAGTAGCCCCATTGGCGAGAATCAAGTTACACTCTGACAACTCAGCAGTGCTAACTTCCGTATGAGACTACTGAATATGGTACTTCAAGGTTTCAAAAGAATTGTTGCCAAAGTGTTGCTCAAGTTGAATTTAATTTAACTATTTTACAGATGACAACTTTAAAAAGTTGCCAATTTGCTGCCCAAAGTTTCCAGTGACTGTTTATGGTTGCACACAGCCGCTGTCCTCTAGACGGCTTTCTGGTCTCCAGGAGAGAGGTGAGAATGACTTTCAGAAAAAGGAATAAAGGACCTGCCAAGGAAACAGGTGTTACCTCCTCCTGGCAGAATGGCCTAAGTAGGTGTGAGCCCAAAAGCTGAGCTTCAATGGCCTAAGTAGGTGTGAGCCCAAAAGTTGAGCTTCAAAGGGGAAAATGTTAGTCTCAATAAGAAGAGGCAGCTCTTTGGTTAAGCAGTCTCAATAAGAAGAGGTGGCTCTTTGGTTAGGCAGACAGACTGGCATTTCAGGTATCGAGTGAGAAGCCTTTGTCAAACTGGTTTTGCATGGGGACTGTAGCCCAGAGGCAGCCACATCTCTGGGTTTGGCTGGGGAGCTGCACATACAAAGAAAATAGTTCTGCCATGTTGGAAGTGGACAGAATAGTGCATACTGGACTACCAACATGCCACACTATGCAGGAAGTTTTCATCCGACGAGAGGGGACTTGGTAGCCTATTGGCTAGTTAGTCCACACATCCCCCTAGGCTCATAGAAGGCATAAACGTGGCACTACTGGCACCCAGACTTGAGATCACGTCTGCACTGGGGAGAGGACAGGAGAAGGGCAGCCCTGCTGTTCCCTGGCTCTAGCAAAGAGAGGCTAGACCAAAGACTGAACTACACCCTGCTGCATCTTGGAACACCAAAGAGAGGACTATGCCTGTGGTGCTCCGCTCATGGAAAAGTTGCCCATGGGTGCCAGACAGAGAAAGTGTTTCAAGGAGTCAGTTGGCTCACTTCTGTAACAGCAACAAGGCCATTAATGCTTTGAAGTCTGCACCCTAGAAAACACAGCTCCAAGAAGCCTGACCACCACTGCATGCGTGGTGCAGCACAGGAGACCAAGTCTTAACACAGAAAAGCTGCACCCAAGTCTCCTGGACTCAGGAGAGTTTACAGAGTGCAGTTTAGGCACCCAGCATAAAAAGTAAAGGGACCCACTAGTTTTGCTGGTTACCAGAGACCAGTAGGCCAATGGTGACTGGACTTATGCTGCACTTCACACGGACTTAATGGGACAATGACCCCTGAGGCCAAAGTCAATCCCTGTGCTCAAGGACCCAGGGTTGGCTTCAGGAAGACCCCTGACACTTGCTCAGCAGCCTCAGCATCTTCAGCATCTTCTATCCCTCGTGTCAGGAACACTCCATTGACTTCAATGGTGGTTTGCTCATACGATTCAGCACTAGACAGAAGACTGCTTAAACAGACAGGTAATTGTCGCAAGGGTCTGACTGGTCCCTGTGACTGACTTCCTATCAGAGTTGGTACCCCCAAGAATGCCCATATAGATGCTTTCAACTTGTTCATTGTGGCTAACCCTCAACCACTATCACAGTAGATTGCAAAGATTTATTGCTTTCAGTGAAAAGTAGTGATTTATTGTTCTTTATATCTCTGAACCATCTAGTGGATTTTTTCATTGAGGCGTCTTTTTAAGGAGAAAAATACAACCTATTTTTTTAATAAACTAGTGTAGGAAGTTGGCTCTGTATGCACTATTTCAAAGTAAGGAATAGTATGCACAGAGTCCAAGGGTTCCCCTTAGAGGTAAGATAGTGGCAAAAAGAGATAATACTAATGCTCTATTTTGTGGTAGTGTGGTCGAGCAGTAGGCTTATCAAAGGAGTAGTGTTAAGCATTTGTTGTACATACACAAGCAATAAATGAGGAACACACACTCAAAGACAATTCCAGGCCAATAGATTTTTGTATAGAAAAATATATTTTCTTAGTTTATTTTAAGAACCACAGGTTAAAATTTCACATGTAATACTTTAAATGAAAGGTATTGCAGGTAGGTACTTTAGGAACTTTGAATAATCAAAATAGCATATACAGTTTTCAAATAAATCACATATAGCTATTTTAAAACTAGACAGTGCAATTTTCACAGTTCCTAGGGGTAGTAAGAGTTAGTTAGTTTTTGCAGGTAAGTAAACCACCTACGGGGTTCAAGTTCGGGTCCAAGGTAGCCCATCATTGGGGGTTCAGAGCAACCCCAAAGTTACAACACCAGCAGCTCAGGGCTGGTCAGGTGCAGAGGTCAAAGTGGTGCCCAAAACGCATAGGCTTCAATGGAGAAGGGGGTGCCCCGGTTCCAGTCTGCCAGCAGGTAAGTACCCGCGTCTTCGGAGGGCAGACCAGGGGGGTTTTGTAGGGCACCGGGGGGGACACAAGTTATCACAGGAAGTACACCCTCAGCAGCACGGGGCGTCCGGGTGCAGTGTGCAAACACGCGTCGGGTTTCCAATGGAAATCAATGGGAGACCAAGGGGTCTCTTCAGCAATGCAGGCAGGCAAGGGGGAGCTCCTCGGGGTAGCCACCACCTGGGCAAGGGAGAGGGCCTCCTGGGGGTCACTCCTGCACTGGAGTTCCGATCTTTCAGGTCCTGGGGGCTGGGGGTGCAGAGTCTTTACCAGGCGTCGTGATCTGGGAGTCAGGCAGTCGCGGTCAGGGGGAGCCTCGGGATTCCCTCTGCAGGCGTCGCTGTGGGGCCTCGGGGGGGCAACTCTGGCTACTCACGGTCTCGCAGTCGCCGGGGAGTCCTCCCTGAAGTGTTGTTTCTCCACAAGTCGAGCCGGGGGCATCGGGTGCAGAGTAGCAAGTCTCACGCTTCTGGCGGGAAACGCCGTTGTTTTAAAGTTGCTCCTTTGAAACAAAGTTGCAGTCTTGGGTGAACAGGGCCGCTGTCCTCAGGAGTTTCTTGGTCCTTCTAGAGCAGGGCAGTCCTCTGAGGATTCAGAGGTCGCTGGTCCTGGGGAAAGCGTCGCTGGAGCAGTGTCTTTAGAAGTGGGGAGACAGGCCGGTAGAGCTGGGGCCAAAGCAGTTGGTGTCTCCGTCTTCTCTGCAGGGTTTTTCAGCTCAGCAGTCCTCTTCTTCTTAGGTCGCAGGAAAATAGTTTCCTAGGTTCTGGGGAGCCCTTAAATACTAAATTTAAGGGCGTGTTTAGGTCTGGGGGGGTTAGTAGCCAATGGCTACTAGCCCTGAGGGTGGGTACACCCTCTTTGTGCCTCCTCCCAAGGGGAGGGGGGCACATTCCTATCCCTATTGGGGGAATCCTCCATCTGCAAGATGGAGGATTTCTAAAAGTCAGAGTCACCTCAGCTCAGGACACCTTAGGGGCTGTCCTGACTGGCCAGTGACTCCTCCTTGTTTTTCTCATTATCTCTCCTGGACTTGCCGCCAAAAGTGGGGGCTGTGTCCAGGGGGCGGGCATCTCCACTAGCTGGAGTGCCCTGGGGCATTGTAACACAAAGCCTGAGCCTTTGAGGCTCAATGCTAGGTGTTACAGTTCCTGCAGGGGGGAGGTGTTAAGCACCTCCACCCAGAGCAGGCTTTTGTTTCTTTCCTCAGAGAGCACAAAGGCCCTCACCACATGGGGTCAGAAACTCGTCTCTCAGCAGCAGGCTGGCACAGACCAGTCAGTCCTGCACTGAACAATTGGGTAAAATACAGGGGGCATCTCTAAGATGCCCTCTGTGTGCATTTTTTAATAAATCCAACACTGGCATCAGTGTGGGTTTATTATTCTGAGAAGTTTGATACTAAACTTCCCAGTATTCAGTGTAGCCATTATGGAGCTGTGGAGTTCGTTTTTGACAGACTCCCAGACCATATACTCTTATGGCTACCCTGCACTTACAATGTCTAAGGTTTTGCTTAGACACTGTAGGGGCATAGTGCTCATGCACCTATGCCCTCACCTGTGGTATAGTGCACCCTGCCTTAGGGCTGTAAGGCCTGCTAGAGGGGTGACTTACCTATGCAATAGGCAGTGTGAGGTTGGCATGGCACCCTGAGGGGGGTGCCATGTCGACTTACTCATTTTCTCCCCACCAGCACACACAAGCTGGCAAGCAGTGTGTCTGTGCTGAGTGAGGGGTCCCTAGGGTGGCATAAGACATGCTGCAGCCCTTAGAGACATTCCCTGGCATCAGGGCCCTTGGTACTAGGGGTACCAGTTACAAGGGACTTACCTGGGTGCCAGGGTTGTGCCAATTGTGGAGACAATGGTACATTTTAGGTGAAAGAACACTGGTGCTGGGGCCTGGTTAGCAGAGTCCCAGCACACTTCTCAGTCAAGTCAGCATCAGTATCAGGCAAAAAGTGGGGGGGGGGTAACTGCAAAAGGGAGCCATTTCTTTACAACTAGTGTCAGATTTATATTGTACTGTATTTTCTTCTTATTTAACTGTTTTGGTACTTTTTAATGCTTTATGCTTTACACTTGTTCCTTTGATAAAACCTGGCTGCTCTGAGCCGCAGCTACCCAGGACTAAGCTAAAGTTTTGCAAACAAACATGACTGGGCCCAATACTGGTTTATGTCATTGTTACACTGTGAGGTCACGCAACCCTACCATATTATAATCCACATTTCCTCACAACAAGCTTTTCAATCTTTGTGATTTACTGATGCAAGAAGTGGTTCATTTACTTCCCTGCAGTTGATGCTTCTCAGCATGTGCTGCTTGCCTTGTTTAAAGGCTTAGTAGATTAAATGTAAGTATCTCAATGTTAGGAGAGGCATGTGACCTCTATATCGGCCCAATTCATGTATCATAATACTGGCAACCAGATCCCTAGGAAGTCATCATGGTCTTTACTTAGATGGTGCAGTTGGTAATATTGGGCCCTCCTCCCTCTGGCAGATTATTGGTTCTTGTACAATTGTCAAAGGATCTCATCTGGACTTTTTCAAACAGTTCATTCAAACTCCCCCTCTCTCCAACTCTTGTATGCTTCCCATCGCTTCCTAGGTTGGAGACTGGGTTATTATGTATAGGTGCATGACATTCATGATATGTTCTACGTTGCTCGCCTGTACTATTTAGTCTCATATTCCAAAATGTGTGTTTTTGTAATTTGGCTGCAGTATGGTCTAGAATGAGGTCTCACTATGACCTTGTAGGAGGCTGGCTCTGTATGTACTATACCAAAATGAGGTATACTGTGCAAAGAGTCCAGGGTTCCCCAGAGGCTTAACAGAGACTAAAGTAGATAATACTAATGCTCTCTTTTGTGGTAGTGTGGTTAGGCTTATCAGAGAGTAGTGCAAAGCATTTGTTGTACACACACAGATAAGAAATGAGGCACACACTCAATGACTAACTTGAGGCCAGTTGTTTATACATATCAAAAATATATTTTGTTACTTTGTTACTAGAACAAGAATATCTTTGTTGCAGGTGGTACAGTTGTGAATAGCTATCAAGCATATGTGTCAAATGTACTTTGTTTGGATTTAGCAGATAAAGCACTTTACAAGTAAGTAAAACTTTAAATTTCAAAAATTGACTGCAATTTTTCATAGGAGTCAATACAGTCCTGGGGGGGAACATGTTAGCACAGTTAACAGGTAAGTACACAACTTACAATTCCAGTCTTCGGGGTTAGGATGTCTCAGGTCAAAGTGTAGGCTGACCCCAAAAGTGCACCAATAAGCAGCATGGGGCCGGCTGGGTGCAGAGGTCAAATTTTGCATTGGGTTTGTAATGGAATCCTATGAGGATTGGGGGTGCTTGGTACAAAGCAGATTGCAGGTAAGTACCCGCGGTTCCAGGACACAGGCCTGGGGGGTTTAGGTCAGCACCAGGGGGACCACAGGACTAAACCAAACACACACCATTGGCGGCACAGGGGCACCCGGGTGCAGGGTGCAAACACAGAGCTTGGCGTCCAATGCTTTTCAATGGGGGACCGCAGGGGTCACAAAAGATGCTGCCGGCTGGGTCCAGGGGGTCAGTTCCAGGAAACCAAAGGCTGGACAGGCAGGAGAAGTGCCCACTAGACGTTGCTGGACCATCAGTTGGATTCCCCAAGGCCAGGGGGCTGCGGGTGCAGGGGTCTCCTTGGGAGTCGGGAATCTTCGTTGGATACGGTTGCGGTCAGGGAGGTCCTCTGGATTCAGGCTGCAGGCATTGTTGTGTTGGCCAGGAGGGGTAAAGCCAGGGTGGAATTGAGGTGGGAATCGCCTTGGGACCTTCTCTGGACCGGTCGGCCACTGGACACCGGCCTTGGGCTTTGCGTGCAGAGTGTACAGGGCTTGCAGATCTGGGGCGGTGCTGTAGTCCTTTTTGATGGTTTCTTCTGGACAGGGCTGCTGTCCTGGAGAGTTCTTGGTCCTCTACTAGGCACAGTGCTCTGGGGGTTGGTGGAGGTCACTGGTCCTCCAGGATGCATCGCCTTTTTGTAGCAGGAGTCTTTGAAGCTGCAGGTAGGCTGGTAGGGCTGGGGCCAAGTCAGTTGTCGGCTGGAGTTTTCACTGCTGGGGTCGGCATAGCAGTCCTTCTTTCTTCTTTCTTCTTGGGGTTGCCATGAATCTAGTGAATAAGGTTCAGGTGCGCCCCTAAATACTAGATTTAGGGGCATTACAGGGGCCAGGGGGCAGTAGCCAATAGCTACTGTTCCTGAGGGTGGCTACACCCTTCCTGTGCCCACTCCTTTGGGGAGAGAGGCACATTCCGATCCCTATTGGCCCCTTTCCTCCATACCAAGATGGAGGATTCTGCAAGGAGGGGGTCACTACAGCTCTGGACACCTTAGGGGTTGTCCCAGATGAAGTGGTCACTCCTACTTGTTTTTCCTAATTTTCCTGCCGGACATGCTCCCAAACTTGGGCCTGGTCCAAGGAGCGGACATCCCCACCAGCTGGAGTGCCCTGGGATAGTGTAACAGGAGGCCTGAGCCTTTGAGACTCACCTCCAAGTGTTATAGTTCCTGCATGGGGTCAGAAATGTGTCTGTTAGTGACAGGCTGGCACAGACTAGTTAGCCTTACACTAAGGGGTTGAATAAAATACAGGGGGCAGTTCTATCCCCTCGGGCTCCGTGAGCAATTAGTTTTTTTTAATAGAACATTCTGCCCTGAGTGGCAGAATGTCATAATAGCCTTAGAACCTGCCGTAGCGGGCTCTACCGGCTATTAAAGGCCCTTTCCCTTCGGCTCGGGCATTTAACGCGGGAGCGGGCATTTAATAGCCGGTAGAGCCCGCTACGGCGGGTTCTAAGGCTATAGTGGAAAAACCTGGAATGTTCATCTGCACTGGCATGGCCAGTCCCAGGTCTAGGTTCCACTGAAAAGTCCATTCCCTGTAGGGAGAGGGACCTCCTCAAAAGGTTAGGGTTCTCATCTTTCATTTGCATTAGCCATCTGAGAGGTATGTTGTCAGTTTGAACAATGAAGTGAGTACCAAACAAGTATGGTTTCAACTCTTTCAGGGACCAAACCACAGCAAAGGCCTCCCTCTCAACGGCACCCCAATGCTGACCCTGGGGAGTAACCTCCTGCTGATAAAAGCAACAGGTTGGTCATTGCCATCATCATTGGTTTGGGACAAGACTGCTCCTATCCCATGTTCAGAGGCATCTGTCTCCACAATGAACTGCTTAGAGTAGCTTGGAGCTTTAACAACTGGCGCTGAGCACATTTCCTCCCTCAGAGTGTTAAAGGCCTTTTGACAACTAACAGACCAGTTTACTTTCTTGGTTATCTTCTTAGAGGTCAGTTTTGTGAAGGGTGGTCAAAATGGAACCATACCCCTCCACAAACCTCAGTAATAACCAGTTAAGCCAAGGAATGCCCTGTCTTGAGTTTGGGTTTTAGGAGCCTCTCAGTCCAGAACTGTCTGGATCTTGGGCTTTAAGGGTTGCACATGGCCTCCACCCACAAGGTGGGCCAAATATACAACAGTTCCCTGCCCTATCTGGCATTTAGATGCCTTAAAAGTGAGGCCTGCAGATTGTACAGCCTGCAAAACCTTCCCCAGGTGGATCAGGTGATCCTGCCAGGAGGAGCTAAAAACAGCAATATCAACTAGATATGCTGCACTGAAAGACTTCCAACCAGCAACGACATGATTCACCAACCTTTGGAAGGTGGCAGGATAATTTTTTACACCAAAGGGCATAACTGTGAACTGATAATGCCCATCAGGTGTAGAGAATGCAGTCTTTCTTTTTGCTTCTGGTGCCATGTGAATTTGCCAGTACCCTGCAGTCAAGTCAAAGGTACTGAGAAACTTTGCTGCACCTATTTTGTCTGTCAGCTCATCTGCCCTTGGAACAGGGTAAGCATTAGTCTTGGTGACAGAGTTGAGACCTCTGTAGTCCACACAGAACATCATTTATTTATTTCCACCCTGGGGATGAGGTTTGGGGGCTAAGACCACCTGGCTAGCCGAGGGACTGTCAGCGGTTTCTGGCCTCAGTGTATAGGAGTCCCTCATTTGAGTAGACCCTGTGGGAGCCACTGACATCTCCTTTCTCCTCTGCAGCTGCTTGCTGCCTCAGGCCTTCAAGAGTGGGGCAGGGTCTCCGTCCCTTGTACAGATGTTCCCTACAGGGTCCCCCTGGGCACAACAGCTTCATCTGATAAGGATCAAGTTCCATGGGCTCAGTTCCCTCAGAGGATGCTAAGACTTCTTCATAAGAGGAGGAGTCTTGTGTTTTTTGCTGTACAGAAGCTGGCCCCCCAGTCTTCCTGCCCTTTCTCTTGGAAGGTTGTGCCATTATCAGGGCTCCAACACTTCTTTTTCACCCTGTGCCCAGCTTTGTGCTCTAGGCTTCACACACACCATCTCAGGGATTCCCAGCATGGCTGCATAGGTTTTCAGTCCTACCTCAGCTGAAGACTAGAGGACATACCCTAGTTGACATTCAACTGGGATTGCAGAAGAGACCACTACCTGTTTCAGGCCAATAGCCCTTCCCCATTCTAAGGCCACCATAGCCATGGGATGGACCTTAGTTACATTGTCAGCATTGGTAACCAGATAGGTTTGTCCAGCCATATAGTATCCCCGGGGAAAACAGTTCTTCTATCACCATAGTGACACTGGCACATGTATCCCCTCAGGGCTTCTACCTTAGTCCCATTAATCAAGGGATGTTGTCTGTATTTGTTCATATTAGGAGGCCAGACAGCAAGAGCGACAACATCTACCCTACCCTCAGAAACTAAAGTAGCTCCAGTGTGGACCCAGATTTGCTCTGGGCATACTGTTGATCCCATCTGGAGACCGGCTATACCAGTGCTAGTTGGTGCAGTACTAGGGGTATTCTTTTTGGGACAGACCAATTCTCCAGTTGGATGTCCATTCTGCCTACAGGTGTGACACTAGGCCTTTTTGGGATCGAAGTGCTTACTTTTGTACTTATGGGAAGTTTGTGAAGAGGCTCGGGCCCACCTTCCTGCTCAGGTTTTTGGGGACCTTTAGAAGGCTCTTTACTTTTATCTTCAGGTATCTCACCACCCTTCCCCAGGGTAGGCTTTGTAACCTCCTTCCTTTGGTCACCCCCAGTCACTGACTATACCCGCCTGCAAGGGGATGTGTGTGGAGGGGGTCCATGAGACCCCTTTCATCCCTGGACATGGCTGCCATCAGGTGGAGCTCTGAGAGTGCACCATATTTTTGTGGCACACTTTCAGTGAGCCTCCTGACAGCTTTTCTTTTTGCGCCTATGTCCTTAATATGGTGTGGGTGTGGAGACAAAGAGATTCCCTCATTTGCATGAGGCCATGCCCCCATGCAAAAGAATGAACACCCTCTTTAGATAACGCTGATGCTACCTGTGCACCAGTACTATCAATATTATTGAAGGGGCTGCACAAGTTTCTGCGGCCCCTTCCGTAATACCAAAGTGCCATGGGGTGCACAAAGTAGGTGCACATACCCGTTGCACCCTGGGGGCACTTTCTGTAATATGGCCTTTGGTATGTTTGCTCAATATAGCATGGTCATTTTATGGGTTTTATGTACTCCGAAGTATTTAACCAAGTGTTTCTATTTTGAGGGGGCTTGTAATCTTTATATAGTCTGTTAAACCTTTCTCTAAATTAACCAGCAGTGAGCCTGATTTCATTATATTAACTTTATAGGCTTAGGGCTGAGACAGCTACAATAGGACGTCTAAGAACAATGATATTCAAAGCTCAGCAACCCACAAATGCCTAAATCCTGAGTCCTTCCTCAGTGGCATGCCTGACATCTACAGAGACGTCTATATTGCAATAGCCAACGCTTCTATGACTGTTACCAATAGCATGGAAGACAGGAGCAATCCCTGTCATGTTTATTATTCAAAGTGAACTACTGTCTTTGGACTCTAAAGGCATTTGATGGCCAGGCCACCCCATATTAATCTTTGCCCCCAAATGACCCAAGCAGATGGCAGGCTTATCTAAACAAACTGCATTCACATTGGAATGCATACAATCTAATAGAGAAAAGCTACAGGTAAGGAATTAGAGTTGTTGTGGTTAATTACCATGTTGCAGTTCAGAAGTTGAATGAGCAATGAAAATATCTTTAATTTAAAGTTTGTTTTTACCTTGTCACACTTGCTGCCCTTCAGAGTCAGAGATCAAATGTCAGGCTATGTCTTCCTACAAATTGCTGCTTATTCCTTAAACATGGAGGTGCCATTTACCTTTCTTTCTCTGACTGTGAAGTGAGATCATTTTTGTAAAGTGAACTATGTGACTATCTCAATGTGGCACAGAGAGTATGAAAAGAAAGACTGTAGGTTGTCATTTTTTTCTAATACACAATACAATTTAAATACCTGTAAATTAAATGTACAGGTATTTCAAAATATATCAGCAGTTAGGAAACCACAACTGAAACACATTTTGTTTTGTAATTCTGAGGTATGATTGAAACCTAGATTTTAAAAGGTGCAAAACAAATATTGGTGATGCACTAATGACAGATATTGTGGTTTATTGTATTTTATTGCAGAATTTGTACAGCGCTGACTACCCCTGTGTGGGGCAATGAAGCACTTACCTCCATGGGCAGCTACCTATGCTATATAAGGCGTGTGGTTGGAAGGGTGTTGTCTTTGTTTTGTGATCCTATGTAGAAGTGTGTCCATGTCAAGCGTGATGACCACAGAGATGCGGTTATTGTGTTATGGGACGCAGTTTGTTGCAGTGTGGTGGATGAAGAGGTGTCGCAGGTACGAACGCACAGTAAATGGTTTTTCATTATCCTGGCTGCTTGACAGGTCCTTTTGTGGTATTTCTTATGATCATAGTCTACCTAACTACTTACTGCACTGGGTTGTCCAGTCAGAAAATTCCTTTATAGTAGTGAGGCTGAGCTTGCATAGTTGGAGGGAGAGAGAAGTGGAACATCTGTGAAGTGGGCATTATTACTATCATGCTACATCTGAGTGTCATTGGAAGATGTAATGAAGCGGACATTATGTGTATATATTTGGGGTCTGCAGTGGTTGACTAAATTAAAGTCTTCCAGTTGACGAGCAGTGTGTGACAGGTCTTTTCAGTTATTTCATGCCTGTTTATTTGGTGATGGCTTGTTTATTCACTGCACAGTCCTGGTTACAAATCATTGCAGCAGATACTTTTTATGTGAATTTAAGAAGTGAAAGTTACAGTTGTCTGCCAACCGCAGAGTGTTATGGTATTAATATTAGTGTGGGCCAGAAATGCTATATATGAAATCACATAACTATGTAATACCCCAGAAAATCATAAGACAGCCCTCCATAACTTACCTGCCTAGCAAAAGTACTTACTAGTTAGGTTGTTTCCAATCTGTGGATTGGAAGCTGAAGATTGAGTTACATGGTGTGACTGTCTTTCCAGGTTCTGTTGTTGGAATGTGGAGTGGTGCAGTTGTCTTGGTAATAGCAATGTTTTCAACTGTCTTCTGAAGTGTATATAGCGCTGGATGTTTTGAATGCTGGCTGTTAGTGAGTTCCAGAGCTAGGCAGCTTGTAATGAGAAAACAGTATCTCCGGCACATTTCTGATAGTAAGGTGGAATTTTGATAAGTGTTGCAAGCCTAGAGCACAGTGTCCTGTTTTGTTTGTATTGCCTGACTATAAATTGTAGGTATAGCAGTCCTTTTCCATAAGAGGCACTGTGGACAATGTAAACTACCTTCAACATTGCTCTTCTCTGGCCAGTGACATGATTACAAGACTGCAGGCATGAGTTCTCTTGGTTGAAGGTGGAGAAGAAGTCTTGCAGTAGCATTTTGAATGAGTTTTAGTTTGTTTATGATGAATGTAGGTGCGCCAAGGTATAGGCTGTTGATGTAGTCAAGCTTGTACTTTCTGTTGTTAACCAAGGTAAGGGAAGATGCAAAGTAGTGTTTTCGTTGTTTAGAATGTACTCTATGTGTTGTTGTTGAGATGTGCTATCAAGTATAGTTTGAATACATGGTTCCCCTTAGGTTTCTGACTTCTCTTGATAGGGTTGGAGTGGCATTATGTTACTTAGGCTTTATGGTGTTAGGCTAGTATTTTTGCCACTGACCACACGTCATAATCTCTGATTTTATGGTTTTGCGCTTTAGATGGTTACTCATCATACATGTGTTTATGGCCAAAATGCAGTCATCCAATTTTATATTGAAGAGATCTTCCATGCCATCCATTTTTAAAATGATTTGGGTGTCATCTGCATAGTTGTAACAGGTAAAGTTGAATGATTTTATCACATGTGGTAAGGGAGTCAGATGTCGAATAGTAGAGGGGATGTGATGCACCCCTGAGGGAAGCCACAGTGTTGTGTATGAGGAACTGATGTGAAAGGCGGTACCAACACTAGTTCTCAATCACAGCTGAGAGGCCAAGAATTCAATGGACATTATCTGAACTCACTTCTCAGCTTTCACGTATGGTATGTCAAATAGGAATTTACTGTGAGAAAAGATTGCACAACTGTGTAGGACATAGAGTCACGTTGATCTTAAGCCAGCAACGTTACTCGCCTTTCCAATTCCTGTTAAATAAGTAGTTGTCACTACCTAAACATACCTGCTATCCTTAACCCATGTCCAGTCAGGAATTTTCCAGATTCCTATATGGCATAGTGCTTTGATTATCTCATTACTTGAGATAGCTCCGGCCTGTATCCTTTCTAGGGACACTGGCCTGTTGTGAAATATAGCATGGTGAGATACTATATCTGCTTTATAGATTCTTATTTTGTTTGCAGGAGCTAGATAGTTTGTTAGGTTAATGTGCCTGATGCAGAGTGTTGCAAATACCCTACCAGCAATTAGTGTGAATCTGAAATGATCTAAAATGGCCTGTCATGTGACAAAGTGCTGATAAAACCGGCTAGCTATCTTTAAAAAATGATTTAATATCTAGATAACCATGCCAGTTTCAATATGTTGAGGATTCATTTCCTTGAACCAAATATTGTGGAAACAACAGTTAGAAGATCTGAGGCAGAAAGCATTTGTGTTATAATTGAGTTCTCCGTACATCAACTAAAATTTTCTGATTTTTATACATTGTAATCTCAGATTTGTGTAGTATGAACATGCTTTTTGAAATGTACTCACATCTTTGAAATTCTCTTTTGTTTATCTAATTTATGGTTATAGAAAATAAATTGTTGTTTTGGCGTCCTGTGTAATTATTGTACTAAATAAATGTATAATACTTGATGAACATTTGGGGTACCGTTTTTATTGGGCGAAGTGTGGGAATGATGTTACTAGGAATTTTATGGATCCTCATAGATTCAGGAATTTTTCTTCACAGAAATATGAGAAAAATCTGTGATTTCCCCAATGTTGGTGTTTGCAGGGAATTCTGAGTAAGAAAACTCAATGGGCTCCACAGAGGCCACACCACCCCATACTACCTTAGGTGCTTTGTTTTTAGAAAAATGTAGGCCTGGCAGATTTCCCTGGAAGCTGACTGAGCCTTGGCTTAAATATTACATCACCAGAATGGGTCAATTTGCAAAATCCTGATGTTTCAATTTTGCACAAGGGGCCTTTCCTTTCTTGGGCAATAGATCAGCCACACTATTGTTATTGAGAGAAGTGTAAGAACGCTTTGTGGTAGGACATTTGTGGATCCCCACAGATTTCATTAGCGTTGTCTGCTTTCTTCTTTGTTTTTATTTGACATAGACATGCACAGCGTGTTAAGCAATGCAGCAGAACAAAAAAATCAGGCTCAAAGGAAGCAATTCCTTCTTTCCCAACTGTGATTTTGGAAAAGAAAATGTTTGGGGTGTTTTTACCAAAAACATTTTATCTTCCAGTGCTATTAATGACTTGTTGAAGTGCACCACACTGTGCAGGTAGTGCTGTGTACATCACCAGTTTATCTTTTGTCATAAGGCAGTTACAACCCATCAGATCCTGTCACGGTCTGCACATCGCTTCTCACTGTTGGCCTCGAGAACTTGAAAGAGCACCCGGTCTTCTGCTGGTTCTGGACTGACCAAGATAAGGGCGACCCTTTCTAATAGC
The DNA here is from genome assembly GCF_031143425.1 of Pleurodeles waltl. Lineage (NCBI taxonomy): Eukaryota > Metazoa > Chordata > Amphibia > Caudata > Salamandridae > Pleurodeles > Pleurodeles waltl. The sequence continues at coordinate 1,915,441,854 of NC_090440.1, read as the reverse complement.
TACGGTGCTGCTTGACAGGAAATGCCTAAGCAGACCATACACTCCAGGAGTCACAGAGGAAAAAAACCAAAAAATGTGGGAAAAACCTCTACACAGGATCTATATACCAGGAGACAGGAAGTGACAAAGCAGGAAGAAAGAGTGACACCATCTTGGATTGGAAAAGGCCGAATAGAAAAGAATAGGAAAAATGTAGCAGTATCAAAGAAAAAGGCATGCTGGAAAAAAGAACACCAAGAAGACAAAATGGATACCAGAACAAGGAAAAAAGCGAAGTGGAAAGAGAAGAAGAAAAGAAAAGACAAAAAAAAGGAAGAAAGGAAGAGGAGTCCCCCCTGAGGTAAGGAAGGAAAAATATCAGGGAAGCAGGCTAGAATAGCGGTGCTACCGGGAGCACAAAATGTGCTTTCTGGGCCTCGCTGCCAGAAAAGGAATACAAAAACACGGTGTGGGAAAGGGACACCGTGGTAAAGTGCGGCGTCACAGTAGGCCCCCTCCACGAGGCCCCAGGTTTGTCAGGAAAGCAAGAATAAAAAAGACGAACCAAACGGGGTGCATGGACGGAAGAAGCATCTTCCCAAGAACAGTCACTGAGAGGATAACCCTTCCAGTGGATCAAAAACTGCAATTTGTTCCGAAAAAATCATGAATCACCTATCTCCTGCACCTCATACTCAGGATGACAATTCACAGAAAGGGTAGGAGGACATTGAAAACGTCAGTGGTATGGATCAGGAATGAAAGGTTTTAACTAGGAGACATGAAAAACTGGATGAACCCTCCAAGTATGAGGCAACTGAAGCCGAACAGCAACAGAAATAAACAACTGCAGTATCCAAAAAGGGCCATAAAAACGAGGTTTGAACTTATTTTAATAACGAGATGGCAGAAATTTAGATGAAAGCCATACTTTGTTTCTTGGTTGATACAAAGGTGTCACCTGGCATTGAAGATCCGCCTTCTTTTTCACAGCCTGTTTGGAAGCCAATAGGGTGGTATGGATTAGGCCCTGGATATGGCGGATTCGTCGTCCAAATGAAGTAACTGCAGGAACAGACAGAGATCTACAAGGAATAGTGGAAAAGCCTTAGGATGGAAACCATAGGTGCAATGAAAAGGCGTTGCTTCAGTTGTGCTATGCACAGTATTAGTGTAGGAAAATTCAGCTAGAGAAAGAAAGTCTGACCAATTACTTTGAGTGGCATTACAGAAACATTGTAAGTATTGTTGAAGGTCTTGATTCAAACGTTCAGTTTGACCATTGGTTTGTGGATGAAATCCTGCTGAAATTGATATATCAATGTTCAGAAAGGCACAAAAAGCTTTCCAGAAACGTGACACATATTGTGGCCCTCGATCAGAAAAAACCTCTTGTGGAAGGTGATGGAGGCGAAAAATATCTTGCATGACTATACGACTCATTGAGGGGCTGTGGGCAATTTCTTTAAGGCTGTGAAATGCGCCATTTTGGTAAAGGAATCCACAGTTACCATGATGACATGATGACCTGAAGAAGAAGGTAGAGAACATATGAAATCTGTGGACAGGGTACACCATGGAGCTGAAGGAACAGGTAAGGACATTAATAATCCTGCTGGTTTGGTTCGGCTTATCTTAGTTTGAGCGCATACAGGACATGCTGATACATACGTTTCAGCATCGTTCTTAAGAGTAGGCCGCCAAAAAGAACGTAAAAGCAGCTCCTGGGTCTTTTTAACTCCTCAATGCCCAGCTACCAGAGAAACATGACACATCTGTAATGCCTTGGTTGTATCTTTTTAGTATGTAGGAAAAGAGCGTCTTGATAATAGAAATAATCTTGATGTTTTTGTAGCTGAGGAGTCAATTAATTCCAATATTCAAGTGGAATGAAACTGGTATTCAGATTTAACACGGTCAAGAAAAGACTGAGTGACCCCAATGATTTGACTGGATTCGATGATGTTTGGAGAGGAAGTATTGGCGCTTTCAGGATACCGACGGGAGAATGCATCAGCCACTAAGTTTTGGAATCCGAGTATGTAGGTTATTACGAAATCGTATTGGCTGAAAAAGAAAGCCCATCTTGCTTGATGGCGGTTACGGCATTGGAAGCTTCTCTGACATTGTAAATTACGATGGTCCGTTCTTGCTTCAAAAGGTTCTCTACCCATTAAGAAATGTCTTCATTCTTAACAGGCTACCTTAAGAGCGAGCAACTCTTGTTCTAATGCTGAATAATTGCGCTCTGCTTCTGTCAGTATGTGTGAGAGGTAGAAGATAGTATGTTCCAATCCATCATCTTCTTGTCTTTGAAGTATGACTGCAACTATGGCTCTCTCAGAAGCATCGGTTGCTACTAGAAATGTTTTCACAAGATAGGTGCTTGCGTAAAGGATCATTTTAGATTTTGAAAGGCCCTTTCTGCACTATCAGTCCAGACAAATCCCTTCTTCAAATTTTATTTTTTTAATAGACTGGGTGATGAAACTTTGTTGATGGGCAAAGTCGTGAATAAATTGTCGATAAAAGTTCGAGAGACCAAGGAAACACTGAGTTTCTTTAACAGAAGAGGGAGAGGGCTATTCCAAGATGGTTTGTACTTTGTCTTGTTCCATGGCTATTCCCGTCTGATTGATGCAGAACCCTAGCTACTGTACTTCAGTCTTGTGAAATTCACACTTCTCTGGTTTACAATATAATTGATTCTGTCTGAGTCTTTCCAGAACCTGCAGTACATGTTCAGTATGTTGTTCAGGGTTACAGGAATATATTAGGATATCATCCAGATAAATTACCACACTCTGATTCAATAAGTCAGAAAACACGGAATCCATGAATCGTTGGAATATAGAAGGTGCATTGGTTAAGCCAAATGGCATGGCTCGACATTCATAGTGACCAAATGGAGTACGAAAGGCTGTTTTCCATTTGTCTCCTTCTTTGATGCGCAAGAGACGATAGGCACCCCTTAGATCTAATTTAGTAAACATCTTGGCTCCTTGGACAGCGTCCAGTATATCTGCGAAAGTCAACACAGGGACGCTAATCTTTCATCTTCTTACGAACGAAGAAAAGAGGAGCTCCTGCAGGAGATAAAGAGGGGGCAATTAAACCGTTCTGTAGATTGTCATCTAAGTATTCTTTGAGTACCTTCTTTTCTTGTTCAGTCAAGGAATACATCCGACCAAATGGAACCACTTCGCCCGGAGCCAATTGAATAGCACAGTCATAGATACGATGAAGAGGTAAGACGGGTTTGCTAGGCTTCTGGAAAACATAACGTATTCCTGATAACAACTAGGTACTCCCTGTATCGTATTAATAGAGCTGTCAGTATTCTTGGGAGAATGACTTAACCCTTTGGGAGACTAATAAGAGTTTGTGGAGTAGCAATTCTGTTGACAAAACTGAGATGTCAAGGATATGGTTCTTGTTTCCAAATTGATATATGGGTTGTGCTGAGCCAACCAGGGTATTCCTAAAATCATTGTGTGGTTTAGCAAGGATATGAGATCAAAAGTAATATGTTCCTGGTGTCTACCAAAATGCAGACAGAGAGTATGTGTAGGCTCCACCACTGGTCCTGAGGTTAAAGGAGAACCATCTACAGTATGTACTTGTTCCAGCGTTTCTTTAGGATTGCGTGGAATACCTCTCTCTTTGGCCCAGGTCTCGTCCAGATGGATACCACTGGCTCCACAGTCCAATAGAGCAAAACGTTGCTGTTCCTGACCTTGTGACAACTGTAATATAACAGATAATATAAACAAGGCAGAAAAATTCTCGCTTGAGGAACATATTGACTGTACTTCTGCTCCTCCCGTCCCCTTCCTCCTCACAGGGGGTGGGAGTTTGCGTTTTCCGAAGGCCTGAAGGGACGGACAGGACAACTACAGATCAGATGACCAGCCTTGCCACAATATAGACAAGGACCTTTTTGCCTTCTGTCCTCCTTTTCTGAGTTGGATAGAGTACCACGGACAAGATCAACCTGCATGGGTTCTTCCTCAGTAGATTGAGGTGCTACAGAAAGGACTTCGTCAGATCGCCGTCTTCTGGTACGGTGTACTCCAGACTAGTACGGTAATCGCGTTGTTCGTCTTTCCATCTTAGGGTTCCTGTAGTCTATATTCCATATTCATTGCTTGATCCATCAGTTCTTTCAGAGTTGGAGTGGAAGGTACCAATTCATCTTTTATTTCCTCTCGAAGTCCATGGCTGAACAGGGTTACAAAAGTGCATTCCACCCAAGTGGTTTCGGCTGCTAACTGTTTGAAGTGAGTTATATATTGTAAGACATCCTGATTGCCTTGCTGTATATCACATAATGCTTCCTCAGCAGCTGCCTCCAACCCAGGTCTCTCGAACATCTGCTTGAAGAGTTTTAAAAAAGCAGGATAATTATTTAGGACAGGATCTTCCGCAGAGACCAAGGGGGTCGCCCAAGCTAGTGCAGGGCCAGATAAGGCACTAATTAAATAACCCACCTTGGCCTTGTCAGATAATAATTGTATTGGTCGAAAGGCAAAAAAAACTGTCAAGGCATCCAGAAATTATTTTATCTAATGCAGATCTCCAGAATATCGAGGTGTGGAGGTGGACACAGGTGGTACATCCATTGATCAGGAAGACAAGACTTGTCGTAGTGCGGTATTTTCAACCCGCAATTGTTGTAGTTCTTGAGCTTGTTGTTGAACTGTCTGAAGCATGGCTTGTGCATTTTCTACGACATCTTCCTGCGGTCCTTCCATGGCTATTGCACAACGCAGATTCTTTTGGTGTTGCAATCTGTCACGGTCTGCACGTCGCTTCTCACTGTTGGCTGGAGAACTTGAAAGAGCACCCGGTCTTCCGCTGGTTCTGGACTGACCAAGATAAGGGTGACCCTTTCTAGTAGCCACGGTGCTACTTGACAGGAAACGCCTAAGCACACCGTACCCTCCAGAAGGAGTCCCAGAGGGAAAAAAACAAAAAATGTGGGAAAAACCTCTACACAGAAACTCCTGAAAAAGAGGAAAAACAAATAATGAAAAAACAGGGAAAAATTGAATCATCTCAAATCAAGAGCAACAGGAACTGGAGAAAAACACAAAGAAACAGGAGCGAGGATCACCACCAAGCAGAAGTGTTTGCAACGCAAAGAAGACCGGGATTGAAGGAATTATATACCAGGAGGCAGGAAGTGACAAAACAGGAAGAAAGAGCGACACCATCTTGGATTGGTAAAGGCCGAATAGAAAATAATAGAAAAAAAGTAGCAGTATAAAAGAAAAAGGCATGCTGGGAAACAGAACACCAAGAAGACAACATGGATACCAGAACAAGCAAAAAAGTGCAGTGGAAAGAGGAGAAGACAAGAAAAGACAAAAAAAGGAAGAAAAGAAGAGGAGTACCCCCCAAGGTAAGGAAGGAAAAATATCAGGGAAACAGGCTAGAATAGTGGCGCTACCGGGAGCACGAAATGTGCTTTATAGGCCGCACCGCCAGAAAAGGAATACAGAAACACAGGCTGCGGCAAAGGGACGCCACGGTAAAGCGCGGTGTCACAGATCCATGTAGACTGATGTCCTGTCAAACAGGAATGGACAGCAAGCTGCAGGGATATGATGACGACTCTGCACTGATGTCTTGGTTACCATGGTTGTAGGAGACTTCTCCGGTTCCAGAAGGCCCCTAGGATGGTAGGCTTCCAGAACTGGAAAACAGCAAAAAGCACAATGGCAAAAGAACCTGACAGCTACTGCTCATGGCCATGCACAGTCAGAGAAGATCAAAAGAATAGGTTATAAAAAAGGAGAGGAGACGTAGAGAAAAGAAAGGAGGGTATCTAGAAAAAGCAAGAGAGAGAACAGGAGATACATGAAGGGGAATTTAGATATGCAGTGACAAACAGAAATGGGTAGTGAGGAAAGGGGTGACATGGGCAGTGGGTGAAGAGATTAGGAGATGAGGAGAGAGGAGAAAGGAGAGAAAGTTACATTTAACCTCAGTGAGCAGACGGAGAGCAAGATACATGTGGAGAAAAGGTGATTGGAGATTTTAAGTGGAATTTATAGCTTATGTTTGCTGCCAATACAGCTAGACCAATATGATTTCAATGCACACTTTTGTACTTATTTGTTAGAAGGATTTTAGTGTAATCACATTGAATAGTGGCCTTTGAAGTCCTATTAAGGTCTAAACATTGTTGCTTGATCCACATTGTTTTTTTACAAATTGCTTAACAATGGCAACCCCTGTTATTTGTGACTACATGCTCTTGATGAGAAGTCCTGATGCCTTTCCTTCTAATGCATATCATTTGTGACTACATTTGCTTGATGACAACCTACTTGATGAGTTCTATTATGGAGGTGATTTGGCTATGTGCATTTAAATATGTTCAACTGTTTAATAACATGAAGTTTGACTTTTATCTGCTCCTGTATTAATGCAGAATAGTCCCTCTGAAGTAAATAGTTTCCATTTTTAGTACACATGGAAGGCTCTTCATGTAATGTTAGACACATAGAGGGTGGCACTTTGAGGATTCTAAGCAAGGAGTCTACAGCACGTGAGCGGAAAATTACCATAATTCTGGAAGTGAAGGACTCTGTAGGATCCACATGGCAGGTACAATGCAAGAAACATTAAAGAGAGGGGTTATCACAGAGCAGGATCCTCGAGGCAAACTGTGAAACCACCACTCAGCGTCTTAGAGCCAGTGCTACTGCCTGCCATATATATGGATCTTCTAACTATACATGGTACTCATGTCCTTAGCAAGGCCACAGGCCTCAAATTGAGCCATCCATAATTCACACAATTACCTACGTTCACCATGCCTACCTGTCTTGCTGGTCCATGTCTGGCTAAGGTCTCCTTTTGTATACCACTTTTCGTACAGCCTGCCTCTCACTATGAGGGGTGTATGCAGTTTTGAAGCCTTCTTCAAGTCCATACAGTTTTGACTGCTGCTGTTGATAAAATGTAATTGAACTATCCATCTTTGGTCACAACCTTACAGTGAAATTCACTGTGGGACCTTCCTAGCTTCCCCCTTACAATGACAATTAAATTATATTTAGTTAATCATTGTTGCAGCCATAAAATGTTTAAAATACACTGTTCGCCCCTAACTTTCTATTTATTTTATATGTATGTTTATCTTATAAAACATTTTTGTGATTTTAATTTAAGATGTTTAGAATAATTATGTATTAAAATATTTTTTACTTTATTTATTTATTTTAATATATTAAAACATGAAAATGTTTTTTTAAATAAATATTTGAATATTAAGGGCAAGATTTATGCTGGCCTTGCACCGTTCCAACGCCACATTAGAGTCTTATTTTTTATGCTAATGTGGCGTTGGAAGGGGAAAAGCGCTGCGCCATACATACAAAGTGGTGCAATGGTTGCATTGTGCCACTTTGTATCCCCAAGCACCACATTTTGCCTGCTCCAGACATAATATATGCAAGTGGGGTGTTCCAGCGCTAGGAGGGGATTTAAAAATGGTGCAAAGAAGTCTTTGAGATTCCTTTGCGCCATTTTTATCTGCATTTTTTAACACCTGCTAAGTGCAGGCGTTAATCAGAGGCTCACATTGATTACAATGGGCATCTGGGTGCTTTGCAGAATTAGCACCATAATTTATGGCGCTAATCCTGCAAAGCACCCGACTAGCTTAAAAGATTCTGACGCTAGTCATCCGAACTACCCTCATGGCACGCTATATTTTAAATATGGCGTTACCATGGTGGCGTTAGGGGCAGCTAAGGAACACAAGAAATGTGGTGCTGCACTCAGTGCAGCGCCACTTTTCATCATTCTGCCCCTAAGTGTTTTTACATAAAAATATTATCAAAATTAAATGTTTTTAAAAATCTTTCTTTTGTATTGCATAAAGTGAATCAACTAGTGTATTTTATGAAATGTGTATTTTGTTTGACTCTCATTTGTTATGTATTGTTTGTTAAGTATAATATTTCCAAATATTTTTGCAATGTTTACTGTTAATAGTGCAATATTTGTTTTTTTATTTGATATATTTTTATTATATTCTGGTAGAATAGCAAAATATGATGATTACATTAGGTTAAACATTTTAGAATGATTAATAATGTGGAATTGCTTTGTTTTGATTTCTAATATCTTTCCCAAAGCGGTTAAGATTGGAATGTGAATAATAATGCTGACTTTAGTGTCCAACACATTCCCCAAAGTGGTGTAGATTGGAGTGCGAATAGTAAATGTGACCCCTATAGAGTCTGACATCTTCCCCAAAATGGTTAGGAATGGAGTGTGAATAGTAATTTTGACCACTACAGTGCCCAATGCATTTCCCAAAGTGGTTTGGATTGGAGTGGCACTAGTAAATCTGACCCCTTCAGTGTCCAATACTTTCCCAAACATGGTTTAGATTGGAGTGACAATAGTAATTCTGAGCCCTTCACTGTCCAACACCTTCCCTAAAGAGGTTTAGATTGGTGTGGGAATAGTAAATATCACCACTTAGCATCCAACACCTTCCCCAAAATGAATCAGATTGGAGCAGGAATAATAATGTTGATCTCTCCAGTGTCCAATATATCCCCTGAAGTGGTTTAGCTTGAAGTTAGAATAGTAAATGTGATCCCTTCAGTGTCCAAAATCTCCCCAACATAGTTTAGATTGTAGCAGGAATAGTAAGTCTGACCCCTTTAGTGCCCAAAAGATTCCCCAAAGTGGTTTAGATTAGAGCATGAATAGTTTATATTTGATTCTTAATGTATACATTCCCGAATCATTTTTTCTTTTAGGGGGTGTGCTATAATGTTAAAATGTGATATGCAATTTAATGGCTAATGCATTGTAGGGAGGGATAGGATAAATTGATAGACTTTATTGAGTTATTGCTTGTTTTTAAGTGGTGGTTGGTTTGTAGTGTTCATGCATTTTGACATTCCAATAGTAATCTTTGACATAAATATTTAAAACACATACATATATATTTTTATTGTTTACATATGTTTATTTGCAAACAATAGGAAAAACATTTATTCGTACACTTTTTTGTATATTTTACATATGTAATTTTTGATATGAATAAATGTAATGCAATTTGTAGTGTCACACATACATATATAATTCACATATATGATATACTTGTATAGTTACATGTTGTTGCATACAATTTCAATTTTTTCTCAAATAATTTTAATTGAAAAAAGAAAAATAAACATTTTTTGTAGGAACATATTTTAACTTATGATAATTAGTACGATTAGTTTATTGAAATAATTTGATAGTACTATTTAAATCATTTTTCACAAATATTTTTACCATACTAGATTTTTACACATTTTTAAATATTTTTACAATATCCTTTAAGACATGTATTGTATATTGTTATTACTTTCTTTCATTTGTATTATACCACTGTTTTTTTTAATTTCCATTTAGTGGCCCTTTTTCACAGCTTCCTAATTTTTGGATGCATTGTTTAAAATACATCAATTTGGTTATATTTTAACCAAGATTACTTTGTAATTTCCTTTTATGTTTTGACTTCCTAAAGAAGGTTTTACATTATTTCTTTGTTCTATTAATGGTTTCTTAGGACTCTGGAATACGTTTGTAAATTTGCCTTTTGATTGTTTCATATTTGCATTTGTTGGGTTACTTTTAGTTTGTTTTGTGGATTTGTTTTTGGTGAATTGGAGAAGTAATGTGGGCGTCAGCTACAGAACCACAAGTTGCTATTATTTTTTACTCTGGGTGGGAAATGTTTGCTATGGCTGTTTTTCGTATTGTTTGGTTCTTTTTAAAAAGGGTCATGTATTTTATTTATATTTTATGTTATGTTTTCTGCTTTGGAGTTTTGAAAATATGTGTTACTGTGTTTCTTGTATGAATTTAATTGCTGTTAATTTTATTTAAATGATTGTTATTTATCAGTGTAATTAGGTATTGTTTAATTATACATTTTATTTTAAATAATTTAAATAATATTCATAAATAAATACATTATATTGTTTTCTGTATGTTTATGTTTGTTGCAAGGGTTTAATTTGGATTGTTAGTCAGTTTATAGTAGTGTTCTTGTTATGTTTTCTAGGAGTGGAGGGCTTTGCTATTTATAAATGGTTTTACTTTGCATTGTAGCATTTCATACTTTGGTCTGTTTAAATATTTTAGATTTAATTTGTGGTAAGGATTCCTCTGTTCTTAGTTCTTGGTAGATTTGTTCTTTTTTAGGACTTCTAAGAATTCGTATAGGGCGGGATATCTTTAGCCTACTGTGGATTGGAAAGCGTTGTGCCATTCTTCTGCTGCATTGTTTGTTTGAGCTTGCTGGGTTTAGCGGCACTGTGGACTAATGCATTCACTGGATGAATCTGCGTTTGACCATATGGTCACAGATTCTAACCCTGGTGGATTCACTCAGCCTTTCAACCTTTGTGGTTGATAAAATGAGTATCACTGAGTTGGGTAACAATAAACATCAGCTATTTCAGTCAGCACCAAATACGCCAGCTGGAGTGAAGGTGCTCTTTACAAATATACATATTATGTTATGTAGTGTTGTGTTGTGTTACATTCCACCATGGTATTTGAAATTTGGGTTGGCATCCATGGCTACAATGGTGCAGTCTGACAACCCAAGGGTTTAAAAAAAAGGTAATTAGGGGACTTAGGGCCTGCTTTAAATTCCGGTGGATGGGTTACTCCATCACAACAGTGACGGATATCCCGTCCGCCGAAATATAAATCCCATAGAAAATAATAGGATTTATATTTCAGCGGATGGGATATCTGTCACCGCTGTAACGGAGTACCCCGTCTGCCGAAATCTAAATCAGGACCTTAGTTTTTGCTTGTGCGTTTGGTAGTAGGGTTATTCTGTATGAAAAAGGTGGTAGTGGTTAGCTACGTGGTTAGCTACGTCTGTAACCGGTGATGACGCAGAAATGAAGGTTTTACATTTATTAGCGCATAAACGTAGTGCCGCAATAATCAAGTGTGACTTTAACCGAACTAATAAAGATTGTACGGGGACAAATGTGCCCTCAGAGTAGTTCGCCAACATTTATAAGCGTGCTTTATATAACGTGATGTATTAGAATTGTACTAATGTTTTAACTTAGCATAACTTTAGTGGAGGCTTCGGCCTAGTTGCCTTGTCTCACGATTTAGATGCTCGTGTTTTTCTAATGTGCTAATAAAACGTGTATTCTTGCTTGAAGCTGTACTTTTCCAGTGAGATCGGTTCACATGCTTATCTTTAAGGTTTCGTGCCAGCCTGGCATCTTCTTCTTTGCTCCAAGGTCAATCTGCAGGTGCAGACAATGGAAGCTCTGAAAGTGAGTTAATTGGTAAAATATGTTGCAACTTACGTTCCCGACTCCAAGGATAATGTATGCCTAGGTAGAAGCTTGTGAATTGTTGTTTTTGATTGGACAATTTGAAGCCAACCTATGAACCCTCCAATGAAAGACCCTACTGGATTTGAACTGTTGTTTATTTAAACCTGGTGCACAAGAAGAAAGCGGCCATTACCCATTGCACCTATTGAGGACATTGGACATTATTGCCCATTGCAGCCATTATGGCCCATCTTGCCGACCTCGTCATTTTGCCATCTTCTACGATGCCAATTGATGTTCGACGCCATTTTGAATGAGACTTTGATGCTTTCTCTAGTCGAGAGAAAGAGACTTTAAGTAATTCTCGCCCTAGAGACTTTAACTTTGATTTGCCCCTTTGCATGAAGTAGTAGTTTTGTCCTTTTATCTTGACGCTGTGAGGCAATTGCCCCGTCCACCCTGCCCCTTTGCCCCCGTCCCATGCTGATCGAAACCGGTACCTGTGAGACGAAGACTTCCTTGAATGCTGATTGAATTTGGTAAATATGAAAGGAAAATGTACAATTGCATTGTGTTTCTTTTTAGGTAACCAACTGCTGATTTTTGATAAGAGCCCTAGTCAGGAGTTTTCCAAATCAATGTTGCTAAATTGTTTTTGCATGAAGTCCCACATGCAGATGCTAATTTGAGGTTAGATGAGGATTCATTTGTTGCACGATGCAATTTGAGACCTTGTTATGCTGACTAATGTATGCAATTAGCCCATTACAGATTATAGTTTTAGTGGTTTGCGTTGCTATTGTCGAATGCATCGTTATTCAAATGCTGCATAGATTGCATCTTTTTCGCCGTTATGGACAGCTATTAATGTTCATTTACATATATCATTTGGTGTTGAGACACATTTATATCGTGCTAGCTTTGTTAATATAGGGAAATAAATTCACTAACTTTGAATGAACTGGTGTGGTTATTCATGGCCGAAAGGTCATGGTTCGCCGAAATGTTTTCTGGATTAATTGTGAAGTGTTATGTTGATCAGGGCATTGCTTATGTTCGTTATTGATTATTGATTAGATTAAATTGACTAATCTCGGGTGAAGAGAGCCCCACTTGGTCAAAAGATTCATCGACCCAAGAGCGTCCAAATACAGGTAATTTATTAGGACGGAACGCTCTATCCGTAGATGGTAGCAGAGGACGGTTTCGCCCTTTGGGACCCCACTCGAGAGGTAACGGTTTCGCCCTTTGGGACCCACTCGAGAGGTATATGGTGTTGAATTGAAGGTTACGCTCTTTGAGACCCCACTCGAGAAGTATATGGTGTTGAATTAGATTTTTTCTTGGGTAAAACAGATTGAGAGAATGATGATGCCCTAAGTCCCCCGCGACTTTCCCGGGATCTCGGAGCTTGCGAATGGAGAGAATGGAGGTGTGAAATCGGCGTTGGCGGTACTAGTGACGGTATGAGTGAAGTCAGGGTTTTGCGCTTGCACAGCTTATTGCCGCAGATTGTTTGAAAAGGTTGCGAGGATTTTAGAGAATAGCGGAGGTGCGACTCAGAGTGTGAGAGTAGGGAAGTCGTCGAACTTCATGTGCATGTGGCGCTTTGTGCAGAAAAAGGTCCACGTGGTTGTTGTTGTTGAGACGGGCCCTGCGAGGTCAAGAGACTCCGGAGTATGTTGAAAAGTGTATGAGACACTTGTTTTATGTTGTGGTCTGGTCGGTTTAATAGGTTGACCGGGCGTGGTCAACGAGTCGGTACGTGTGTTAAGGGAGTGAAAGAAAACTTCGACTTCGGGCTTTGACAAATTCTAAGTGCACTAGAATAGATCATTGACAAGTTGAGAGCAGAGTCTGCGGGTCAGAATTTGCTTGCGAAAGTGGGGACCGAGAAAGATGGAATAACTGCCGAGGCTAGTGAAAAATCCCTAAGGTCCTGAAGCGATTGTGTTACCCTTCCTGTAGTAAACCGACAGATCTGTTTTATTATTATTTGGTTGCTCGCGATACATGCCAGAAGTTGTTACGAGAGGAGCGGAGTGAAGGAGGACAAGCTGCGAGGCTTTGTCAGCCGCAGAGTGTGTGAGTGTGACGTCACTAGGAGCCGCGCTGGGATAGGTTGGTTGCAGAGAAGGGTCGCGCACGGATTGGACGCAGTCCGTGGGGCTCGATTGGAAGGGGAAAGGCAAGCGAAGAGTATTCCGGGAATTAAAGTCACTTATTGATTACAAACTTTGTGAAATAAAAGACGAGAAAATGAAATTTTTTAAAGCATTAAAAAGTGCGATGAAGGGGGAGTCTTACATTAAAGCAAGCGTAGGAGAGGAGACGCCACCCGAAGGTACACCAGCTTACATTGTAATGGAGGAAAGGGGGGTAGCTCCGTGCCTTTGGCTAAAGCAATGGCACAAGCTGACAGAGAGACATGGGAGCGTAGCGTTCCCGATCCATGGGACATTCAATATAAGGATCCTAGAGAATTTGAGATTCGCGATGTACGACATGAAGGTACCTCCAAGGCCAGCACAGTTTGAGGCTCTAGCGATTTGGGAACTAATGGCTAGACAGCAACAGCAAAAGAAGTTCGAGACCAGGATAAGAAAGGTAGAAAAGGCACTAGCGGACGCTAGGTGGGATAATGTACAGAAGGTGTGGAGGTCAGATATATTGCAGGGGATAAAATTGTTTCCCGCAATTGCTAAGGAAGAAGAGGCGACAGGCAAGAAAGCTACCTGTAAGACAAACAGGAGGTGTTCCAAAGATAGAGAGGACGAGGAAAAGTTAAGGAGAGAAGACGAGTCAGAGGATGAGGAGTTCATCATGCAATTGCTGAACGACCGTCCACCACCTTATGCAGAGAGTGAACAAGGTCCAAGTACCAGTTCTGCCCCTCCGGCACCGGTACAGAATAATGAAACTCCGAATTCAGAAACGCCATCGGGATCTAAGGACCCGAGTTTACTGTTTACCCCGCAGATACCGCAGGTTAGGAGAATATATCCAGATGTGCCTATATTGAAAACAGCAGAAAATTATCAGCCGCAGGTCCCAAGGTACTACAGCAGTGACAACAGTACGGGAATGATTCTAGATCCAACCGTAATGGGAGTACAGAATGGTCGCAACCCAACATTGGCACAAGCTGAGTCAACCCAGCCTTTGATGTCTCAAAAGCAGATGCAGGGGGGAACCGCACATGCTCAGATGACGGGGAGTCAGACGGGCATGCCGGCAATGATGACCCATAGTGTGGGAATGAACATGCCTCAGAACCTGTGGAATGGACAGAACCCAGATGCGATATCCCTACCCATTACTGTAGGTCCACCGGTACCTTTGTACATTCAGCCTAACTCAGGTATGAGCGGTCAAGGATCAATGGTGCAGAATGGGACGGAAAGGAGGTGCATAGAAAACACTCCAGAGACAACTCCGATAGCGACTCTGCCAACTGGATCTGGGTCCTTGATGGAGTTTAGTCCCATATGTGCTCAGTCAACAGTGGTGAGGTCGAGTCCCCCACTGATGATACCGCTATCATCAAACACTGAAAAGTTGCCGCAACCATCAATGGCAGTCGATGTGAATGCTACACTGATGGGGTTGAATGCGCAACAGCTGACACAGTGGTTCAACAGTCTGAATTCCACACAAAGCTCAGCCAGTGGGAAGGGAGAAGACTATCTGAATAGGGTCAGGTTGAACATGGAAGCAGAAGAATTGGTGGAAGGGACTATGGGTTTGAATAGGTTAGAGTCCTACTCGGAAGAAGAGCTGAGGTATCTATGTCCTAGGATTACGAGAGAAGTGAACAAGGTACATAGAAGGTTGCAAGAAATAGCTGACAAAAACGGGGTTGAGATAGACAAGACAAAACACTTGAGCAGGAGCTATAGATTGGATTTCGGGACCACAGACTTTGAACACATGAGGTCAGCAGGCATGAAAACGCACCTTAGAGAATTGCTGCAGAGTGCACAAGTGTGGAGGTGCTTAGACAAATGGGAAAGTAGATGGGCAAAGAAAAAGGAAAAGAAGAAAGATAGTGTCCCAGAGCATAAGGAGAAAAGACCGCAGAGTAGTGATGCAATAACCATGTTACCAATGAGGGAGACAGCAGGGAGAAAATTAATACATGTACCGTGGCACAGAAGCGACATTCAGTCTTTTACGGATGGTTTTCCCAAACTGAGAGAGAAACCGATTGAATGGTATCAACAGACTGATAGGTTTGTGAAGCTTGCAAAATGTCTTTGGGAAGACCTGAACACCCTCTTTGAGATTGTGGTTCCGGCAGATTTGTGGGAAGACTGCAAAAGGGCTGAAGGTTGGCCGACAAGTGAACCAGAGAGGGACAGGGATACAGGTGCACCATCACCTATGGTAATGAGCTTGTACTATAAGGTGATTGAGCATTTGAAGACGAAGGTTGCCGCGAAAAATGTGGATTGGCAGAAGATTGATCGAACTGCCCAAGAGGCTAAAGAGTCGATTCATGGTTACTATGAGAGGTTGTTGAAGGCGTTCAAGAACTACAGTGGCACGGAAACAATAGAGGCGAGGGACATGCTTCATTTTGTGTTTAGATTTGTGGAAGGGCTGAGACCAGAGATAAGTCAGATGATAAAGACGCATTTGATTTGTTGGCAGTCGAAACCGATTGATGAGGTGTTGAATTATGCGAAATACTGTAGCGACGAAATTGAAGTGAAACAGAAAAGGTTGAAAGAGAAAGTGATGGTGATGCAACTTAAAGCAGCTCAGACAGGTTTGCAAGGGTTGCAAGGGTTCCAACAGCAGATACCGCAGCCGCAGCCGCAGCCGCAGCCGCAGCCGCAGCCGCAGGGAAACATGGTGTTTCAGCCACAGGCGAGAGGCAGAGGCAGAGGAGGCTTTGGGAGTAATGGTCCGGATTTGAACACTGTTGCAATTCCGAATGGTGTGCAGGCAATGAAAAGGGTGATGCCGTGTCACGTGTGCGGAATCGTCGGGCATTGGAAACGCGAGTGCCCGATGGTGGTGCAGGAAGGTGCAGGTGTTGATCAGCAAAACAATGATGTCAATGCATTCCAGACAATGAGGGGACCGAAAATGAGAGGTCCAAACCCAAATTTTCAGACCATAAATCAGCTGCAGGGATTACAGCCCATGCAGCCGCAGCAGATGCAGATGCCCCGTATGCAGATGACGCAAATGCAGCCAATGCAACAGCAGTTTCCCATGGTACCTAATCAGCAAATGCAAATACCTTTGGCACCAGTGAGTCAGCAGCAAGTGATGGTTCCTCCACAGGTCTCGGGTCAGGTGATGAATACAAATGGCACAGTACAACAGTTCCCATTACACAGTGAGAATGGAATAAACAATGTATGGGAGAGTGAAAGTTCAGATGAGGAGGGAAATTGTGTGCTTGCAGCATCCTTGGAAGTTGATCAAAATGGTCCATATGTGGAGGGAAGAGTTATGGGTCATCGTGTTTCATTCTTGGTTGACACAGGAGCCACACGTTCAACTGTTAGGAGCATTGAAGTACCAAATTTGCCACTCTCAGGGAGAACAGTTCAAGTAGTGGGAGTAGCAAACAGGCACCTGACGAACCCAATCACAGATCCAGTACAAGTCAGAATTGGTAACTATCAAGGGTTACATAATTTTGTGGTATGTGACTCAAGCCCGATAGCACTGTTAGGGAGAGACCTATTGTGCAAATTGGGATGTTCGATTATGTGTTCGAGCGATGGAATTAGAATTCAGACGAGCAGTGATGGGGAAGAAGAGGACAGTGTAGAAGGGGATGAGATGGAAACTGTCGATGAAGAATATCCTCTGGTTAACCTTTTTCCGATGATAACTGAAGATATTCCAGCTGAATTACGGGAAACAGTCGGAAAGGAAGTGTGGGATATGACAGGAAAAGAGGTGGGATTGGTGAAAGGAGTGGAACCAGTGAAAGTGACCGTAAAACCCAATGTAACCTTTCCCCAGACCCCACAATACCACATGGCACAAGACACCCTCATGAAAGTCGCCCAACTCATTGACGAGTTTGTAAAACAGGGAGTGCTGAAAGAAGTGTTAAGCAGTCCATGTAATTCACCAATCATGGGACTAATAAAGCCGAGTGGAAAGGTCCGAATCGTGCAGGACTTGAGGAAAATAAATGACATCATAATTAAATGCTTCCCTGTAGTACCGAATCCAGCTGTGATAATGTTTCAAGTCCCTTGCGATGCCGAGTGGTTCTCAGTCATCGACTTGTCACAAGCATTCTTTTCGGTGCCTCTTCATGAGGACAGCCAATTTCTCTTTTGTTTCAAATTCTTAGACAGAGTTTACAGTTGGTGTCGAATTCCTCAAGGGTTTTCTGAGTCACCGTCAATTTTCAATCAGATTCTAAAGAAAGACTTGGAAGCGTTAGAATTGCCATTCGAGTCAACCCTAGTACAGTACATTGATGACTTACTGATTGCATCTAAGACAGAAAGTGGCTGCACAGCCGACACCATTGCTCTACTGAACCATTTGGGAAGGAATGGACACAAGGTGTCTCCTTCAAAGTTGCAGTTCTGTCAGAAGAAAGTGAAATACTTGGGTCATCAAATAGAGAAAGGGTCACGGAGAATAATGAAGGAAAGAATAACAAGTGTACTTCAAATGAGTCCACCAAAGACAAGGAGGGAGGTGAGGAAGTTTTTGGGGATGGTGAGCTACTGTCGCCAGTGGATTCCCAACTTCTCAACTCTAGCAAAGCCTCTACTGAAACTGACCCAGAAGGATGCCTTGGATGAAATTGAGCTGAAAGGAGATGAGATGGATGCTTTTATTGAATTGAAAGAATGCATGTGTAGGGCTCCAGCTTTAGGTATGCCTGATTACACAAAGCCTTTCACATTGTTTTGTCATGAACGTGATGCATGTTCTTTGTCTGTCTTGACCCAAGCCCATGGTGGCATAAACAGACCAGTAGCGTATTTTTCAGCTACTTTGGATCCGGTCGCAGCAGCACTGCCAGGGTGTTTGCGCGCCGTAGCAGCAGTTGGTATCAGCCTCACTCAGAGTGAAGGAATAGTGATGGGACACCCATTAACAGTCATGGTCCCTCACTCAGTTGAGATACTTTTGACCCGCTCCCGAACGCAACACATGACTGGAGCAAGACTCACAAGGTATGAAACAATAATTCTGGGCTCACCGAATGTGCAGCTGAAAAGGTGCACTACGTTGAATCCAGCAACCTTGCTTCCCGGTGA
Source organism: Pleurodeles waltl (assembly GCF_031143425.1). NCBI lineage: Eukaryota > Metazoa > Chordata > Amphibia > Caudata > Salamandridae > Pleurodeles > Pleurodeles waltl. The sequence continues at coordinate 1,915,423,286 of NC_090440.1, read as the reverse complement.
AAATGCTGAAATTGAGAACGCTGAAGACGTCGAGCACGACTGCCTTCAGGTGACTGAATTTTGCACAAAACCCCGACCTGATATTAGGGATACTAAGCTTGATGAAAATGACCATATTATTTTTGTTGATGGTTCATGTCTAAGAGATGGGATGGGAATTTTGAAAGCAGGATATGCTGTATGTACTGTAACAGGTGTCTTGGAAGCGTCCTGGCTTCAAGGAGTCTATTCCGCACAAGTAGCAGAGCTTGTAGCCCTTACAAGAGCATGCCAACTGTCTACATTGATGAAGGTTACCATTTACACTGACAGTCAGTACGGATTTGGAATTGTGCACGACTTTGGGCAACTATGGTCACAGAGAGGTTTCCTGACCTCTTCAGGGTCCCCAGTGAAAAACGGGGAGAGAATAAGGGAATTGTTACACGCCATTCAGATGCCAGCCGAAATTGCAGTGGTAAAGTGTAGTGCTCATACAAAAGGACAGGACTATGGCCCTCATTTCAACCCTGGCGGTCGGTGTTAAAGCCGCGACCATACCGCCGACAGGCTGGCGGTCCAAAAAATGGAATTCTGACCCTGGCGGTTACCGCCAACAGAGACCGCTGCTTCAACACTCCGACCGCCGCGGCGGTACAAACAAACAGCCTGGCGGTCACCGCCAACAGCCCGGCGGGAGACAATGTACCGCCTACCCGATAACGACCCACCAATCCGCCACCTTTTCCGTGGCGGGAGCCCCGCCGATAAAAACACAGCGGAAACAGACTACGAACGGGAAAACGCTCACCTCCACATACTCCACGCGAGATTCCGGCAGTATGGAACCCGAGTTACAGGTCATCCCCGCACTCCTATACCTGCTCCTGTACCAGGAGCACGCCCGGCGGCGCGGAAGACATCGGTGAGTACTGCACCTACGACACAGGGGAGGGAAAAGATTACCGGCACACACCCACCCACCCACACCCACTACAACACACACATCAATGCATTCCCACAGATCACTGTCACAACCCACAAACCCCCCCCTCCAAAATAATGCAAAGACCAAAAGAAGAGATCTTAAACGGGCAGATATATTGAAAAATGGACAGCAGTAATCCAAATAAATAAATAAACTATGTACAAAATATATACATCTACTACATGTAGTCCAACCACTGTCCGTGGACCACAGGGGTCCTGAGCAAAGGGGCAAGGCCCAGTCCCACGACAAGAACTCCACGGAGAGAACACTGCAGGGGCATCAGAAAGAAAAAAGGACAGGCACCTCAGGGGGAAGGGAAGGGGGGGCACCTCAGCCACTTGAGTACACGACGCCAGATCCACGAGGGGACTCCATGACCACTGGCCCATCCTGGGGAGAGCAAAGCCACAGTCCATACAGTCCATACAGTGGGTGGCCTGCCCACTGGGCCATCCTGGGGAGAGCAAAGCCACAGTCCATACAGTCCATACAGTGGGTGGCCTGCCCACTGGGCCATCCTGGGGAGAGCAAAGCCACAGTCCATACAGTCCATACAGTGGGTGGCCTGCCCACTGGGCCATCCTGGGGAGTGCAAAGCCACAGTCCATACAGTCCATACAGTGGGTGGCCTGCCCACTGGGCCATCCTGGGGAGAGCAAAGCCACAGTCCATACAGTCCATACAGTGGGTGGCCTGCCCACTGGGCCATCCTGGGGAGTGCAAAGCCACAGTCCAAACAGTCCATAACAGACTCCACTGCCACTGGAGGAGGCATGTTGGCCAGAGGACATCCTGCAGCCCTGCCCGAGACAGATCCTGCCCTGCCACGTCTGCCAAAGGGCCAGCGGTTCTTGCCTTGAAGGGCCCAGTTCAGCGGCTCTTGCCTTGAAGGGCCCAGTTCAGCGGTTCTTGCCTTGAAGGGCCCAGTTCAGCGGTTCTTGCCTTAAAGGGCCCAGTTCAGCGGTTCTTGCCTTGAAGGGCCCAGTTCAGCGGTTCTTGCCTTGAAGGGCCCAGTTCAGCGGTTCTTGCCTTGAAGGGCCCAGTTCAGCGCTTCTTGCCTTGAAGGGCCCAGTTCAGCGGTTCTTGAGACGGCGGTCCCCAGCGGAGCGGTGCTGGAGACGGCGGGGCCCAGTTCAGCGGTTCTTGCCTTGAAGGGCCCAGTTCAGCGGTTCTTGCCTTGAAGGGCCCAGTTCAGCGGTTCTTGCCTTGAAGGGCCCAGTTCAGCGGTTCTTGAGACGGCGGTCCCCAGCGGAGCGGTGCTGGAGACGGCGGGGCCCAGTTCAGCGGTTCTTGCCTTGAAGGGCCCAGTTCAGCGGTTCTTGCCTTGAAGGGCCCAGTTCAGCGGTTCTTGCCTTGAAGGGCCCAGTTCAGCGGTTCTTGAGACGGCGGTCCCCAGCGGAGCGGTGCTGGAGACGGCGGGGCCCAGTTCAGCGGTTCTTGCCTTGAAGGGCCCAGTTCAGCGGTTCTTGCCTTGAAGGGCCCAGTTCAGCGGTTCTTGAGACGGCGGTCCCCAGCGGAGCGGTGCTGGAGACGGCGGCCATTCTATGGCCAACTGCTCATTGCCTGGCGGTGCCCTCCTGGGCAGCGGGGATGGTACTCCTTCAATGCCCACCTGGGCTGTGGGTGGTGGGGCCCTCCTGGCCAGCTGGGCTAGGTCCTCCCTGGGCAGCGGCTATGGGGGTGGTGGGCTCTCCCTGGGCAGCTGTGACGGTTCCTCCATGGGCAGCGGCTATGGGGGTTGTGGGCTCCTCCTGGGCAGCTGTGACGGGTCCTCCATGGGCAGCAGGCCTGCTGCCTGACTTCTCCGCCTTGCTGCCCTTGCCCTCCTTAGTCGGGAGTCTGTGGCCCTTTCCTCCCTTTGGAGCTGTGGCTGTTGACGGTGGCTGGCTAGTGTCCTGGGGGGATATAGAACCCGGGCTCCTGCGGCGGCCCTTCCGCCTTCTGCTCCTCTTCCCAGGGGGTGGGCTGCCTGTCCCCTTGCTGCTGGGCGAAGATCCAGACATGCGGGCTGGTGGGCTCCAATACCCCTGCACCCTTGTCAAGGGGGCTGCAGGGCTGGTGGTGGCTGAGGTGCTCTTCTTACCCCGACGAGAAGGAGGGGGGGGCTCAGGGTCAGGAAAGAAGTTAGCAGTAGCGAGAAAGATTTTCTTGGGACAATGGAGAGTGGTAGGTACAGTGGGAATGGGAGTGGAGGGAGAGGATGTGGTTGTAGGTGAGTCACGTTTGCTGTCTTTGGGTGCAGGTGCAGGAGGGATAGGCTGTCGTGAGGTGGATGGCTGTTGGGTGGGTGGGTGGCTGCGTTTGTGTGGTGTGGAAGAGGGGGTGACAGACACAGTGGGAGAGGACACAGGGGACGTGTAAATGGCAGTGGGGGTGGTGACTGCACGTGTGCAGACTGTACTGGAGGGTGTGCTGGTGATGGAAACACTGGCTGATGGTGAGGTGAATGAAGGTGTGAGTGTAGACGTCACAGGGAGGGAGGAGGGAGACGAGGAGGTGAGGGTCACAGAGGTGGTAGTGACTGTTGGCATGTCTGCATCGGAATGTTGCTCGTGTGAATGTCTGCGTGATCTGTGGTGCTTATGTTTGGATAAGCTGCTCTTGGGTGTTGAGGTGCGTGCAGGCTGGTCTGATGGTGTGGGTGGGACAGGCAGAGGAACAGGAGACTGGGAGGAGGGAGTTAGTAGAGGGAGGCAGGAGACAGGGACAATGGCTGCCGTCAGTGCTGAGGCCAGAGCCTGGAACGATCGCTGATGGGCAGCCTGACCCGAATGAATGCCCTCCAGGTACGCATTGCTGCGATGAACCTCCCTCTCCACCCCCTGGATGGCATTCAAAAGGGTAGACTGCCCAACAATGAGCGTTCGGAGGAGGTCAATTACCTCCTCACTGAGGGCAGCGGGGGTAACAGGGGCAGGGCCTGAGGTGCCTGGGGCGAAGGAGATGCCCGGCTTCCTGGCAGAGCGGGCACGGGGCGAACGCTGAGGGGCTGCTGGGAGGGCGGAGATGGTGCGCTGGGTGGCGGCTGTACCTGTAATGGCGGAGCTCCCTTCCGAGGACGTGTCCGTGTCGCTGCAGGGTCCAGTCGTCCCCGTTGTGGAGCTCCCCTCGCCCTCCGTCTCACTGGTCCAGTCAGACTCTGTGGCATGGCCCTCCTGGGCCATGTGAGATGCAGCTCCCTTCTGCCCCGATGCCACTTCTCCTCCGCCTGATGATGCTGATGCACACAAGCACAGAAAGACAAACAAAAAGAGGGGGGGAGAGAGAAATAAAGAGATTTTGAGTACATGGATCACCGGTACAGTTAGCGGACATGACAGACACAGATGCCCCCTGCACTAAGTTGCGCACTTGGGGTCCGCTACGCATTCCGTGGAACATGCCCTACACGCCTAGAGTTGACAACTGCACCCATGGATGACACGGCCCAGGGATGGCTGTACTGGCACACTACTGAGGGTGGTGGCTGGGGACACAGGGGCTTACGGGGGTGCCCAGCCTACAGATATCGCCCTGGCCTAGGGGGACCCACAGCCCTCCTCCCCCACCCAGACACCTCCACTGCGCGACAACAGAGTAGATTATGCTTGTACTCACCCCCTTGTGTCTGCTGTGCTGCCCTCACGCGCCCATCCAAATCAGGGTAGGCCACCGCCAGGATCCGGAACATCAGGGGGGTCAGTTGACGGCAGGCACCCCGCCTACGTTGGGAGGCCATCCCCAGCAGAGACTCGGCGGTCTTCTTGGTCCCGCGGCGGATGTCCTCCCACCTCTTGCGGCAGTGGGTGCCCCGTCGCTGGTGGACCCCCAGGGTCCGGACTTCCTTGGCGATGGCACGCCAAATCCCGATCTTCTCATGGGCGCGGACCTATGTGACACGTACAGGGAGGGAGAAATACCACGTTCAAGTTTGTCTGCATTTTAGTTGCCAGTGGCCCAACGCCCCCCATCCCCGCCAGGCCCCCCGCCAGGCCCAACATGCCCCCCATCCCCGCCATGCCCCCCGCCAGGCCCAACATGCCCCCCATCCCCGCCATGCCCCCCGCCAGGCCCCCCGCCAGGCCCAACATGCCCCCCATCCCCGCCATGTCCCCCGCCAGGCCCCCCGCCAGGCCCAACATGCCCCCCATCCCCGCCAGGCCCCCCGCCAGGCCCAACATGCCCCCCTTCCCCGCCATGCCCCCCGCCAGGCCCAACATGCCCCCCATCTCCCGCCATGCCCCCCACCAGGCCCCCCACCAGGCCCAACATGCCCCCCATCCCCGCCATGCCCCCCGCCAGGCCCCCCGCCAGGCCCAACATGCCCCCCATCCCCGCCATGCCCCCCGCCAGGCCCCCCGCCAGGCCCCCCGCCAGGCCCAACATGCCCCCCATCCCCGCCATGCCCCCCGCCAGGCCCCCCGCCAGGCCCAACATGCCCCCCATCCCCGCCAGGCCCCCGCCAGGCCCAACATGCCCCCCATCCCCGCCATGCCCCCCGCCAGGCCCCCCGCCAGGCCCAACATGCCCCCCATCCCCGCCATGCCCCCCGCCAGGCCCCCCGCCAGGCCCAACATGCCCCCCATCCCCGCCAGGCCCCCCGCCAGGCCCCCAAGCCAGCAAGTGGCCCCAAATCCATATTGAATTAAACTCACTTGTTGGTCTGGAGGACCGTAGAGTAGCGCATACTGGGGGAGGACCCCATCCACAAGTTTCTCCAACTCTTCTCCAGTGAAGGCAGGGGCCCTTTCCCCAGGCGCAGCAGCCATTGTCCCTTCCAGACCGAGGTCACAGCAACACTTGCAGTATAGGTTCTCTCCTGTGAAAGTTCAAGTCGTGAGTGAATAAGTAGATAGAAAATGGCGGTCACGCCCGCGGCGGTGCGTACCGCCACCGCCGGCGCCCTTCGCCATTGGCTCCTGAAACCCATAGGCTTCAATGTTAACCAGTGCGGCTTCGCGCCGCGGTCTTCGACCGCCGACCGCCGCGGTGTGCCACGCCAGCGCATTGACCTCACATCCCATTGTCACACTTCACAGGTCAGGCAGCCGCCATTTCGAGGGTCCACATGGCTCAATTTCAACTGCGTCACACAGGCCTAGGCCTTGCATAGCCACTCATACACGCCATTCACTGCATAGAGAATCGTTTACTGTGCAAGCTGTGAGTATGTACCTGTGGGTTGCTTGACTGTGTGCTCCATGTTGTCCTTCCTAGGCACCGTCCGCTGGGTTTGGCGAGGAGAAGGAGGAATCCTCCCGTGTACAGACCGCTGGTGGACCTGTCGATAATGGAAGCACGCCACATTATCCTGACCTACCGGCTTGACCGTGCCACTATACATGAACTGTGTGCCCAGCTGGAGCCCGACCTGATGTCCCCCATCCGCCAACCCACAGGGATTCCCCCTCTGGTGCAGGTCCTGTCAGTACTCCATTTCTTGGCAAGTGGGTCATTTCAGACAACAGTGGGAATTGCTTCTGGGATGTCTCAGCCCATGTTTTCGAAGGTGTTATCCAGAGTGTTGTCTGCCCTGATGAAATACATGAGGAGCTACATCCTTTTCCCTGAGGTGGGCGAATTGGCTACAGTGAAGGGTGATTTCTATGCCCTTGGACATATTCCCAACGTCATTGGTGCCATTGATGGGACCCATGTGGCTTTGGTTCCCCCCCAAGGAAGTGAGCAGGTGTACAGGAACAGGAAAAGTTACCATTCTATGAACATCCAGGTGGTGTGTTTGGCTGACCAGTACATCTCCCATGTCAATGCCAAATTCCCTGGGTCAGTGCATGACGCCTACATCCTAAGGAATAGCAGCATCCCTTACGAGATGGAACAGCTAGAGAGACACCGTGTATGGCTATTGGGGGACTCTGGGTACCCCAACCTGTCGTGGCTACTGACCCCAGTAAGGAATCCCCGGACCAGGGCAGAGGAACGGTACAATGAGGCCCATGGGCGTACTAGGAGGGTGATCGAACGCACCTTCGGCCTCCTAAAGGCCAGGTTTCGGTGCCTGCATATGACAGGTGGAACCCTAATGTACTCACCTAAGAAGGTGTGTCACATCATTGTGGCCTGCTGCATGCTTCACAACCTGGCTTTGCGCCGCCAGGTGCCTTTCCTGCAGGAGGATGGTCGAGACGGTGGTGTTGTGGCAGCTGTGGAACCTGTGGAGAGTGACGAGGAGGAAGACGACGGGGCTGAAACAGACAACAGGGACAGAATCATTGCACAGTACTTCCAATAGGACACAGGTAACAATTCAAACATAATTTAGTAAATGTAAACTACTCTCCTGCATCTCTGCTGCCTGTCTATTTGCCCCAGTGTATGATGACTGAGTTGTGGCTTTTCCCTCCCTATTTCAGATCTGGGGTCCCCACTACGAGTCCTGTGCTTCGTTTCCCCATGGACTACAGCTTTGTGGCAGCGCTTTGTTGACTTCACTATGTACAAGGACATATTTGCACTGTCATGTCAATTACAATATTTTGAAATCACAGCCAGACTCCAGATAGTTTTGTGCAAAATAGGTGTTTATTTCAGTGCTCAAAATGGGATGGGTGGTTTCAAGTGGGTGGGGGCTATGGTGAAGGAATGTCCATGGCAGAGTCCAGAGTAACAGTCACACAGGTGCATTGTCCATAGGCCTGTGGAGAGATGGAGCATGGGCAGTTCAAGGATGGACAGGGTGACAATGTGGGACAGTGGGATGACATCAGGTGGTATCCTTTGCTGGCGGGGGTCTTGACATCCTACTCTGTCTTCTTGCGAGATCTCAGGGCCCTCTTGCGGGGTGGTTCTTCTCCTGCAGGAGGTGGGGTCTGGTGGGCTGCTGTTGTGCGGGGGCCTCCTGTCCACTAGCGCCGGCGGAGGTGGTTGCCTGTTCTTGGTCCAGGCTAGTGGCAGGGGCCCTTTGTTGTTGTTGAGTGTCCGTCCTGGTGTTGATGAGTTCCTGCAGCAGCCCTACCATGGTAACCAGGGTGGAGGTGAGGGCTCTGATGTCCTCCCTGTACCCCCGATAGTGTTCCTCCTGCAGTACCTGGATCTCCTGGAACCTGGCCAGTACCGTCGCCATCGTCTCCTGGGAGCGGTTGTATGCTCCCATGATGGTGGTGAGGGCCTCGTGGAGAGTGGGTTCCCTGGGCCCGTCCCCCCCCTGTCGCACAGCTGCCCTCCCAGTTCCCCTGTTTCCCTGGGCCTCTGCCCCCTGGCCGGTGTGCCCACTACCACTGCCCCCAGGTCCCTGTTGTTGTTGGGGTGGTGGGTTATCCTGGGTGCCCTGTAGTGGTAGACACACCGCTGATTGACGCGCCCTGGAGACAGAGGCATGGGCCCGCTGGGTGGGAGCTGTGCTGGTGTTCCCAGAAGGGTTTGGGTCTGTAGTGGCCTGTGGCTGTCTGAGGGGAACCGACTGTCCAGAGGTCCCCGATGGTCCGGGCTGGTCATCAGTGTCCAGGTCGACAGAGCTGCTGTCATCGCTGACGGCCTCTTGGGTGGGGGGTGTGGAGAATTCTGGGCCCTCCGTGGCGGTGTGTTGGCGGTCGGGTCCTGCAGGGGTATAGAGGTATGGTTATAGTTTCAATGTGTGCCATATGGGTGTATCTGTGGGTTCCCGTGTCCCCAAGTGCTGGCATTCGTGTGTGGGGGCTTTGGTGAGGGTGGCTTGTGGGGGGGATGTGTATATGCATTGGGCATGCTTTGGTGATGGGTGTCCATGCTTAGTGGACGCATGCAGGCCTAGGTTTTGGGATGTGTGGGTTGTGATGGTGACACATTGGCAGGGAATAGGTGTGCTGGGGGTGGGGGTGAGGATGGTGGTGGGGGTGAGGGTGGGGGTGAGGATGGTGGTGGGGGTGAGGGTGGGGGTGAGGATGGGGGTGGGGGTGAGGGTGGGGTTCGAGGATGGGGGTGAGGGTTGGGGTATGATTTGGCATGCAGGTGGGGGGGAAGCAGTATTGAAGCTTCAACTTACCAGAATCCATTCCTCCGCCGACTCCTGCGAGGCCGTCAGGATGCAGGATGTTCAAGACTTCCTCCTCCCATGTTGTAAATTGTGGGGGTTGAGGTGGGGGTCCTCCGCCAGTCTTCTGCATGGCGATGTTGTGCCTGGATACCATGGAACGCACCTTCCCCCGTAGGTCGTTCCATCGCTTCCTGATGTCTTCCCGATTTCTGGGGTGCTGTCCCACAGCGTTGACCCTGTCGACAATCCTCTGCCATAGCTCCGTCCTCCGGGCAATGCTGGTGTATTGGACCTGTGTGCCGAAGAGCTGGGGCTCTACCCGAACGATTTCCTCCACCATGACCCTGAGTTCTTCGTCTGAGAAGCGGGGGTGTCTTTGGGGTGCCATGGAGTGGTTTGTATGATGTGTGGGGTGGAGTATGTGTAGTTAAGTGTGTTGAGTGTGGTGGTGTGTGTTGTTTTGTGTGTGGATATTGTGTGGGTGATGGTGTAGTGTGCCTCTGTGTGATGGTGTTCTATGATCGCTGCTGTGTCTCTCAGTGCTTCTTTTTGGATTTTGGTCGAAGGGGTTTGTGGGTGATGTGGGTGTGTGTTTTATATTGTATTGTGTGTGTGGGAGTGGTGTGTGTATGTGTATCAGGTGTGTGGAATTCAAATCGTCCAATGTTGCTGAGTTTTGTTCGTTTGTGTGTATTCTGACCGCGGCGGTGTGTACCGCCAATGGAAAACCGCGATTGAAAGACCGCCGCGTGGATTCGTGGGTCAGAATGGCATGGGCGTATTTCTGTTGGCGTGACGGGGAGGTTTGGTCACCTCCACTTTTCCGCCGACCGCTGGTCTGGCGGTCTGTTGTGGCTGTCGGATTTTCGGCGGTTTGGCTGCTGTGGGTCAGAATGACCGTGGCGGATTACCGCGACCGCGGCGGAATTATGGAGGATTTCTGACCGGCGGTAAGCGCCTTTTACCGCCGAGGTCAGAATGACCACCTATGTTTCCCTGGGAAATGCATATGCGGATCAAGTCGCAAGATTTTGTGCCTTGAACTGTATATTGCTCAGGGATGAATGGAATTTGATAAGTGAGCCAGAGCTCGAACCAGCTGAAGCATTTGCCTTGAAGGTCGTGGATACAATGGATGAACTAAAAGCATTACAGAATAGCGTCAGGGAGGATGAAAGAGTTTCCTGGATTAAGTCACAATGTACAAGGAGACCAGATGAGTTATGGGTTTCAAATGAAGGAAAATTTGTTTTACCAAATAGTCTCTTATCGCAGCTAGCGCGGTTCTATCATGGGCAGGCTCACCTAGGGAGAGATGCCATGATAAGATTGTTCAAAACTGATTGGTTTAACCCCAGATTCCGTCAAGTTGCAGAAGCAGTTTGCCATCGTTGTGTCATTTGTCAGCAGATGAACCCAGGAAAGGGAACGGTTGTGAACATGAGCCACATTGGCAGGGCGAGTGGCCCGTTCAGCAGAATGCAGATGGACTTTATTGAGATGCCTGTGCATGGAGGTCTGAAGTATGTGTTGGTGATTGTGTGCATTTTTAGTCACTGGATTGAAGCATACCCCACACGTAGAAATGACAGCCTTACAGTTGCAAAACTATTGTTGAGGGAGTTGATACCACGTTTCGGATTCCCGATCTCTTTAGAATCAGATAGAGGAAGTCACTTCAATAACGAGGTGATAAAGTTACTTTGCGCAGCGCTGAACATTGAGCAAAAACTGCATTGTAGCTATCGCCCTGAAGCCTCAGGACTGGTGGAACAGATGAATGGTACACTGAAATCAAGAATGGCGAAAATATGTGCATCGACAAATTTGAAATGGCCTGATGCATTGCCTTTGGTGTTAATGTCAATGAGAAACACCCCTGACAGAAAGACTGGATTGTCCCCGCACGAAATTCTCATGGGCAGGGCCATGAGACTTCCTGCAGTTCCCGCAAACGCGCTTTTGAATATTACAGATGATGTGGTGTTAGACTACTGCAAAGGTCTGGCTGACGTGGTTCGCTCTTTCTCTCACCAGGTGGAAGCAACCACCTTGTCACCGATCCAAGGTCCAGGACACACACTGAAAGCAGGTGACTGGGTCGTGATAAAGAAGCACGTGAGGAAGTCGTGTCTGGAACCCCGTTGGAAAGGCCCTTTCCAAGTGATCCTGACGACCACTACCGCTGTGAAGTGTGCGGGAGTTCCCAACTGGATTCACGCCAGTCATACAAAGAAAGTGTTGTGTCCCACAGATGAGGAAGTTGAAGCGCTGAAACTGCCAGTACCTGATAACAAAGTGCTGAGCGCTGAGACAGAGCAAAACAGAACTAGAAGCGAACAGGCAGAAATAGAGGAGAGAGAAATATTCTCTGAGGACGAAACAAACGATTCACTTGGGGAAGACCAAGGAGAAACCTCAGACAGCGACGAAGCAGCTGAAGGTAACAAAGAGCCTGAAGCAGCTGAAGGTAACAAAGAGCCTGAAGAAAGTAACGGTGACAAAGGGCTTGAAAGAGGTGAAGAAGCAGGAGAGCCTGATCAGAGGAGGGCTTTCCCAGAAGCAGACGGTACAGAAAAAGAAAAGGAAAACCTGATTGACTCCCCAGAAGGAGGGGACAAGGCAGAACAGAACGAAACTGTTCAAACTTCCTCAGAAGAGATCGCAGGTCCATCAAGTGGACACAGTGCAAAGAGAAGACCAAGTATATCACCAGTAAAACTAAGAACTAGAGAAACGTTGAACGACAGTGAAGGGCCAAGAGTGAAAGAGAAAAGAAAGGAAGTGTCTGTCGTGATACCAACATCAAGTGAAGAAAAAGACTTGGCCAAAGAGGAAAGTACCAGTGAGGCAGAATCAAAGAGAGATGCAAAATTGAAAAGGAAAAGGATACCAAACAGGAGATATTCCGGTCCAGAATGGGCATATGTAGTCAATGACGATTGGACCGACGAATTTGTATCTCTTAGCCTCGAGAACGAAGAAGAAGAGATACCAATAGAAAAGAAAAGTTTTATGGACACTATTGACTGAAAAACTGATAAATGACATTGCTTGCTATAATCTAACGTGATACAACCAGCTGAGACTTGCTAAACCGGATGAGACATTTGCTAACTTGATAAGACTTTGATAACCTGATTGACTCTTAAACCCGATTTGAGACAACGTTGCTAACTGATAAAAGACTGAGTTATTGCCGAATTGAGACAAATGCTGCTAACCGATAAGTGACTGGGCTCCTGAAGAAAACTGTGTGAACATTGCGCTCGTTCAGCTTTGTAACTAATTGCTAAATCGTTTCTTTATAAGTGCTTCTAGCTCTCTGATTCTATACAGATCATGACTAAGTACGCTACACAAAACAGTAGAGTGAAGTATTGTAAATATGCGTGTATAGGCTTGATAACTGCATGTGTACTAATAATAATGGCAATAGTGCTTGCAACGCGTGGTAAGGGTGAGAATGAGAAAATTGATGCTTCTACTTCTGCTCCTGTTACTGTCACTGAACTAACCGCATTGAAAAGACTAGAATTAGATGAGAGACACTTGCATGATAAGAAGGAACTTTCGTATAATGTTTTCTATCGCCTACTAACAGAATATGTTGAGATGCGAAAGATTGTTATGTGTGTACACAGATACCGACATCGGTAACGGAAGGGGTGACTTATTACCACATGCCTCTTACATATGGGATTACATGTAGTTTAGTAACTTCTAGATTTTATGGTCAAACTAACATACAGTATTTTTATTCAAATTATGATGTTACCTTTGCATATGTTCCTATAATAACGCAACTAAGCCAGATTGCTAAAGATTGGGATGCTAAAATAATGAGGGAATTTTTCGAGCCGATGCAACCTTTTGAAACAGCTCACGCTCATAGGGAAAATCTTACCTGCTCTCTCTCTGCAGTAGAAATAAGCTTTTTAGATCGCACAGATGATAGAAGGGCACAATGAATGCGAAATTAGAAAAGGAGCTAAGTAAGAGGACTTCAGTAGATAATTATGCTTTTGCCGCAATAAAAACACAAGGAAAAATAGCTTTAGACGCTTGGCATGTAGGGAAATTTTGTATATATCGTGGTGAATCTTATTATGATAACATTTTCGTGGGAGCGAGTGAATGTAAACATACGTTTATCTTTAAGGCCAAATGGACATTCATGCTGAACGGACTTGACCCTGTCATACCTGGTGTATATTACATTTGTGGGCATAATGCCTATTATCGTCTTCCAAAGGGATGGTGGGGGAGATGTTATTTGGGTATAGTGTTCCCAAAGGTTTATCAACTGGATGACCTATCAGTGATTCCAAAGACGTCTGGATCTCATCGTATCCAGAAAAGAGAGACCGCAGCTGCTGTGGTAGGAGATATATTTGGAGCCATGATTCCTTCATTGGGAGTTGTGTTGAATTCCATCAAAATAAGAAAGTTGTCTACTATAGTGGATAACATGTTGACAAAGTTTTCAGGTGCTATAATCCTGATGGATGCTGAACTTGCAGCAGAAAGAGCTATGACTCTTCAAAACAGGCTTGCCCTAGACATTCTTTTAGCAAAGGATGGCGGCGTTTGCAAAATGCTTGGTGCGCGTCACTGTTGCACGTATATACCAGACAACAGTGTGAAGATTAAAACAATGCTTGCAAATCTAACAAAAGAGAGTGCAGACTTGAAGGAATTGAAAGAACCAGGAGTTTAGGAGAAGGTTGGAAAGGGAGTTGCTTCAGTGGGAAATTGGCTTGGTGGCATTTGGAATGGAATATTACTAAAAATAATACAGGGAATACTAATGGTACTAATTTGCATCTTTGGGATTTGGGGAATAAAGAGGGGAATACTAATGATCATGGCAAGAATTAAGAGGAGGAAGGAAGAGAAAATGATGAAAAGAATGGCAGAAGAATACAAGGCAAGAACAAGGGGAACTAAAAGGCAAAGAGAACTGACAGAATTTTAATGGAATAAAATTTGTGGGAATAGTTTTGTGTGATGACAAATAGTCATCAGAGGAGGGATTGATGACGTAGAAATGAAGGTTTTACATTTATTAGCGCATAAACGTAGTGCCGCAATAATCAAGTGTGACTTTAACCGAACTAATAAAGATTGTACGGGGACAAATGTGCCCTCAGAGTAGTTCGCCAACATTTATAAGCGTGCTTTATATAACGTGATGTATTAGAATTGTACTAATCTGACATAACCGTAAACGTGTGCCATGATTTGCTTGTTTGAAATGTTTTAACTTAGCATAACTTTAGTGGAGGCTTCGGCCTAGTTGCCTTGTCTCACGATTTAGATGCTCGTGTTTTTCTAATGTGCTAATAAAACGTGTATTCTTGCTTGAAGCTGTACTTTTCCAGTGAGATCGGTTCACATGCTTATCTTTAAGGTTTCGTGCCAGCCTGGCATCTTCTTCTTTGCTCCAAGGTCAATCTGCAGGTGCAGACAATGGAAGCTCTGAAAGTGAGTTAATTGGTAAAATATGTTGCAACTTACGTTCCCGACTCCAAGGATAATGTATGCCTAGGTAGAAGCTTGTGAATTGTTGTTTTTGATTGGACAATTTGAAGCCAACCTATGAACCCTCCAATGGAAGACCCTACTGGATTTGAACTGTTGTTTATTTAAACCTGGTGCACAAGAAGAAAGCGGCCATTACCCATTGCACCTATTGAGGACATTGGACATTATTGCCCATTGCAGCCATTATGGCCCATCTTGCCGACCTCGTCATTTTGCCATCTTCTACGATGCCAATTGATGTTCAACGCCATTTTGAATGAGACTTTGATGCTTTCTCTAATCGAGAGAAAGAGACTTTAAGTAATTCTCGCTCTAGAGACTTTAACTTTGATTTGCCCCTTTGCATGAAGTAGTAGTTTTGTCCTTTTATCTTGACGCTGTGAGGCAATTGCCCCGTCCACCCTGCCCCTTTGCCCCCGTCCCATGCTGATCGAAACCGGTACCTGTGAGACGAAGACTTCCTTGAATGCTGATTGAATTTGGTAAATATGAAAGGAAAATGTACAATTGCATTGTGTTTCTTTTTAGGTAACCAACTGCTGATTTTTGATAAGAGCCCTAGTCAGGAGTTTTCCAAATCAATGTTGCTAAATTGTTTTTGCATGAAGTCCCACATGCAGATGCTAATTTGAGGTTAGATGAGGATTCATTTGTTGCACGATGCAATTTGAGACCTTGTTATGCTGACTAATGTATGCAATTAGCCCATTACAGATTATAGTTTTAGTGGTTTGCGTTGCTATTGTCGAATGCATTGTTATTCAAATGCTGCATAGATTGCATCTTTTTCGCCGTTATGGACAGCTATTAATGTTCATTTACATATATCATTTGGTGTTGAGACACATTTATATCGTGCTAGCTTTGTTAATATAGGGAAATAAATTCACTAACTTTGAATGAACTGGTGTGGTTATTCATGGCCGAAAGGTCATGGTTCGCCGAAATGTTTTCTGGATTAATTGTGAAGTGTTATGTTGATCAGGGCATTGCTTATGTTCGTTATTGATTATTGATTAGATTAAATTGACTAATCTCGGGTGAAGAGAGCCCCACTTGGTCAAAAGATTCATCGACCCAAGAGTGTCCAAATACAGGTAATTTATTAGGACGGAACGCTCTATCACCGGTACATATGCTAGGGCTATAATTTTGCAAATTTGATAAGCTATTAGGCTTTTTGTTGGATACACTCACTGTAGATCTTTTGAGAAGTCTACAAATGCTTTGATTGAAATGGTAATAGCAGCCTTGTATGGCTGTGTGGGTGTAAATCTTTAAAATTATTTGTAACATTGCTTGCTCAAAATCTATTTTGATTTTTTGGGGGTAGTAATTGTTAGTTTTGTTTTAATTAGGCTTAGTGGCTTGTAGTATGTAGCACTTTGCTTGTTGGGGAGCAGATTGTAAATTAGGGGTAGGTTACTATTACTATTATTATATTCACCATTTATGTTTTCTTTCAGTATGAATGGTGGAGGGCACTATTTAAAAGTGTTCTTCCTCACCCACATTTGTCTTTTACTTAGGACCTCATTATGACATTGACGGTCCCACCACCGGACCGCCAATGCCGGTGGGAGGATGCTGCCTTCATGCCGGTGGCGTCCCCCCCATCGTATTACAATGTTCCCACTGGGCTGACCGTCGGGAACATTGTATTACGACACTTCTGCCGGATTGACCGGCCAGAACAGTGCTACCATATCGGTCTTGGCTCCCTTAAGGGAGCCAAGGCTAATACCACAGCACACCAGCACCCTCGCAATACTCATTCTCTGCAAAGCAGACAGTGCGCATTCTGAGGGTACTGGGCAGTGCAGGGCTTCCCTTGTGGCCACCGGCACTAGCTTTCCACCAGCCTTTACATGGCAGTGAGACAACCATGGAAAGGCTGTCATAAAGTGGATTTGTGATCAGCACAGTGGCACTGAGTTCAGTGCTGCTGTGGCTGACCATGAAACTGACCACAGTCAGCCTGTCAAGAACACTGTTCCTGGCGGGGACTGCAGTCTTGAGGCAGTCCGATCACCAGGGTTGTAATGTGACGGTCGGACTGCCTGGAGTGCAGCGCTCCAACCGCCGCTGCAAGGCTGGCAGTCTGAAGACCGCCAGACTCATAATGAGGCCCTTAGTCTTAGGAGGTTATTTTCTGTTACATATTTTGTTACTATTCTCCTGTCATTATTTTTACTGTCGTACAGAAAAAAAGATTCTTCAGTATGTCTAGTGGTTAAATTTAAAAACATTTCTAAATCTTGATATCTTTTGGGGGCACCAGGGATTTCTCTTCTAGATTTTTTAGTTCATGCTATTAATCTTTTTGAATTGGTGATTCCTTGCATTTGCACTGCAGTGTGTTTAGGAACTTTGCGGAGTATACCTTTTATGATCCTTGCTGTGGGTTTTAGGGAGATAGTGCTTGTTTTTCTCAGGTCTTTTAACACACCTTACGTCTATCTCTGTTATATTTTTGAGGGTGACTGCACTCCCTAACATTAATTACAACATCCCTTCTAGTTGGAGCCTTTGCATAACAAACATTAGCATAGAATTCCGTACACTTACAATACATATTCTTAGTGCCTGTGCTGCTAGCTCTTTGTGGATGTGTGGAAATACAGACAGATGTTTGTCGCTTATTCACTCCCTGATCCAGCTTTCCTTGATGAGTCTCACCTCCGGCAGGGTGCAATCTGCTGTTCTTTAATAACTAGTGACATGGATTGTGGTGCAGTTAGATTCATTATGAAGTTTAAGTATTCTTGATGATGGTACTCCCTTCTTGACAGTGCATGGATGGCTGGACATGCAGTGCCTTGAGTTGTTGTCTTTTCCCTGTTTGTGCTGGATTAAGTATGAGTGTTCTTACAGGCATATTTCTCATCGCTCTATATTCTACCATTTGGCTCTGGGACTCCAAAAGATTTTGTGAGTGGCTAATGGATGGTAACTATGTTAAGATGTTTCCAAAATGCAGATTTGTCATAGGGCTTGTACGCCAACACCACCGCCAGGCTTTCTTCCTTTGCTTGAGAGTACAATCTTTTGATGTCTGAGAGGCGGCAACTGGCATAGGATAAAATTCAGTGGTGCTCTTCCTCATGTCGATGTTATGCTAGGATGACTCCCAGATCTACTGGACTAGCATCCATAGTGAGTTCAGTGTGCCACTTTGGGTCAAAGTTGGTGGTACTACTGACTCTCCTTTTGATTCCTTGGAATGCTTTTTCACATGCCGGGATCCATTTAAACTTGTGTTCTTGTTTGGTCAATTCTCACAAGACAGTACTTATGGTATCATCATCGTTTATGTATCAAGCACATTAACTTGCCATCTCCAGGAATGAGTGGATTTTGCCTACATCCTTAGAGGCTGGTGTTTCTTTAAGGGCTTTGATTTTGTCCAGGTCTGGTCTTGTGCTTCGACTCAAGAAAATGTGACCGTAGAATTGCAAATATGTTTGGTGAAATTCGCATTTGGCTGTTGTCACGGTTAGATTGGCTATTTGGTTTGTTCTATACACCTGTTCTGGAGCCTGGTCTTGTTCTTTGGTTGTGGTTGTGAATACCAGAATGTCATCACTGTAGTTTAATGAATGCACAGTTGGACTAATGACCTTTTTAATAGCCTCTTGAAATATTTCCACCAGAGACAACATCCCCAAGTGGAGCTGTTTGTAGCGCAATTAGTCCAGATGGGTGGGGAATGTTATAAATACTCTGAGTCTTCATGAAGTTCTAGCTGGTTACATCCTTTGTTTAGGTCTAGTTCCAAGAATAATCGTGCTCAGAGGATGAGTGTGATTGTGTCCAACAGGTGATCACCTGGGTGATGTTACCACTGAATGGCCATGCGCGACAGCCTCATGTCAATTCATAGACACACTTGATCTTCTGTGCTGTGTTTAGGCAATAACACCAGTGGAGATACCAAGGCCCGTTTTATACCTTTTTAGCGCCGCATTTGCGTCGTTTTTTGATGCAAATCGGCGCAAACTTACAAAATACAATTATATTTTGTAAGTTTGCGCCGATTTTGCGTCAAAAAACAACGCAAATGCGGCGCTAAAAAAGTATAAATATGGGCCCAAAGGTGTTGATTTTTGGGTTATTTTAATGATTTCTGCTTTGAGGAGTTCTTGACTTTTTTCTCCTGCGGCTTTCTAGAGGTGAAACAATATTAATTTGTGATGTTGAGCTATTGGTTTTATTTGTTCATTTATGTGTAGTACTGTAACGTCCTTTGTTTTTCTTAGTTCTGTGAACAGTTTTTCAGACTGACGCACTGCCGACGTCTTTCACCATGCATAAACTATCATTCCAGTTGTTCTGAGATGGGTAGGCTGAGAAGACAGTCAGCCAGACTGGGCCCATCCATTATGTGTTTTCCACTTCCACAGTGTAGGCGAGTGTTGTTACAACACATGGGAGTGGTTTCTTGGCCATCCCAGTGTACACTTGTACCTTAACTTAGTGTAGTTTGGATTTCAACTTTATCTTGTTATATTCCGGCTACACAGATATGGTTCAGTGATGTTTTACTATCAAGTATGAAACAGGTTTGGTGGTTTCCCATCATGAGTTATAGATGTGGGTACTGCCTGTACTTCATTGGGGGTGTCCATGAGCAGGGATTCGTCGCTGGCCATTGAAGGCCTGGATGGTGGCCCCCTCAGCTTTGTCATGGTCTGTGGTGTTGTGTGAGATCTGGATGAGCTGCTACTTTTGACTCTTATGGCACATGCGTATGTTTTGTTCCAGGTTCCTTTAATTTCATGTGATTCCCTTGGTGTGAGCCTTTGCACATCCTTTCAAAATGTTTGTCATTTCCACATTCATGGCATTCTGGTCCCATTGCAGGACATGTGCTTTCATATGGATATGACTATCCACAGCAGTACCATTTCTTCTTCTTGTCTATAGTGTGTCATCTATCCTTCCGTCAGTGACAATTATCTGACATCCAGTTCCAGGGATAGCTTCTGTTGTCTGATTTTGTAGCCAGAAGGCTTGTTCTCTCTTTTCCACCTTCCCAGCTTCAATCAGCTTCAATTTTTGTCACTTGAGCTATGGCATGATCATTTATGCCAGTTAGTTCTTTAATGTCTTTCACATGTAGCTCTTGTGCAGTAGTCAACATGTAAGTGACTCTGATTGATAGCCATCTAAGATGCATAGCCACATGGTGTCTCCATCTGTGATCTTGCTTCATAAAGCTTCACTACACTGCACAATTCCATGATGAACTTGCTCATGGGCTCTCCCTTTTCATGAGACGCTAGCCAGAAAATGTGTCGCTCATGGTGATGTACCTGTTTGGTAGGAATTTCTCATCCAGTGCTTCTCATACTTTCATATATGCTGCTGCTTGCTCTCTTGGCAGCTCTTAGATAATTTTCTGGACTTCTTTCTCTATGAAATTCTTCATTGTGGGTAGTATTTGCTTATCATCTTTTTCCCTGGTGCTTCAGTGAACTTCTCACTTCCTCCAATCCCTCCAGTAATTTTGGTCCCATGGTGTTTCCTGAGGATAGAAGTAGCTGGACTGTAGGTCGGAGGTATGATGCTTATTCTTTTCTCAGTTTCATCTCATAGGACATGCGGCTGTTGGTGGGCGAAAAAATGACGGATTTAACCCAGATCTGTGACGGGGGTGAATGTTTGACAATGTTCAGCATTTTGCCCATCACCTTTTTTTGTCGCTATAGTCACCCTAAGTGGGAAGGGTATGCCCAAATGTGGGTCCCGTGCTCACTGTGCCATTGGATTCAAGCTAGCCTTCCTAGCTGGCTAGATGGCTGATGAGGGTGATACCCCGAAACCAGTCCCAGGGTACTTGTTTCCAGTCCAGGGAGGACCTGGCCTGGCAGTTTGCGCTGGATTGTTTCCATGGGGAGCACGGTCAAGACTGATTTTCATATAGCTGGGTCCAAACTGGCGTGGCATGGTGAGTGAAAAAGTGTTGGATTCAACCCATATCTGTGACTGCAAGTGAATGTTTGACAGTGTTCAGCTTTCTGTCCCTCATCTTTTTGTGTTGCCAAAGTGGGAAGGTTATGCCCAGACATGGGTCCCGTGCTTAGTGTGCCATTGAATAAAAGCTAGCCTTCTTAGCTGGCTAGATGGCTGATGAGAGGTGATACTCCGAAACCGGTTCCTGGATGCTTGTTTTCGGTCAAGGAAGGACCTGGCCTGGCAGTTCGAGCTGGACTGTTCCCATAGGGAGCAGGGTCAAGACTGATTTACTTATGACTGGGCCCAAACTGGGGTGGCATGGTGAGCAAAAAACCAATGGGTTTAACCCAGATCTGTGACTGGTGGTGAATGTTTGACAATGCTCTGCATTTTGTTTATCATCTTTTTGTGTTGCTATAGTCGCTCTAAGTGTAAAGGGTATGCCCAGACGTGGGTCCCCTGCTGACTGTGCCACCGGATTCAAGCTAGCCTGGACGATGAGGGGTGATACCCCAAAACTGGTCCCAGGATGCTTGTTTCTGGTCCAGGGAGGACCTAGCCTGGCAGTTCAGGTTGAACTGTTCCCATGGGGAGCAGGGTCAAGACTGGTTTGCATATGACTGCGGTGGCATGGTATGTGAAAAGACAATAGATTTAACCCAGATGTGTGACTGGAGGTGCATGTTTGACAGTATTCAGCGTTCTGTCCATCATCTTTCTGTGCTGCTACAGTTAAACAGACTGCTGTTTTTAAATGTTCACTGGAAAGCCAAATCCCTCCATAATAGAACTTGGCCTTCTCAGGAAGCAGCTTGTGCTTTACAGCAGCTATACCAGCAAATGGAGACATGAATGATATGCACTAAAAGGGAAGGCATCAGGAATTCTCATCAAGAGCATGTAGTAACAAATAACAAGGGGGTGGCATTGTTAAGCATTTGTTTTACAGTGATGTGGATCAAGTATAGGACAGCAAAGACCATTATGCAAGGTGATTACTCTACGATCCTTTTAAGAAATTAAGTGCAAAATTGTGCATATAAATCATATTGTGCCAGCTTCATTGGCAAAAACATGACAGGCTTTGAATGCCACTTAAAATCTCCAATCATCTTTTCTCCATGTGTAACTGGCTCTCATATTAGCCACTGAGGCTCTATTTCACTGTCTCTCCCCTCATCTCCTAAACTCTCTTCTTACTGCCGCTCTCAACTTTATCCCCACTACCGCTTTCTTTTTGACACTTCACCTATCTAGCTTCCCCTTCCTGCCTATTCTACTCCTGCTTTTTCTATTTATTCTCTTTCCTTTTTCTCCTTCTCCTCTCCTTTTCTACAACCTATTTTCTCTATCATCTCTGTACTTATCAATATTTGTATTCTCTCCCAAGCCCCTTTCTCCATACACCATTTATGGCAACTGAAACTTTCTTTTGGCTCTACATGGCCATGAGCAGTGGCTGCCACCATTCTTTGGCCACTGTGGTTATCACAGTTCTCCAGTCCTGGAAGCCTACCATCTCAGGGGCCTTCTGGAACTAGAGAAGTCCAATGGAACAAAGAAGTTAGTGTAATGTAGCCAACATACACCTGCAGCTTGTTGTCCATTCTTGTTGGTCAAGATATCATGGATTTGTTGGGTTTTACCTGCTTTAGGGGAGGGGGCAACCAATTGACTTTCACCACTCTACTTCAATGGGTCATCCACAGCATTGGAAAAGGAAATGTTTCTGGTAAAAACACGTGAAACAGTTTAATTCCCAAAATCAAAGTCGGGACATGAGGGAAATGCTTCCCTCCAGTCTGTTTTTTTGTTTTGCCATATTGTGTAGCAATGCTGTGCGTGCTGATGTCACAGCAAAACAAAAGTTAAAGCTGACCACGCTAATGGAAACTGCGAGCATCCAAAAATGTAATACCACACAGTGTTCCTACACTTCTCTCAATAATGGCAGTATCAGACTTGTGTGAGTGGGCTATCACCCGTGAAAGAAAGGCCACAAATGCAAAAAGAAAACATCAAGGTTTTGTAATGTGGGTAGCTATGGTATTTTTAGACCAGGACGCGGCCAGCACCCAGGGAAACAAACATGCGGTTACCGCCGAATGACCGCCCCGCGGTCAAAAGACCGCGGCGGCCATTCCAACTTTCCCGCTGGGCCGGCGGTCGACCGCCAAAAGGCCACCCGCTGGCCCAGCTGGAAAGCCCCTGCAACGAGGAAGCCGGCTCCGAATGGAGCCGGTGGAGTTGCAGGGGTGCGACGGGTGCAGTGGCACCCGTCGCGATTTTCACTGTCTGCAATAGCCACAACTATTATGACCCACATCTCGGAACCCGCTAAAATTCAGACACCCACACAAGTCCACCACACCAAAGGTCAGGGATAAACTGGCGAAAACAAAACCTCCACCGTCACGCCAACAGAAATACGCCCACACTATCACGACACACGAATCCACGCGGCGGTCTTTCAACCGTGGTATTCCATTGGCGGTACACACCGCTGCACTCAAAATACACACACATTTACAAAACATAACCACATTGGACAATTCGAAACACACACACCTGAGACACATACACACACCACTCCCACACACCCACACCACTATAAAACACACACCCACATCACCCACAAACCCCAACGACAAAAATTGAGAACGAAGCACAGAGAGAGACACCACCAGCAAGTACAACAGCATCCACAGGCACATAACACCATCACCCACACAACTTCCATGCACCTCACACAACACACCACTACATATCACCACACTTATCACCACACACACCACCCCACACATCACCTACACCACCCCATGGCACGGCAAAGACACCCCAGGTTCTCGGAGGAGGAGCTCAGGGTCATGGTGGAGGAAATCGTCCGGGTAGAGCCACAGCTATTTGGATCACAGGTGCAGCACACCTCAATTGCAAGGAAGATGGAGCTATGGCGAAGAATAGTGGACAGGGTTAACGCAGTGGGACAGCACCCAAGAAATCGGGAGGACATCAGGAAAAGGTGGAACGACCTACGGGGGAAGGTGCGTTCCGTGGTCTCAAGACACCACCTGGCGGTTCAGCAGACTGGCGGCGGACCCCCACCTCCTCACCCACAACTAACAACACGGGAGGAGCAGGTCTTGGCGATTCTGCATCCTGAGGGCCTCGCAGGAGTAGGTGGAGGAATGGACTCTGGTAAGTCAAATCTTAACTATTACATCCCCCACCCTACCTGCATGCTATCACATACCCCCACCCTCGCCCTCACCCCTATCACTCCAACTCCTCACAAATGTACCAATATCACAAACCAGCCATCCCAACACCAAGCCCGGCATGCAACAACAAAGCATGGACACCCATCACCAAAGCATGCACACTGCACGTAGCCATACACCCCCCTAAACCATCATCACACAAGGTCCCACACAGGAATGCCAGCACTGGGGTACACGGCCACCCACCCATTGCACACCATGACAAACACAGATGCAATAATCATGCCTTTCCACCCCTGCAGGACCCCTACCCAACGTCACCAGACAGGAGGGTCTAGACATGTCCAGTCCACCCACAGAAGAGGCCCACAGTGATGACAGCACCTCTGTCCAACTGGATCTAGATGACCAGCCCGGCCCATCGGGGGCCTCGGGACAGTTGGTTCCCCTCACACAGGCACAGGCCACCACAGACCTTCCCCCCTCTGGAAACACCAGCACAGCACCCACCCAGCGGGCCCTTACCTCCGTCCCCAGGACACGTCAATCAGCTGTGTGTCCACCACTACAGGGCACCCAGAATAACCCACCACCCCAACAACAACAGGGACCTGGGGGCAGTGGCAGTGGGCACACGGTCCAGGGGACGGAGGCCAAGGAACACATGGGAACTGGGAGGGCTGCTGTGCGACAGGGGGCGGACAGGCCAAGGGAACCCACTCTCCACGAGGCCCTCTCCTCCATCCTGGGAGCATACCACCACTCCCAGGAGACGATGGCAACGGTACTGGCCAAGTTTCAGGAGACCCAGCGCCTGCAGGAGGAACAGTATATGGGCTTCAGGGAGGAACTCAGAACCATCAGCTCCACCCTGGGCACCATCGTAGGGGTGCTGAAGGAAGTACTCAACACCAGGGGGGACACTGTGGCACTCCAAGGGGCCCCTGACACTAGCATGGATGATGAACTGCCCACCACCTCCACCGGCGCTAGTGAACAGGACGTCCCGCCACAGGACCACCACACCAGCACCCCACCCCCTGCAGAGGGAGAACCACCCCGCAAACGGTCCCTGAGATCCAGGAACAAGACAGAGCACGATGCCAAGACCCCCGCCAAGAAATGAGACCACCCTGATTGTCATCCCACTGTCCCACTTTGTCGCCCTGTCCATAATTAAACTGCCCCAGCTCCACTTCCTATGCCCATATGGGCAATGCACCTGTGAGACTAATAGACTGGACTCTGACCATGGACACTCCTCCGCCATCACCCCTCACCATTTAACTTCCCCCTCCAATAATTTGCATTTAAATAAACACACCTAAAGCACAAAATTATCTGAAGTCAGTCTGTGATTTCGAAATAGTGTATTTGCAATTACAGTGAAAAAATGTTCTTGAAATAGTAATGTCAACATACCTATGTCACACAGCTCTAGTCCATGAGGAATGTAAGCAGATGACATACGTTGGGACCCACATCTGTGAAACCGTAAGGGAAAGTGACAACTCAGTGACCATACACTGGGTGAAAACAACAGACAGGATAGAGGTAGTAGTGTAAAAGTACATGTAGTAGGCAGGAATGTATTCTCACCTGTGTTTCACTGTAAATATTGCTGGATCACTGAGTCCCTGTTCTGCATGTCTTCTTCCTCTGCTTCATCCTTATCACTGTCCACAGGCTCCACAGCTGCCACAACACTGCCATCTGGACCATCCTCCTGCAGAAAAGGCATCTGTCGTCGCAAAGCCAAGTTGTGAAGCATACAGCAGGCCATGATGATCTGGCACACCTTCTTTGGTGAGTAGAATAAGGATCCACCTGTCATATGCAGGCACCTGAACCTGGCCTTCAGGAGGCCGAAGGTCCGCTCGATCACCCTCCTAGTTCACCCATGGGCCTCATTGTAGCGTTCCTCTGCCCTGGTCCTGGGATTCCTCACTGGGGTCAGTAGCCATGACAGGTTGGGGTACCCAGAGTCACCTGCAAATGGCGAGGGACAACTGTCAGACACACACTAACCTGTAGGGATAACCCCAGACAACCATTCCCACTGTCTTGCTTCCAGGGGCTCACCTAATAACCACACACTGTGCCTCTGGAGTTGACCCATCACATAAGGGATGCTTCTATTCCGCAGGATGTAGGCGTCATGCACTGAGCCAGGGAACATGGCATTCACATGGGAGATGTACTGGTCTGCCAAACATACCATCTGTACATTCATAGAATGATAACTCTTCCGGTTTCTGTACACCTGTTCACTCCTGTGGGGGGGGGACCAAAGCCACATGGGTCCCATCAATGGCACCTATGATGTTGGGGATATGTCCCAGGGCATAGAAATCACCTTTCACTGTAGGCAAATCCTCCATCTGAGGGAAAACGATGTAGCTCTGCATTTGTTTCAGAAGGGCAGACAACACTCTGGACAATACGTTGGAAAACATAGGCTGGGACATCCCTGATGCCATGGCCACAGTTGTTTGAAAAGACCCACTTGCAAGGAAATGGAGCACTCACAGCACCTGCACTTGAGGGGGTATTCCTGTGGGATGGCGGATTGCTGACAACAGGTCTGGCTCCAACTGGGTACACAGTTCCTGGATTGTGGCACGGTCAAACTTGTAGGTGATTATCAAATGTTGCTCCTCCATTGTCGACAGGTCCACCAACGGTCGGTACACCGGAGGATGCCGCCATCTCCTCACATGTCCCAGCGGACGGTGCCTATGAAGCACAACAGTGACCACAGAGTCAAACAACTCAGAGGTACGTACCCACAGTTTACACAGAACATCAATCATACACAAAAGGTGGCCTGTATGTGTGTTGAGACTAGGCCTAGGTATGTGTGACACAGTATAAAATGAGGCCATTTCGGCCCCTGAACTGGCGGCTGCCTGACCTCTAAAGTGGGACAATGGGATGTGAGGTAACTGCGCTGGCGTTGTACACTGTTGCGGTAGGCGGTCGGAGACCACGGCGCAATGCTGCATTGGTTAACATTGGACCCTATGGGTCCCAGGAGCCAATGACGATGTACGCCGGCGGTGATGGTACGCACCGCCGCGGACGTGACCGCCGCGGAAGTGACCGCCATTTTCTATCTGTTCAATCACTCAATACTTGATCTTCGACAGGAGAGGACCTACACTGCAAGTGCTGCTGTGACCTCAGTCTGGAAGAGGCAATGGCTCGTGTGTCTGGGGAAAGGGCCCCTTCCTTCACATCGGAGGAGTTGGAGAAGCTCGTTGATGGGGTCCTCCCCCAGTACACGCTACTCTACGGTCCTCCAGACAAACAGGTAAGTACACAGGGAGCATGTTGTATGGGCTATGCCTGTGTGGAGAGGGCTGGATGTAAGAAGGAAGGGGGCAGAGTGCTGCGTGCATGAAAGACGGTGGGTGCATGTGCCACATGGCAAGGGTAGGGATGGGGGCCACTCACTTTGACGGTGCAGTTGGTAATGACTTCTCTTCTTCCCCTGTACATTTCATGTAGGTCAGCGCCCACCAGAAGAAAGATATTTGGCGTGCCATCGCCAAGGACGTCCGGACCCTGGGGGTCTACCACAGACGGAGCACCCACTGCCGGAAAAGATGGGAGGACATTCGCTGCTGGAGCAAGAAGACGGCGGAGGCTCAGCTGGGGATGGCCACCCAACGTGGGAGGGGAGCCTGTCGAACCATGTCCCCCCTGATGTTCAGGATCCCAGCGGTGGCCTACCCGGAGTTGGATGGGCGCCTGAGGGCATCACATCAGACACAAGGGGGTGAGTACACTCTCATTCAGCTGACTTTGCACGCAGTGGAGTTGTCTGGGTGGGGGAGGAGGGCTGTGGGTTTCCCTAGGCCAGGGCGAGTTCCGTAGGCTAGGCCCCTCCATAAGGCCTGGCCCTGTGGACCCCCACCCCACCTCTGTAGAGTGCCAAGTACGGCTATTCATGCCCCTGTGTCATCTATGTGTGCAGATGTCGTCCATAGCCTTGTAGGCCATTTCCCAGGAATTGCACTGTAGAGCCCAAGAGCGCGGCGTAGTGCAGGGGGCTTCTGTGTCTGTCTTGTCCGCCAACGGTAGCGGTAATTCATGCACTCAACATGTCTTTATTCTGTCTCCCCCCCTTTTTGTGGTCTCCCTGTTCTTGTGTGAATTAGCATCATCAGGCGGAGGAGCAGTGGCACCGGAGCACGAGGGAGCTGCATCCCACATGGCCATGGAGGGCCACACTACGGACTCTGAATTCACCAGTGGGACGGAGGGCGAGGGGAGCTGCACGGCGGGGACAGGAGCTGAGATCAGTGACACGGACTCGTCCTCTGATGGGAGCTCCCTTGTGGTGGTGGCAACATCTGTGCCCCCCGCATCTACAGGTACAGCCGCCACCCCCCCTACCAGCACCGCCCTCCCAGCAGCCCCTCAGCCTTCGCCCCGTGCCCGCTCACCCAGGAGGGTGGGCATCACCTTCGCCCCAGGCACCTCAGGCTCTGCCCCAGTCACCCCTGCTGCCCTCAGTGAGGAGGCCATTGACCTCCTCAGGTCACTCACTGTTGGGCAGTCTACCATTTTGAATGCCATCCAGGGTGTAGAAAGGCAGTTGCAACAAACTAATGCATTCCTGGAGGGCATTCATTCTGGTCAGGCGGCCCTTCACCGAGCTTTTCAAACTCTGGCCTCAGCACTGATGGTAGCCCTTGTCCCTGTGTCTAGCCTCCCCCCTCCAACTTCCTCCACCCAGACCCAATCCCCTGTACCCCTGCCTATC